>NW_008337147.1:3328683-3339676 GCF_000622305.1 Nannospalax galili
AACACAACACACACACACACACATACATACATACATATTTTGTAACAATAATAAATAAAATGTCAGGATATTGAGTAGGAGGCAGGGAATGTAGAGGAGTTGTGGGGGACAAAGGGCTAAAAACTATGTAAATACAGTACTCATACATTAAATTATTTAAAATTTAAAAGTTAAATTAAATTTCATGTAACAGCTTCCACAGATGAACATGGTATTTGGGGATAGTTGAATCTGATTTCTTGTAAATATATATTTGGCTCTAAATTATCTTTTTCCTTTTAAAGTGAGCACTGTGTTTTGCTTTAAATAGTTTCATTGACTTTTTTCTTTTTTTTCTTTTCTTTTTTGTAAGTGGCAATTATCACTTTAACTTAAGAATTTGAGATGACAGGGCTGGAGAGATGGGGTCAGGGTTTAAGAGCATTGGCTGCTCTTGTAGAGGACCACGGTACGGTTCCCAGCACCACATGATGGCTAACAACTCTGCATAACTCCAGTTCCAGGGGATCCGACACCCTTGTTTGACTTCCACAAGTACTACGAGACATGGGTGCACTTACACACATGCGGGCAATAAACTCATGCACATAAATTAAAAATAAATAGTAAATATTTTATAGGAGTAAACTATAATTTATTTAACACACCCCCAATACTGGTTATTGAAGATGGTTTTAGTATTTTACTATTGTAATCATAGCTGTTACAAATACATTTAAATATAAATCTTCTGTAAATATGCAAGTAGATTTTTAGGATTAATTTTTAGAGTTGGGATCATTGTGTCAAATAGTTCACTTTTTATTTTGTTAGGTATTGCCATTTCCTAAATGCATTTTGATGATGTTCACATTCCCCTCCCCTATCTACATCTTTGGTGGGTCTATACCCTGAATCCTGGTCAATATACCCAGTATAAAACCCTTAAAGAAAACCAATTTTCCTTCTCCCAGCAGCTCTTGACTGCCATAGTTCCTTATGTAGGGTTAGGACTTCTTACCAACCTTCTTTATCTTTGATGGAATTTTGTCTTATGTGAGCTTACATTGGTCTTGTGCATGCTATTACAATTGCTGTGAAATCATTTGAGTAACTGACCTGCTATCTGGAAAATAAAGTTTCCTTTTAATCATCTCCGATCTCTGCCTCTTAAAATCTTTCCATGCCTTCTTTCCTGAGCCTGGGAATGCAAGAGATTGATATAGATATCCCACACAGAGCTCATCATTCTTCAGGCTCTTGTTGTTTAGATCTTACCAGTTGTGTGTCTGTGTGTTAATCATCATGTGCTGCAAGAAGAGGCTTCTCTGGTGAGATCTAAGAGATGCATTAACCCTGAATAGAATAATGTCATTAGGAATTGGTTTCATACAATGTCCATTTAGCAGAATAATAGTAATAGGCTCTTCCCTACAACCAGTGCCCTGTCTGACCATAAGTTCCTAGCCTGATATCGTTGTCACTTATGGTCTCATTCTGGTGAAGTAGACCTTAATTCCAAGCAAAATGTGACTGGTTACTCCCATAGTGTCATTGGCACTGTTGCACTAATGGACATCTCTTGAGAAGCTGCTTGTTGTAGCTCCCAGCATTCACAGAAAAACAAGGCAGATGATTACTTCCCTCATCTGATGGCATGCATTCCACTTTTCATCACTATGGATGCTTTCCATAGGAGTGGAACAAGCTTGCAGCCCCACCAGTAGTGGATGAGTGTTCCCCTTTCTTCACATCCTCTCCAACATTTGGTATCATTTGTTCTCTTGATCTTAACCAGTCTGACTGGGGTAAGATGAAATTTTAAGGTGGTTTTAATTTGCATTTCCCTAATTATTAGTGATGTTGAACATCTTTTAAGATGTTTTATAGCCATCTTTACTTTTTCTTTTGAGAACTCTCTGTTCAGCTCCTTAGCCCATCTTTTAAGTAGGTTGTGTCTTGTCTTGGTTCTCTGTTTTTTGAGTTTGTTATATATTCTGGCTATTAAATCTCTGGCAGATGTGTTGCTGGTGAAGAGTTTCTCCCATTCTGTGGGTTTTCTATTTGCTTCCTTGTTTGCCTCCTTTGATGTACAGAGCTTTTTAGTTTAATGAGGTCCCATTCATTATTTCTTGCCCTTGTTTCCTGAGCAATTGATGTCCTGTTTAGAAAATCCTTTCCTACACCTTTATCTTGTAGGTTTTCCCAATGTTTTCTTCTAATAGTTTCAGAGTTGTAGGCTTTACATTGAAGTCTTTGAGCCATTTGGAATTAACTTTAGTGCAGGGTGAAAGATAGGGGTTTAATTTCATTCTTCTCCAAGTGGAGATCCAGTTGTGTCAGTACCATTTGCTGAACATGCTGTCTTTCCTCCATTTAATATTCATGGTACCTTTGTCAAATATCAGGTGCCTGAAATTGCATTTACTCATATTTGGGTCTTCAGTTTTGTTCCATTGATCTATGGATCTATTTTTGTGCCAGTACCTTGTTGTTTTTATGACTATAGATCTGTAATACAGGTCAAATTCTGGTATAGTAATCCCCCTGGCATTTCTCTTAGTGCTTAGGGTTGTTTTGGGTATCCGAGATATTTTGAGCTTCCATATGAATCGTAGCATAGTTTTTTCCAATTCTGTGAAAAATTTCATGGGGATTTTGATTCACATAACATTGAATCTATAAATGACACTTGGTTGGGGGGTTTTTCACAATATTAATTTTTCCAATCCATGACCATGGGAAGTCCTTCCAAAAGATTTAAAATTTTCATTGTAGAGCTCTTTAATGTTTTTGGTCAGGTTAATTTTGAGATATTTTATGTTTTTTTTGCAGATATTGTGAATGGGAGTGTTTCCATGTGCTCTTTCTCTGATTGCTTGTTATTGGTATATAGAAAGGCTACAGATTTTGTAGGCTTATTTTGTAACCTGCCACCTTACTGAACATGTTAATAATTTATAAGAGTCTGCGGGTTGAATTTTTGGCGTCTCTTAGACGTAATATCATATCATCTGCAAAAAGGGATAATTTGATCTCTTCTTTTCCAATTATTACTCCTTTAATTTCCTGCTCTTGTCTTACTGCTCTTGCAAGAGTTTCAAGTACTGTGTCAAAGAGAAATGGAGATATTGGACAGCCTTGTCTGGTTCCTGATTTCAATGGGAATGCTTCCAGTTTTTCTCCATTTAGAATGATGTTGCTGTGGGTTTGTTATATATTGCTTTAATTATGTTGAGGCATGTTTCCACCAGTCCAATTCCCTCTAGGACTCTGAACATAAAAATATGCTGAATTTTGTCAAAAGACTTTTCTGCAACTATTGAGAAAATCATGTGTTTCTTGTCTTTGATCCCATTTATATTATGTATGATGTTTATTTACTTATTTACATTGAACTATCCCTACATCTCTGGGATAAAGCCAACTTGATCATGGTGGATGATCTTTATGATGTGGGTATGTATGCAGTTTGTAAGCATCTTGTTGAGAATTATTCATCTAAGTTCATTAATGATATGGGTCTATAGTTATCTTATTTGGTTGTATCTTTACCTGGCTTTGGTATTAGAGTGATGATGGCTTCATAGAAAGAATTTGGAAGTTCTCCCTCCATTTCTATTTTTTGAATAAATTAAGTAGTATTGTATGTAGATCTTCTTTAAATGTCTGAATGAATTCTGCTGTAAATCCTTCTGGTCCTGGGCTCTTTTTAGTTGGGAGATTTTTGTATTACTGTTTCAATTTCTTTTTGTGTTATGGGTCTGTTTAAGCTGTTAATCTCTTCTTGGTTTAATTTTGGTGGTCCCATGCCTTTAGATAGCCATTCATTTCTTTTAGGTTTTCAAATTTAATAGCATATAGGCTTTTAAAGTATTCCCTTATAATGTTTTGGATCTTGTTGTCTATTGTGATGTTTCCCCTTCCTTCATGTCTGATTTTGTTGATTTGGATTTGCTCTTTGTTTCTTTTTGTTAACTGGGCTAAGGCTCTATCTTGTTTAGCTTTCCAAAGAAAGAACCAGCTCTTGGAATTGTTGATTCTTTGTATTGTTTTCTTTGTTTCAATTTAATTAATTTCTGCCCTCATTTTTGTTGTTTTTTCTTGTCTGCTGGGTTTGAGTTTTGTTTGCTGTTGCTTTTCAAGTGTATTGAGTTGCAATATTAAGTCATTTACTTGTATTCTTTCTGATTTTTTGATGTAGGCACTTAGAGCTATAAACTTCCCTCTTAGGACCTCTTTCAGTGTGTCCCAGAGGTTTTATTGTGTTGTATTCTCCTTTTCATTTAATTCTAGGAATATTTTTATTTCTTTCTTAATTTCTCTTTTGACCCATTCATCATTCAGGAGTGTATTGTTTAATCTCCATGTATTTATGTGGTGATTAGTACTTCTTCCGGTGTTGATTGTAAGCTTTATTGCTTTTATGTCTGATAGAATTCAAGGAATTATTTCAGTCTTTTTGTCTTTGTTGAAGTTTGTTTTGTGCCCCAGTATATGGTTGATTTTGGAGAAGGTTCCATGTGGTGCTGAGCAGATAGTATGTCCTTTGGTACTTGGGTGAAATATTCAGTTGATATCTGTTAAGTCCATTTGATATATGATATGGTTTAATTCAGATATCTCTCTGTTAACTCTCTGCCTGTGGTCCTATCTAATAGAGACAGTGGGGTTTTGAAGTCCCATACTTTTAATGAGTTGGGGTTTATCTGGGTCTTAAAGTCCTGTAGTATTGTTTTTACGATGTTGGGTGCACCAGAGTTTGGCAAATATATGTTCATGATTGCAATATCTTCTTGATTCATTGTTCCTTTGATCAAAGTGAAGTGGGCCTCTTTGTCTCTTCTGATTGGTTTTAGTTTAAAGTCTATTTTGTCAGATATTAGAATTGCTAGACCTGCTTTTTTCTTAGTGCCATTTACTTAGTATATTTTTTTCGATCCTTTCACTTTAATATAGTGTTTGTCCTTGAAAGTGATATGAGTTTCTTGAAGTCAACAAAAAGATCAGTTTTGTTTTTCAATCCATTCACCTAGTTTGTGTCTTTTGACTGGGGAGTTTAGTTCATTGATTTTTAAAGTTATTAGTGAAAGATGAGTATTGGATCCTGTCATTTTTATTTCTGTTTACATTCTTGATATAGCTGTACTTTTCCACAGTTATATCTTCACTGAATTTCTTTCCACAACTCCTTGAGTATAGTCATTCCTTTCTTCAGCTCTTTGTGTTGCCTCAAGAAATCTCTGGAGGGCTGGGTTTTTCAGCTTATTTATGTCATGGAAGATTTTTCTTTCCCCTCTGACTATAATAGACATTTTGGCTGGGTATAGGAATCTGAGTTACCATCTGTGGTCACTTCAAACCGGGAATACTTTGGTCCAGGCTCTTCTGGCTTTCATAGTTTGCACTGAAAAGTCAGCTGTAGTCCTAATGGGTTTTCCTTTATATGTGATTTGTTGTTTTTCTTTTGGAGCTTTCAGTATTGTCTCTTTGATTTATAAGTTTATTGTTTTTACTATGATGTGCCGTGGAGAATTTCTTTTCTGGTCCTGTGTGTTTGGTGTTCTTTATGCTTCTTGTATTTGTATGGACATATTTTTCTTTAATTTTGGGAAATTTTCTTCCACTATTCTGTTGAAGATCTGGTCCACGCCTTTATCTTGTGATTCTTCTCCTTCCTGTATGTGTATGATTCGTAAATTTTGTCTTTTTGTGGTGTCACACAATTTCTGCATATTACATTCTTGTGATTTCTTAAATTTTTCATAATCTTTCCTGAGTGGTCCTGTTCGTCCACTTTATCTTCCAATCTTGATACTCTGTTTTCCATTTCGTTCATCCTATTGGTGAGGCTTTATCCTGTCATTTCTAATTGCTTACTGAGTGTTTCACTTCCTTCTTCATTTCTGCCTGAGAATTATTCAATATTTCTCTTTTCTGAATTCATTGAGAAGTTTATCCCTATCTTCATTCAGTTCTTTGATTTCTTTTTTTTTGTGTGTGTGTTCTTTAAATTCTCTGAATTCTTTTATCATGTTTATAATTGTTCTTTTGAGTTCCATGTCCTGCATTATCTCCAGGGGGTTCTCATTGTACTCCTCTAGAGGACTATTGGTATTTGGTGGGATATGTTATTTTGGTTTTTCATGCTATTATTTTTTCTCTGTGATTCTGACTTGTGGATTTCTTTTGTACTTTCTGATTCTTGTGTGTGACTCAAGCCTTCAAGTTTAGGTCTGCTTCTTTTTATAAACCTATGTGTCTTTGTGCTTTACTTTTTGGGCATGAAAACCTGGTTCATCTAAGCTTCTCGTTCTCTGTTTTGATTTTATATTGGAGAGACCCGATTGCTTTTGTCTTCAGGATTTCCCACAGAGGCCCAAGTCAGATAAGGATCAGATGCTCTCAGGCTTCTCCTAAGGTCTGGATCCCTCCAGGAAAGATTTTGGCCTCAGGATATGGAGGTTGGACTGGGATGGGAGCTGGACCCAGGAAAGATGCTGGTCTAGAGCAGCTTGTGGCCATGCCACCCAGAGATGCAAAGGGAGATGGGGGCAGGACTGCACTGAGGAGCTTTGTTTGTTTGGATGCAAAGGATCAGGAAGAGGAAAGGTCCTCCCCTGCGACCGGAAAGAGGCTCGGGGTTGTGCAGGCCCAGGTAACCAGAGGGAGGTGAGGGCAGGGCCAGGCCCAGAAGCAGTGCTCCTGGGAACCAGAGAAGGAACTGAGTTGGTCTGGGTGAAAAGGATCAGGAAACAATATTATTTCACCAGCTGTCTGGGGCCCCAAGGCAAGGAATTGGACAGGACCCAAACTAGGAGGAGAGACGCGTGGTGGGGGAGATGGGAGGGTGAATGAGGCTGGGGGAGTCAAGGTGCGGAGGGCGCAATGGACTTACCCCAGAGAGATGTCTGCGGGTCATTTCAGTAGTAGTACACCTTCATAAATTTATAATAATAAGAGTTCTCTTGAAAACAATGCACTAACTACCCAGTTACCTTATATGAGCATGTTCTAGTTGTCAGTGCTGCAGTTATTACTGATACCCATATATAGGAGAATATTACATTGAGGTAACATATAAGCTGCATCTTTGTATGAGAAATCAGTTCATCAGTATTCCATGCGAGAACGTCACTAAGAAGAACTGGAAAGACACAGGAAAAACAGATGAGCTGTGCTGAGCAAGTAAAATCCAGAGGGATATGTTTTTTTATATATCATCAAAAAATTTTTTGATTGTTAAAATAGAATAATACATTCTGAAATCCTATGTATAACTTTTCATTATAAAATTAACAAATGTCAATTCAATTAAAATCATTTTATAAATAAACAGGAATGTCAGAAAACAGAGTATAAACTTTATTGTACTACTATTTTGTAGAATTTTATTAAATTTAGCCACTTATTTATAAGACGTTGAGTTTGTTAAATTTTTTCAATTAATCTTTCAAAAGTTGACATTTTAATTAGCTTTTATGTATGAAAAGAGGAGGCAAAAATGAATGAACACTTTGATGACTAGTTAATGGGTACTAATTATTTAATTGATTGTGAATATAATTTAATATCTTGGAGAAAAATAGGTAAACTGCTGAACAAAGTGAACTTGAACTTATCTTGGGGAAAAATAGGTAAACTGCTGAACAAAGTGAACTTGAACTTGAGGGAAGCTATTCTTCATTTCTTTGTGACAATAATTCCCAATAAAATCAATAAAGAGAAATAATATTCATCATGTGTTCTTGTGATTAATAACTTTAGGTGTCAAGCAAGTAGGCGATGAGTAACAGGACATTCTAGCATTCAGCAAGCTAGGTATTTCTGGCTTAGATCAATATTTATGTCAGTAGATTGAGTAAAGTTAATCACCTCACTGATGTAGCCAGGCTCCCTAAAATCAAATGAAATCCTCATAAAATAAAAATCTCTGTGAATGAGCACTCATTCCTCTTGTTAGCTTAAACCTGAGATCTTTACATTACCCAGACTGTTACTTTCATGATGTCTCCATGCACTTCCAACTATTATTGTCCACGTTTCATGTTCTCCAATTTGTATACTGCTATTCTTGGGACATCTCAGCCTACAGAATCCCATGGACCTATTTCTTACAATGTATTATTATGTGAAACATACATTACAATATGACCTTTGTCTATTTATTAATGCATGTATATGCATACATACGTAGGTACATGTATATGATATTATTTTTCTATGGAAAGACTTCTGACAATACTTTTGTTTTAAATACTGACCTTTTATAATAAAGGTGAAAGTATAATTTTTTCTAGGATCTCCATTAGTGAACACCAACATTTTATGCGGATATTGATTTCTAAAACAAATAAATCATAATTGTTTCTATAACTACTTCCCTACCTCATGGGTTTACTTTTGTCCTGTCATACTTCCCTCCTTAATCAGAGTACTAGAGACTAGTCAACCAATGAAGTATTTCAGCATAGAGAAAATCTGAAGTTCTATTAAAATGCCTGAATGATAGTGCATACATTTTGCATTCATACAGAAGTCAAAGTCGATACTTGAGGATAAATGATTATCAGAGAATTCTCAAATGAAAACTGGGACTAAGCCGGGTTCTACCAATTTCCATGCTGAAAAATTTCCTGTCAGTGTTTATCTCATGCTTCTTTCTAACGACATAAAAGGAAGATTTCTAAACCTGTTCTGTCAGTTTGGGCACACATAAGTCATAAAACATCTCAGATATCGTTAAAGAATGAGTAAGTAATTAAAGAGATGACATCAGTTAAAACTTTATTAACCAAATTCAGATTTAGTAAAGTATTAATTTGGAATTATTTATTTTTGTCTTTTATTTGTTTGTGTGTTTGTTGTGACAGGCTCTCTTTGCAGACAGATTTGGCCTAGAACTTCCTATGTAGATTAGGCTGGCCTCATGCTCACAGAGCTCTACCTGCCTCTACCTCCAGAGTGCTGGGATTAAATGCATTTGCCACCACATCCAGAGAGTTGGAATGATTTAAGATGGTGATACTCTAGTAATCAATTATCTGAATGACATATTTCAGTGAACCTCTTCTTCCATTATATATATGTATATTTTTCAATTTTATTAATTTATGAACATTTGAAAATATTTGGTGTTCATGCACAGCCTATTAAAACGTTTCCTTTTTTCTTTATTTTCTGTATATGCTGAGTCATTTATTTCTATACAAATATTATTTTCTGGGTAAATATATTGTTGTTTCAAAAATATGAAGGAAACTTTTTAAGTCTTTATGTCTTGCACAGTTTGGTGCTTAAAAAGGTTTAGATATAAAAAAATAGCTCAATAGTATTTTTGCTTAATCTCATAAACACGGTTATATTCCATGTTTGTCCTTGATAGTTCTTTAAAATTTTTACAGGCTTGTATATTCTAATGCCATAATAAATACATTAACTTTATTTGTAGTCAACAAATAATTTTTCTATAATACCATTTAATGTGGTAAAGAAACCAAAGAAATCAAAGTGTTTAGCAACATGTTGTTAGTGTATGCACATGACATTGAAATTTTAGTCTATTAATAACACCCCTGGCTTCTTTATTATCATTTTCCTGAAGAGAGAAGGCTGACCTATTTTCAAGCCTCCAGTACAGATTGCATATGCAAATGCCATTCCTGCTATATTATTTTCATGATATGCAAATACTAGGGCATATATTCTTTTATGTTATGCAGGATAAACTGAACAGCAAACACTAATGTAATTATTTTTCATCTCTGTCAGAATGCACATATAGTCTCAGATGAAGTTGAGAAAATATAGATACCACCAAAGAAATCAATTATAGTTCCTTGCTTACAGTACAGCCTTCACATTATGTTATGGCCGATGTCCAGTTTTTATGATGAATATACCCCTTCTCCTGACCTTGAAGGTAAAAGAGTGCTGCGCTAAGCATAACACACTTTGCAAATACTGGTCATTAAAATGGTAGTTTTCTTCTTTTAAATAAACAGAGGCTTGGTTTTAATTATACTTCTCATATTTTCCAGGGATGTGGAAGAAATTAACAAGGGCTCAGAAGCAAATATATTCAGTTTGAGAAGCAGAACTGATAATAAATAGCTCAGGAGTAAAATGCAATCCTAATTTCAAATTCCAAAGCCATGTACTCTGGAGATGTACAGTATTTCAAGGAAATTTAATCTCGAGATAAAATTTTTATGATTTCACAGATGTTTTGTGCCCAACTCTAGAACATTCTGCACAGGTAATATCAGTAACTCCATAAATATCTTTTCACTTACATTGAAAGTTTGAGTTTAAGCTGTGTTCTCTAAGGTAAAGGGTCAGAGGTTTTATCCACTAAGCCATGAAACCCCCTATTTCAAGTATTTTTGAGTCTGGGTATTTCTTTGTGACAGAAGACACTCATGAGGAATTATGTGCTGTGCCTGAGGGTGAAGAAGTACAAGAAAAGCAGCCTTAATAAGAGTACATGTGCTGCAGCCCAGTGGATTTTGACCTTGACAATGACACAAAGGCAACAATGAATGAGAAGGAATTTCACTGCTTATAGACTTCACATCACAACAAAGCAATCATTAGGACATTAATATAAAAAAAGAAATTGTTTATCAGTTTGGTAGTTCAGGGAATATGAACATAAATCTAGCATTGTTCTCAGAGAAATAGAAGGTCAAAACCTGAAAACTTTAACAATGATGGTTCAAAAAATACAGTACGATAAGGATGTAAGGGTTTTGTAATCATGCTTGATATTTTCTAGTTGCTTGTCTCCCATGAATTGTCAAAATGTCAATTCAATTGTTTGCTTTATTTTGTAAACTGGTGTGATTATTATTCCCCTAAGCAGCAAGACAGGCAGAATCATTTTCAGATTACTATTTAAAATCACATTTTCATTGGAAATAAATACATAAAGATTTAATCATCAAAAGGAAAAGGGAATTATAAATAATACTAAAATAGTTATATATTTTTCATTCTAAATAAAAATGGCAAA
>NW_008337147.1:3339797-3354293 GCF_000622305.1 Nannospalax galili
TAAAGTAGAGAAAAACCATCTATTGCTACACATTCTGTTTTGAGCACATAAAATATGCACAACATAATTAGAAGCAAAGTAACTCATATGCTTATTTATAGTAAAGGATATCCTCATATACATTTTTTTTATTTCATTGATGAATAGAAATATCCACATAACCTCTTTTGCAGGACATTATGAAGTTTTCTCTATCTTCCCACTATTTTTCCAAAAGCAAGTTGCGCCTGTGTAAAACCACATCTGAAGTAGTTTAATTCTACTTTCGAATGATGGAGAGCAGAGAGGAATGGAAAACCTACCACCCTCACTGCTTCTCAAAATAACAGTTGTCATTAGCAACATACAACTGAGCTCACTGGTATCTGAAAGATCTATTTTCTTCTTGAATGTGAAAAAAAAGTTAAGAAATCATAGGAGCTCATACATACCAGAAAAATCTGATTTTTAAATAGACAATGTATCAAAAATTAGTATCCATGTAAGTCTATGGAATTACATTTTCAGGGCACAGGTAATTCTTAATTTCTAAATTTTTCTATTACATAAATGAAAAATACTAAAATATCTTCAATCAGAGATTGCTTTGTTTATTCAAAGTGAATATCTTGGAACCTATGAAATGACAGTAAATTGTTGGAAGTGCAATCATGAAGTTCCAGCTCTACTGCCAGCACCCATGTAAAAAGGCTAGTCATGGTGGTGTGCAGTTGTCATCTCAGTACTGAGGTTGCACAAACAGGAGGGTCTCCAGGGCTCACTGACCAGTCAACATAGCCAAATGGTGAGCCACATGTCATAGAGAAATGTCCTTTCTCAAAGACCAAGATTGATAGAACCGGAGTAAAAATGATATTCAAAGTTTTCCTCTGGTTTCTGCACACACATGAACACACCTGCACACTCATGAGCATGTATATATTTTTGCACACACACATTTATGCAAAAAGAAACATAAAAATGAAAATTTTACTCATTGTGTGAAGGAATTAATTTTTCATTTCTGTCAGTTTTTGCCATTTTACTAACTTAATATATACCAATTATCTTTTCCTAAGCACAGTAGATACCTACGCATTTGAGAAGTACTGAAGGGATTCAGGAGACACTACCCCAAAGCATAACAGTTTACTATGTTGATGATATTGAATTGAAGGCAATGTCTCAGAGTTACTAGTGAACATCTTATTGAACTTATTGTAAATAGCATGAAACAAATAGGGAGGAAAATTTATTAAATCAGCCTTAACTTTGCACATTGAATCTACAGTTTTAAAAGTAGAATACATTAACTCAGTCTACACAAATTTTCCTATATACTGTAATGTCTTACCTATTTGTTTCCCAATGTTTACAGATACAGAAAATTATATTCTAAAATCAAATGTATTGCACTGGAAAGCAAAGAAACTTAAACAAAGCCTGCTTAGATACTGGAACCCTCAGAGGGTCTGATTTCTCAGAACTATGTGCGAAATTCCTCATTGGTTCATTTGTTTACATAATGGATCATCCTTACCTACCACCCTTACTGCTTCTCAAAATAACAGTTGTCATTAGCGACATACAACTGAGCTCACTGGTATCTGAAAGATTTATTTTCTTCTTGAATGTGAAAAAAAAAAAAAGGGACTTGAACCTAGACTTCTTATCTGACTCTGAGGTAAGCTTTTGCCCAATAGCAAAACCTTTTCCTGGTTTCTTTTTATTTTAACAGTGGAAATCACTAAGAAAAAACATTATTGTCCTATATCTAGGAGCACCCTACTCAGTATTCTTAGGGCATCTGAGTAGCCATATTATTTTCCTACCTCTGACTTCTCAAAATATTAGCTTATTTCTAGTGTAAATAAAATTCTATTATACAATATAAGGAAGGTAATTTTATTTCTCTGTCTTTACACCAATCCTCTAAGTTTCCTAAAATCTGTAATGAGGATCTATCTTGCTTTAAAATCCTCTAGAAAAGATGCATCCCTAAGGCTTCTATTATTCTCTAGGCCTCACAAGCAAATTAGGGTGGATTGTTGATGCAGAGACTGTGTGATTTGCTTGTGCAAGGACTCATAAATCTTTTACAATGATAGACTAATGCCCGATTCTCGGGAAGTACAATGAAGACATGAACCTATGAACCTATGAGTATGAGGACATGAAACTATGTTATAGTTTAATATTTTCATCTTTACTACTCACATAGCAGCTCACCACTCTTACCAGTAACATGAAAAAGGAAGATTAATTCAGAAGAGAACCAAATCCAACAATTTGTAACTTATCCAAGTTATAAACACTTTTAATTCCTTGCTACAAAACGGTTCCTATTCCTGCTACTATTTTTACATAAATTCTTATAATGCAGCATAGGTTAAAGGAAGAGGGTTCCACTTGGCTCAGCTATATTTTCAAGTCTGTTTTGTCTGACCTATAATGTATATTTGTATACAATTTAATAGAAGACATTTAACATCGGTGTGCAGAGTTCTGTGATATTCCAGGTTTCATTCACTTTTTTTCATAAATACTTAAAGCCATTAAGTCATAGCCTTAGCTTAGGTGCCCCTCTTGTTCAGTATGTTCATAAACCCTTCTGTTGTAACTCAGCTAAAGAAGGTGCTATTGTAGATTCCCACATTCTTCTAAAGACACAGCAGAACAAAGTCATGAAGCATCCAAATTTAAACTTTTGTGGTTTATTATTACCTACGTATCACATGATATACCCTACAGGACTCAAAACCCCACCTTGATTTAATTCTATTATTTTCTAAAGCCCAACATCTGTAAAAAACAAAAGTACCTTTGTGTATGTCAAGAGGTCACTGAGTATTGCAATTGTACTCCTAATTTTGCTTTGATACACTATGCATATGTGACTTCCTTCCTGATCCTACTCAAATTCTCACAGGAAGCCTTAAAATGATCATTTTCCACACCTCCATCATGATACCTTAGTTTGATTAGTCTTTTAAGCTATATTGCCACAAAACTATTGGAATTACTGTGGCTTTCTAGAAAAAGCATTTTTGTTGCATCTACATATTATAATAGAGTTCATACCAGTCTGAATGTGTTACCTGTAGGTGCGACAACTTGACAAAGTAAATGTTATTACATTAGGCTCACCACATCTATATCCCCATGAGGTGTTTGCTCTCTTTCAGCTTTCTAAGATAGCAATTTTATCTACATGAAATGATTTCAAAGCCTGAAAGAGATTTTTCAGACACTCCCAGAAACAACTCTGTCTTCTGCCAGTTTATTGGTTGGTTCTTAATTGAGATTTTGAGAAGACCTAACTTTATCATAGTTGTCACACATGAATCAGTTGAGGAATATACCTATACTTCAATGTAAAATCTGCCATGCTGCTGAATTTTTAGGTATTAGTTTCCATACAGGAAAAAGGGAAAGTGCCCTGTACGATTACTTATGATGCACATTAGGAATCTGCCATGTAGTTTAAACAATCTGAAAATTCCATTATACTTAACTTCTGCAGGCACTCTTATTGTGAATGAACATATTAAATGTTGTTCTGCTATATATGATTCTTCTCTCAAATTATTACAGGTAACTACACTGTCTACTTTACAGATTATATATCTCTAGAGAAAAACAGGGGGGTTACAAGGCTGTTCAATATGCAGAACTTAACAGATTCACTTATAATTACTCAATTCAATTTTTAATTTTTTTCTTTTTTTCCATGGAAGTTATTAAGTATTAAGCACGTTAAAAATGTTCTAAATAAAAAAGCAGATATGAAAAGATGACAGACAATTATTGGATAGATTAAATGTTGGGACTTACTGCTTAACCCCTTTCATTTGTCCTTGGACCTTTTCTTTTTCATATTATCTTTATATCTCATCAGATGGTGCATAGGATCACAGTGAAACAATTTAGGTACTGAAAGATAATTGATTTGGCATGGGAATGCACAAAATGATGGCACACAAGACGCTATACCTATCCTCCAGGTCTTCAGAAAATCTGTTCCAGGATTTGCAAAAGATATAAAATATAGATATTCTAATGATGCTTATATGAAATGATGCAACATTTGGTATTACCTATGCATATCATTTTGTATACTGTAGTTTACCACCAGAATATTGTTTGTTCTCAATATGTATGAAATAACAGACAATACTATAGAATACAACAACAAATTATAGTAGTAATCACACTAAAAATAGATGTTTCTTTTTCTTGGCCATTCTTATAACCCAGCATATTAGATTTAAAAATATTTTCTATTGAGCTTTTTACATTTTATAGAGGAGTTCATAACCAAATTCAGATGCCCTCCCCCATCTATGCCCTGACCCTGTCACCAAACCTCATGTATTCTGACATACATGTTAAGTCCTACCCAGGCAAGCATTTATATCCAGATGATCTTCCATGCTAATTCATCCACTAGAGTCTAGTCAGCCTATCTAGAGATTGTTGGTAAGGCCTAGTCTCCCTCATCCAGTAGTAATCAGTCTACAATAGCCCCCAGATTAGGGTCCACCTGCCAACCATTTCCCTTGCTCCACTCTAGGGTCTTGTCTGATTGAATTGGCATGGGTCCTGTGCTGAATGACCACCATTGCCACAAGTTCATATATGTAAACTTCCAGTGGCCTGAAAGTCTCTGCTTCCCTATGTTCATGGACCAACCCTGGCTCTTACATTCTTTCTGCCCCCTCTTCTACATTGATCCCTGATCCAGTTGGTGGGAGATGTTTTATATAGGAGTCCTTTCAGAGACACCAACTCTGTAATCTCTTATTCTTTAAAAGTTGACCAGCTGTGGCCTTTTGTGTCCCTCAAACTCTGTTGTATAAGGAAGCTTCACTGGTGAGACTTGAAGGATGAACTACTTTTCTCTTTACACTGTTTTCCCAGTTTCCACTATGTTCCATGAGTCTTAGATGTAGAGGTTCTACTATAAATATGTGACCTAGAACTGGGCAGCTCTAAGAGATATATTCTGTATCTGACCAGGTGTGAGATTCTACAGTAGCCTTCATCTGTTATAGAAAGAAGTTTCTTTGATGGGTGGTGTACAGTATAAATATACTTGTCCCCACATAACAGTACCACTACTGAACCAATGGAGGTGGTTTTCTGTGCTGGTTGTTATGATTATTAGGCTTTAGGATTGGGTTCAGCCATTGATTGATTTTTCTTCCTTAGCTGCTTTCATAATATCCTCCAGAACTGAGTGCTAAACTTCAGCTAGAAGGTTTCTAGGTCAGTTGCTGATTCATTGCTCCAAGTCCTTAGTCTGAAGTATGTCCTGTCTTGAGCTGTAGTGAGTGAGTTATCTTCCAGTTCTGGAGATAACCATGAGCTCTGGCAATACTCTGTTTTATTTTGTGAGTCTTTTGATGCACTCTGACAAACCACTCAGATGGAGGTCTCTCCTGTCTGGCACTGTGTTCCTTGCCATACAGCCCCCAAGTAAACATATTTACTAATATTCAGGCACCGTATGTGCATTTTTCAGGTGGTTTCAGAGGCAACACTTCCCTATGACTTCATATGCCCCCCACCATTCATTCATCTCTATTCCCTCTCTCCCTCATTCAACGTCCCTCCTCCCTCCCCAGTCCAAGCATCTCTCCCTGTTTAAATTATTGGTATTTAATGACTGAAATAAGGTTGAAGTTGAACAAGTGAATTCTCAGATTCATTTTCTGTTTTGACATAGATATAATGAAACTGGTTTTACAATGATCTGCTATTTATAAAACGACATTGAATACAATGCTAAAGTGATAAAAGATCTGGAAATGCAAAAGAAGTACTCATGTTGATGCTGGATAAATGGCTTAGCAGTTAAGAGCACTTGCTGTTCTTTCAGAGAAGTGAGATTCAGTTCCAGCATCTACTTTGTAGCTGACAACTACCTGTAGCTCTAGTTAAAGAGGAACTATCACCTTCTTCTTACATTGACAGGCATGGCACACATATGTTGTACTTCAGACACATATGGGGAAAACACCAATACACATAAAACAAAACAACAACAATAATGAAATAACAAATTGTATGATATAGAATCAGTATCAGGTGCTTAACACTACATGTAACTCTATACCCTTGGTGTTTGACTCCTAATTGCCTGCCCATTGTTTAGTATCAAATGTAAAATTATGCACTCTTAAGAAAATCAACAGGATTTGGAATACACATACATCTACATCAATTTTAATATTAATACAGATTATAGTTTCCATATACTTTCTGTTCCAGTATACTTTTATTTTGCTGTGATAAACACCATGACCGAAGGCATTTGGGTAAGAAAAGGTTTATTTTGTCCTGTAGATTGTCATCCCTTATCAAGAGTAATCAGGGCAGGAGTTAAAGCATGAACCTAGAGTCAGGAGCTAAATCAGAGACCACAGAGGGACACTGCTTACTGGCTTGCTTTCCTCTGGCTTGCTTGGCTGTTTTTCATGTACAATCCAGCCCCGCCTGTCCAAGGATGGCACTGGCCAGAGCAGGATGGACTCTCCTAAATCAAGCAGCAATCAAGAAAATGTCCCACAGGTATGTCTCCAGGCCAATTTGAAATAGCAAAATCCCCATCTGATGTTCTCTTTTTTTAAGGTGTCTTTAGTTTGTATCGAATTGACAAAATCTAATCAGCATAGTCCTCTGTCTTCAGATTCACTACGGATACTAGGCACAGTATTACACTGCTTTAGTAAGCTAAACAGAAGTACTACGGACTCTTTATTAAATTTTAGGCTGCAACAAGAATTTCCAAAATAGACTGAAAATACACATTTGAATTTTATTTCCAGAGTTTACTTTATGGCTCAAGAATGTATATTTTTGTTAAATTTCCTTTGATTGCAATAGCATTGGTAATAAGAGTGCATTTGGAGAAGTTTCATACCAAGAAATCTATGCTTTTCAAAGTTCTCAGATAATTCTGGTAATACACCAGTATTAGGAAGCATTATTGTATGATGACTTCTGGTTAACCTTCTTATTCTTAAGTTTAAACCTGTAATTTTCTATTTTCCCCTGTTTAAAATATCTTGCTGTCACATCCTTATTGATGTCTCAGAATTGAATCATCAAGCCCAAATTTACTAGTTTTCTTTTGTTGATATGCCTGCAAGACATAATCTAGCACAATTAGGAAATAGTATTGTTTTTCAGATAATTTCTTCTCTCCACAATTTATGAAACCATCTTACAGTTATATGTACCTTTGTTTTACACAAATTTACATTTCCTTTTTTTTTTTTTTTTTTTTTTTTTTTTTTTTTTATATGTAGTCCCAGATGACCTGTACTCACTATGTAGACCACATTGGCCTTGAACTCACAAAGATCTGCCTGCCTCTGCCTCCCAAGTATTGGGATGAAATGCAAAGATCAACTTTGCATTAAAGTTGTGTCTATATACAGATTATCCAATACAAGTGTAAGCAGCTTCAAAACCAAGAACAACAATCAAATAGCTTGGGTGGAAATTCCAATGGACTAGGTGGATTATTCTGTACTCAAAGGGAAAAGGCAATGATTTAAATCAATATAAGTATTTCTCTAAAATTCTATATCTAATGTAAAAGTGCAGTGAGTATTTTTTTTAAATAACCAAATGTAGTTGGAAACATTCAATGTTTATGAGGGAATTAATAAGATATTTTATGATCTTAAACATTTATTATTTTCATAAACATTCAATTTAAGGTTAACATTAACTCAGAAAGTGGAAAAATTAGTGTAACTTTATTTTTTAATATTTTATTATTAAATTTTATGTGTAGGAGAATGTGCTGGATAGCTTTAGTGTCAACTTGACACACCTGGGTTGAGGGAGCCTCAATCAGGGAATTGCCTCTATTGGACTGGCTTGTGGCCATGTCTGAGGGGAATCTTCTTGATAAGTGATGTATGAGAGCCCAGCTTACTGTGGGTGGTGCCACCCCTGGGCAGGTGGGTCTGTGTTGCATAAGAAAGCAGGCTGAGCAGGGGCCAGGGAGCAAGTCAGTAAGCAATGATCCTCCATAGCCTGCACTCCAGCTCCTGCCTCCAGGTTCCTGCCCTGAGTTCCTACCTTGGGCTTCCTGATGAGCTGTGACTTGGGAGATATAAGCTGAATAAACCCTTTCCTCCCCAAGTTGGTAGTAGTAAGAGTGTTTTGTCGCAGTAATGGAGAACGAAACTAGGGCAGAGAGTATTGCTTGCATGTGCTTAAGTGCACTGGTGTTGTGCAGTGCTCACAGAAGTCAGAAGAGGGGCTTGGATCCCTTGGAACTGGAGTTTCAGATGGTTGTAAGTCACTATGTGGTTGCTAGGAATTGAACCCAGGTCCTCTGCAAGAACAGCCTGTACTTTTAATGGCTGAGACATTTCTACAGTCCTGGTAAAAGCTTCTAGTAAGTCTCTTCCAGTGCCCCCTCATTTTTAACATCATATTTTTCCTGTGTATTTTTAACGGTTAAGAGCCACTTTTGATCTACAACTATTAAATAAATGCCACATTTTCCCCCAGATTTCATTCATTTTCTCTAATGTTTTTACTGTTGTCTATGATCCTTTCAAGGGAAAACCCATTAAAAGAATTATTGCATTAAACATCTTTTCACTGTGGCAATTTCTGAGAATGACTTCTCATTGATCACTTTGATAGTTTCAGGCATATTGATCAGGTGTTCCATGAAATGAAACCTCCCTCCCTAGGTGAGTTTTGTCTGTTATCTGCTGTTCTCATTATATTGAAGTTGTCTCGACAGACTAACAGAGAAAGTCATCAACAATATTAACAGTCTGCCCAAGGACTTTTGTGCCAGATTGTAAATTGTAACCTAACACCTACCCCATTTCAATACTACACTCAAAAAAAAAAAGTCACAAAGAACACACTCAGCATTAGTATAACAATTCCACTATCTTGAGAAGAAAATTTCCACTTCAGAAAAAGTGCTCATCTCTAAGGCAGATTTGTCCATTACACCTTCTGATGATAACATCATTCATTGCAAAAAGAATGTCTTCTTCAATTGGATTTAATGTGAAATAGTAAGAAAAGACATCATATTCTTAATTTCAGTCTAACTATGCAATATCAGTAATTAAAATCCTACTTTTTAAATTCAGTCACAGACTAACATCTTTTAGGTACACAGCTTCCAAACTTGTGTGTACTGGTGAACTACCATAATCAGAAATGATTATATGCTGAAGAAAGAAAAAGCTGAAATGGGTTCAAAATGCAAATCTTCTCTGAGATAAAGTAGGACAATGTGAAGCTTTGAATAGCACGTACTATACAAAGTGCAAAGATAAACAATGTGCCTTGTAGCTTATTGACACACTTTCTCAATGTATTAGCAGCTACAACATCTTCAATATCATATTACTGTATTTTTAGATTTTCTTTGCTTATGCCATACAATGAGATAGAGAATAGTAATAAAAAGAATCACAGAATCTTATGCCAGAAAAGAAATCCAGCTCTTATTAATTTAATAGCCTCATTTCACATATGAGGAAATATTTAATGTGGAAGTGTTGAAAAATTGCATTATGTCATAGAGCTTTGAGAAGAATAAATATCTCCAAGTTTTCTGATTCAAAATTTAGTAATTAATTTTTATACACTATTCTTCTGTGAAGAATCAGAGGGAAAAAAAATAACTCTTACCTGAAGAGAACGCTCATGTCAAAGTTATTTTCTTCATTGTGTTGGTTTATATCATGATACATAGCAAAGGCTGAGAGTTACATTTCCTTGAACCCTTTCCTTAGACTTCAGATTTCATTTGGTTAAGCCTGAAACTTACAGATATTTCTTATAAACTTACATATATAATATTTTAAAGGCAAAATAGAGGCAGCACAATGCAATCAAACATAAGCTTGAATTCCTAGATTATCTCACGAACTCTGATATTTGTACAAATACAAGAATACTCATTACTGATATTTCCTCTGATTCATAGGTTTCACATTCCATATTTTTTTTACAAATGACTGTTGCATTTCAGTAATGACTAAGTCATGAAACAAATATAACAAATATTCAACTCTCATAGTTGCAAAAGACTCCATGTTTTGATGATCTTCTTACAGATTCATTTGGTTTTTCAAATTTGTTAATGCTTCACCACTCTAGGCTATCAAATAAAGGAGACTGCATGTGTTCTTTTAAAAAATAAAGAATAGTTTTACCTTAAATACAGTGCTTTAAAATATGAGATGTGGGGGCTGTAGAGATGGCCCAGTGGTTAGTAGCACTGACAACTGTTGCAGAGGACCTGGGTTTGATTCCCAGTACCCACACAGTGTCTAACCATAACTCCATAAAATGAAAATAGCATATATTTGTTTTTAAAAATGACAAAATATGTTGGAGTTTAATTAACATTAAATTTATTACTTGTTATAATCTGCTTGAGATGCAGTCGTAAACTCACATAGATGGCTTCACATATATATTTTTTCTCAACTTTTTGTAAGATCAGATAGAAATACATCATCAAGGTGTAACATGGCTGACTTATGGTGCTCTTAATGTGTAGCAGGAGCCTACAGTCTTGCTATGCACTAACATGATCTTACAAATGGTATGCTTGTTGGGAAATAATAACACTGAGCAAGTATTCTAGAGGCTCTAATTAAAAAGAAACAATCTTATAGATCAGAGCCTCATCCTTAGTATCACATGTAGCTTACTTCTTTAGTGAGCCATGCTCCAAATCCAGTCTTACCGTGATTAGGAAGGTGGATTAGTTAACACTTTTTTTTTCTGTGATAAAAGCACCATAAAGAAGCAACTTATGGAAGATTCTATTTTGGCTTATGGTTCCATAGGGAGAGTCCATAATGGCTGGGTAGCTATGGCAACAGTTGGCCAGAGCAGGAAGTTAAGTGATCCATCTTGAACTTAGCAGATATATAGCAGAGAAAACAAAATGGAAGAGGAGTGAGTCTATGAACTCCCAAAGCCTAACGCAGGGGAGGTACTTCTAGCAAGGCTAAACCACTACAGTGAACAGAACCACCAACAAGGGACCAAATGGTAAAAAAACCTAAGTCTATGAGGGAGACTTCTCATTTAAAACACCGGCCATTGAAATAATTGTATTTTCTGGGATATGAACATTTTAGCCCTAAACAATCAATGTATAAATGTATAAATAAAAATATTAAAGTAAAATGATCATTAATTTCAAAGTCTCATTCTAGCTGTTCTTAAATGTCTTCAGTATGTGAAAGTAAATTATGAAACTACTTAGCCTTAGTTTACTAATTGATTAAATTATTTTATTTGAATAATTTTAATTCAGTAACAATAAAAATTGTACATTTAACATGATGTGACGTTTCAGTAATTGCATGTTATGTATATAATTTTATTTCGTAATTATTGTGTATGCCTGCATGTGTGTGTGTGTGAATGATTGAGTATGAATGCATCCATGTGTTTTTGGAGCTCAGAGAATAATTTCAGATGTTTTCACCTTTTTAAAAAAATATTTTATTTATCATTTTTATTTTATGTGTATGAGTGTATTGCCTGTATGTATGTGTGTGCACCCGTGTTGTGCATTGCCTCGGAAGTAAGAAGAGGGCTTCGGATTCCCCTGGAACTGGAGTTACAGATCGTTGGTAGCTGCCATGTGGGTGCTGGGAATTGAACCCTGACCTCTGCAAGAGCAGTCAGTGCTCTTAACTTCTGAGCCATCTCTCCAGCCCCTGTTTATCTTATTAAGGCAGGGTCTCTTTTCTTTCTGCGGTTCTGTGTACACCAGGCTCAACTGTATTGTGACTTTCCTTGTGGTTCTCTACTCTCTTCCTCACATCTCACCATAAAAGTGCTGGGATTACAGACTGGAGACAATGTGTCTGGCTCTTTGTAGGCTCCAGGGCTCCAGGGATTGAACCTAGTCTGGCAGTTTTGTGAGGCAAGTGTTTTCCCTGCTGATCCATTTCGCTGGTTCAATATATGTGTATGTTATGTAAAGTTTACAGAAAATAAATTAAAATTTCTGTCCAAATGCAGAGCTCGAGGTATATTGTTTAAATTTTGCTGTAGTGACCAAGAAATGCATATTATATAAAAGATTCTAAATGACCTTGTGAAAACCAATGTAATAAGTAGTTTACTTGAAACACAAAATTTAATCTATTTGCTATATGTTTGAACCTGTATTGAAAAACAATTTAAGGCCAAGTTTTGTCCTATTCTGAAAATGTCATGCATGATACAGAATATTATCAAGAGAAAAAATTACAATCAGAGCTCATATGGCACATGTGTGTCCTACTTGTAAAAAATCTTGCCTTCTATAAATATCAAATCATACCAAAATGCAAAAGTATTTATGTTTATAAGAGAGACAGAAAAAGATTCATTGTGTAGACGAGGCTGTCCTTGAACACATAGCAATTCTCATATTTTAGCCTCCCAGTTGCTGGGATTATAGGTATATGTCACCACATTAAGTCAGCTATATATTTTTGATTGATGTTTTATAATTTGTTTTTATTGATTTTTTAAATTTCATTCAAAACATCTCAATCAATCTTAATCATTTTTTATTAGAATAATTTGTTGTAAAAAGAGATAATGCTCCAAAATGAACTAAAATTTTATAAAATGGGGCTAGAAAGAGGGCTTATTCATTACTTGCAGAGGACCCAAATTCAGTTCTCAGCACACATGATGGTTAATAATCCTCCTTTAACTCAGATTCCATGATATCTGACACCCTCTTCTGGCTTCTGTGGGTATTGCAAGACATACATGCAGGCAAAACATTCATATATTCATATATATATGTATATATACATATATATGTAATTGTTTTTAAAGTTTATAAAGCAGAGGAAGAATTATTACAAAGATAATTTGTACAATTTTTTTCTTGACTATTAGTTACGTCTACATACTTGACAGTGTATAGGCTACAAAACTAGTTAATTTTAGGGATAGTATTGTGAAAAGTGCAATGTGGCTTCAGAGCATTATTCAGGAATTATGGACAGAAAAATTCAATAAAGTAGAAAATTATTATAAATTAAGGACTTCAGTCAAATTAATATTTTCAGTTTTTTAAAAGATTCACAATTCTAGTTCAGATGTCTGGTTTAGTATTTGAAAAGAAGAAATGTAAATAAACGGGATGAAGATACCTTTGGATTATCAAAATGTGGACCAGGTGTGGAAGTTAATATTCTGCCATAAATATAGAAGGCTGGTCCAATGGTTAAGAAATTTTAAATTCATCATTGTTTTCAATATTTATACATGTCCATTGGCAGCTTGCCACTCATAATTTACGCATAAAGACAAAGCCATATAATTAGGCGAGGATAACCTCTTTTGGCTGGAAATCGCTCCTAGTATGTCAGAAATGCTTACACTGAAGCAAATATTTTGAAAAAATTTCTTGATGGGATGACTATAAAAGTATCTATTAAACTATGCCCATAGCAGAATGAATTCATACTTTATTTATAAAATTATTTGTTGTTCTTAGAGACATTAAGTAATGTGGGAAAAAACACATTTCATTCTTTTAAATATCTGTTAGTAGTGTTGAAAATAGTATTTGCAACAGGCATCTAAAAGAGTACTGACTTTGAATAACTTAGAGTTAACTATATTTCTCATTTTATGTGCATTTTGAATTACACATGTACTATATTTCATACTAGATTTTATTACAGGATCCAGATGTTCCTGACACATCTGTTTTTGTACCTTCATATAAATGAACTTGAAAATGGTACTGGCAACTCCAGGGACTGCATTTGTCACAATAAAAGCTACATATTTTTGTCTTGTCTACATGGGGATCATCTATGTATAACTAGATGTCTAGTAACTCGTGATTTTTTATGTTTCCTTGAAATACTGCTGTTTGTGTACCACTGATTTGCTATGCCTGGCCATCTGGTTATAGATGAAAGGCTATAGCAACTTATTTTCTACTTTTACCTTTGTTTAAAATGACTTGTTAAATATTACCAATACCAAATGTTCTCTGATTGTTAATGCTAATAGTGTGTAATAATTTTATGTTTATTTCAGGTTTTTTTCACAGTAAATTTCTAAATTTACATGCCATTAGAGTTTTAATTGGCGATGTTAATGTTAGAATTAAATATAATGCTTTGATATTTTTATAGATGCTGCATGACAAACATAATTCCTTAATAACTGTGTGAAACTGTAGATACACACCACCTGTTTTTTCACCAGTAGAGAAACAGGTTGGTGGTTAAAATATTAGGTAAAACAGTTAGAAATATTTTGTGGAAAGAATTAATATTTAATTTCTTGTTTTGAGACATCTGAACAAGGTGTCAAAATCTTTATATCTCATAGTTATTAACCTGGTAGTGCAGATAGATGTGTTATTAATTACTAAAGTCATTTTTATTAAATAAAACAATTTAGGACATTTGTAAACAAAATAAACTGTTTCTATGAAGGATACTAACTTGAAACACATATAAAATAATA
>NW_008337147.1:3354334-3354442 GCF_000622305.1 Nannospalax galili
AGAAAATATTTTCTTAGTTTTAATATTGAAATGGATTATTCATTCATGCTTTACTATAATCTCATAAATTATAACTAGATGCTGGTGAGGTAAAATTTTAAAATATAA
>NW_008337147.1:3354457-3360753 GCF_000622305.1 Nannospalax galili
TTAATATAAATAATATAATAATCAGTGTTAATATATTATTATATAATAATGTAAATATATATTTGGTTTTTTGAGACAAGGTCTTACAATGTAGCTCTGGCTGTCCTGGAACTCACTATGTAGACCAGGCTGGCCTCAAACTTACAAAGATCTGCCTGCCTCTGCCTCCCAAGTGCTGGGATTAAAGGCGTGAGTCACCACGCCCGGCTTCATTCATATTTTTTATTAAAGCACCCACACAAGTTTCTGTGCAACATATAAACATGAGTTGGTCCCCGGGCTTCTCTCATATCTATGGCAGGAAGACCTAACAATCTACTGATCCAAGCCCTACCTGCTTATCCATGCAAAGACCAGCCCCATTATGAAAAGGCCAGCCCCATGATCCCATGCAGTAACAGAGCATCCTCTCTGATATCCTCCTGGAGGTACTCCTCAGTAGTGGGCACACCAAAGGTTGCCCTCTACAATGTTGAATAAAAAAGGTTTTCCCTCCCCTGGGAGCTTGGGAGATCATGGATCTGAGATCTGAGAAGTTCCCCTGGAAGAGACACTGCCCCCGAGTCATACCTCCCATCTTTCCAGATTCATGGGGGGAAACTGAGGCTCAAAGAGGTAGCCCAGGTCACTCTGTGAGGTGCTGCATGGGCTGTCCCAACGATAACAGTGAGAAAGATTGGGCTGGGGAAAGGGAGGGACCAAAAAGGATTGACCCTAGAGAGGGCCACACTTGAGGACCCTGCCCAGGCCAGAAGACCCTCAAAGTGGGTTTTGAGATGTCTATGTACAGCATGTCAGAAAATAGCCCCATAATCTCAGTTCCGAAGTTCCCCTACAGAGCAGCTGTCCACCAGGTTAAAGGTCAGTCCCCTGGCACGCAACCCTTTACAACAGCAGGACACCAGGGACAATTATTCATTAGTGTCAGCCCCAGAGAGCCCCGATAAAAACGGCCCAATGTCCACCGTAATGTTGGTGAAGAGAGGTTGTCAAGTCACTTCCAAGACTTGATATTGTACTGACCCAGTACCACCCTGCTTCAGGGTCAGCTTTGTCTTGAATCTCGGTAAGTTTCCTTTTGGTAAGAAAGCAGAACTATGATATCCTTACAGCTCTCTCTGTTCAGATCTTCAAGACCTTCCACCCTTTGAGGGTTGCCTTCATTATGCTTGTACTGGTCGGGGTTAATCATGTGATGTTGACCTATCTGGATGTCTGGGTGTGAGTTCTTCATCCCAATCAGGGAGATCCCATTTAAAATGTCATCATTCTCCCGGCCCCAATGGGGAAGCCATTGATCCTTAAAATGTGTGCCTTACTCGGATCTGACACACCTCCAAAGCATTATAGGGTAACCGGAAGCCAAACATATCCATGGCAATGGCAACGTGGTGGAGCTGGTGACCACAACGGTAAAGATTGAGGTCGTTCAAGGGAAAGAGGTCCTTATCTGTGAAAATGAAGCAATCATAGGCAGCATCCTTCTTCAGTGCCTCTATGTAATCCACATTGAGCTGCTTGGCTGGGATTGAAGGTGTCCTCACCATCTGGGTCCTAGGCTGGGATTTGGGGCCAGTGCCGCCAAATGCCTAGCAGAGCCAGTTAGGTTCTGGAATGTGGAGGGCCATGGTCTGGAGGCTGCCCTCCAATCACCCAGCACTCAGAGCTCAGCAGGAAAGGTCCAGCTCAGCAGTGTTCCTGGCAGCAACTAAGGGACACATCCCCCATGGCGGGCTCAGACAATTTCCACTGACTTTTGCTTGGGAGCCAAGCCTACTACATTTTCAAGAAAACTTTAAAGTAATGATTTCTAAAAAAGAAACTAAAAATGAAACAGTCTCATTGAAAACACGTCTATAAATAATAGACCACATATGTATATATATATATATAATATATATATGTAGTCAACATTTGGCTAATACACACACACACATATATATATATATATGTAAATTTCTTTGAGCTTGTATGCTTAACATAAGATAAATTAATTGATGCTGCCAAGTTGCTTATAAGAGGTGTTAATACCAAGGATTATGAGTATTGGTCAATGGATCCAAGACCTTAATATACAAATCAAAAGTTTGAAACCATTAGCAGCAAGAAGTAAGGGAACACATCAAAATGAAGTTATAGTTAAGGACTTTCTCAAAGAGACTATAATTGCTAGGGAAATAGTGCCAGAAATTAACAAATAAGTTGCTATGAAATTAAAATTTTGTGTATAGCAAAGAAAATCATGGAGTGAAGATCCAATCAGTGAATACATTTACTAACCATAACCTGAAAGACAATTAATATCTAGGATATACAAATAAGTCAGATAGCTAAGCAAAATATAAAATAATCCAATCAATAAACAGACTTATGAAAAGAACAGATAGTTCTCAAAAAATGGAGGTAAAAACATCTAATAAGCTGTTGTAAAAATGTTCTATAGCCCTCATCAACTCATACACATAAATTAAAACTACAGAAAGGTTCAGTGCCACACCAGTAAGGAAGGAAGACAGTAAGAACACAAGTAACAAGTATTGTTGAGAAGGTGCAGATAAAAGAACTTTTATGAAGATCAGCTCTTCCTTACCCCACATTAATCAGCTGCCAGTAATTCTTTTATTAAGATTGGGGCGAAGCTGATATTCTAAAAGGGAGGGACTCAAGATAGACTGACTAGCTCCCAGTGGATGAACTTGCTCTGTGGGACATCTAGGGGCACTAACTTTACATAATAGGTCTTAATACAAATGACAGCATGAATTCCAGTGGGGAGCTATGGGAGGGTGCCAAAGGAGAAGGAGGTGTGAAGATGATTTTCTATATGAAACACACAAAAATTCAATATTTTCCTTAAAAAAAAAGGTGTCTTTATGCATTGCCAGTGAGAAAGTATATTAGTCCAGCCAATATGGAAAATAGCATGAGGGGGGAGGGCTCTGGAAAAAAGTGAAAATTTTGATCTACTATATGGCCTGGCTATATACCTTGTTTGGCCCAGAGAGATTCCAAGTCATTATTTCACAAAGAAACGTCCATACCCATGTTTCTTTCAATTGTATTCAAAAAAAGCTATCATAGTGAACCAAAGTAAATACTCATTAAAATAGAAGTGGATAAAAAAACATGGTGACATACACACAATAGGAAATCTTTAGTTACACAATGTATGCCCTTTGCTGGAAAATGTATACAAGTACAAATAATCATATTAAGTAAATTAAGTAAGTTTGGGAAAGCAAATGTCACTATTTTTCCTTATATGTGGTTCCTGGATTTTATATAGATGAATAAAATCATTTAGGTATATGTAACATAAAAGTAGAAGAGAAAATCCACAGGGAAACAGTGCGCTAATACCAGGGCAGGGGGTGACAAAAGGAAGGGCACACTATGGGGTGACGTGCTTAAAGTAAATTGTATATGTGTTTGTCCTTATGTAACCCAGTTCTATTGTGCGTAATGAATATATACCAAAAAGAAAAAGAAAGGGAGAAGGAGGAGAGATGGAGGAGAGGAGGGAAGGAAAGGAAAAGAGAGGAACATCTCCCCTGTGCAGTTTGAAAGCAAGTACACTCCCAATGTGGCTTCTCTCAGACATCAATTGTTATTTCTAACAATGGGGAGATACCTACCAATTATTAAGGATCCTGAGAGTCCACTGTATTATAAGTCTCCTGAGTTTAAGGAACTTCAAGTCCAGTAATCTCAGTGAAACAAAAGCAATCTGTCTACTACCCCCTTGCTGATTTGATATCTGATATATTTTCTTTCCTTTCTTTAAAATTATTCTCAGGATTATTCAGCCTTTGGTGTTCCACATTTGTTTTAAATCTTGCTGACAAGTTCCTATCATTAATGCCATTAATATATTTATAGATTTTTAAAAATAAATTATAACAATATGAAATTTATTCTTTTACAACCAGAATTTCTCTTAAGTATAGTGAGCTCTCTTTTTATTTTTCCTCCAATATTTTTAGCAATCTCAGTATCATTCATTGTTCTTAAATTTTCCATTTTCCTTGTTTCTAAATGGATTGCAAAAGTAAATGGGATTTTCTGACTTCTTCAGTCATAAATACTGGTAGATAGCTATGACACCAAATGTTAGATGTTATTTCTGCACATTAAAGCTTTATGTTCAACTGAAGACCATAATGCAACAACATCATATATAAAATTTTAAACAATTTCCCCTAAATTTTATGCCCTTTCTCCTTTTTTCTTGACCCATTTTGATATCCTATAAACCAGTATTATATAAAATACAGCTGGTGATAGCCAAACTAAGGTCAGATCATAAAAATCTCAAATATTACAGATAGAATTTAGTACACAGACATTGGAATTTCTCAACTAGCAAAGGGAAAACAAACTCTAAAAGACGTTTTAAAAACTAAGAGAGATCCGTGTTAAATGACTAGACATCAACAACCATGGTCCAGGGCTGGATTGTAAAATGCATCTACAGATTCTCTGCTGGAGATCTGAAATCTGTTGTGGACTTTCTAAAACCATGCTCTCAACTATGACTTTAATGGATACATTTCTGCTCAAGCTGGTGAGGGCTAGAATCACCTTACTCTACCTCAACAATCAAAACAGAAAAAATTCATAGCACCTTCCAGGAGCAGGAAGTTTCTTTTCCCCATCCACCTATTAAAGTTCAGATGACTTCTTATTTTTACAACTAGTAGAACTTTCAATGAAGTTGTAGCAAGGGTTTTGGGATGTGCATTTAATAAGTTTAAAATTATATCAATGCAGCTAAACATATACAAATAAATCAGTCACATGGGTGACTAAAATACTTATCTTATGCACTATACTTTTCATAGGAAAGAGATTCTCTTCTATTAAATTAATTGTGATTTTCAGATACTATATTTCATTGTATCAAACAAAATTTTCCATAAATTCTAGGGACACAAATGGTATCTTTGGTTAATATATGAATATGATGTGTTATTTGAATAGAATTTCTGATATCAGAAAGGTTTTGAGTTGTTGAATAATATACTTGATGGTCATGTATTTTCATACAGTACTCTGATTTGTAAATATCTAAATTATTATTTTTTCATATGGTTCAATGATGGTAGTAGACATATCATCTGTAAGGATATTTTGACTTCTTCCTTTGCAATTTATATCCCCATTATATCCTACACTTGTCCTATTGCTCTAGATAAGAATTCAAACACTATAATAAGCAGTAATGTCAAACATGAACATCCTTGTCTGGATCCTATTTTAATGGAAATGCTTTGAGGTTTTTGTAGGCTTGTTGTATATTGCCTTTATTATGTTGAGATATGTCAGTATTCAATAGAATTTCCACAAATTTTATTGAGACAGAATGTTGGATATTGTTAAAGATCTTTTGTGCATCTAATGGGAGATCATATAGTTTCTGCCCATGAGTCTGTCTATGTGCTTGATTATTTTATTGGCTTACCTATTTTTTTAATGTTCAAATAAGTATTTAATTTTTAATTAATCTTAATATGGTAAATAACAAGAAATAACAGGTTTTGTATAACAAAAACCGCGAGATATTCCATCTTTTTTCCTTAGAGAATCAAAAGCACATGTAGTTTATATTCTATCTCTGTCATTCCTAATGCAATTGTAAGCTCTTGTGCTAATTATAACTTTTTTTTTAATTAAAAGAAGCATTTCATTACAACAGCATTAACCAATAACAGGTAACAAAAACCGCGAGATATTCCATCTTTTTTCCTTAGAGAATCAAAAGCACATGTAGTTTATATTCTATCTCTGTCATTCCTAATGTAATTGTAAGCTCTTGTGCTAATTATAACTTTTTACTTTTTTCTTTCTTTCTTTCTTTCTTTCTTTCTTTCTTTCTTTCTTTCTTTCTTTCTTTCTTTCTTTCTTTCTTTCTTTCTTTTTTTTTTCATTAGATTCCTTCATGGAGCTTTTAGAGAAGATTGAATCTGACAACAGGCGGGATCTTTCTTTTCCTAACTTAACCACTGGCACGAAAGGTCCACACAAACTTTTATACCTGAGTCCATCCAGACAACAAAATGGCCAAAGCATGCTTTCACGTGCTTGACCTCCAGGCTATGCTTGTCTTGCTAGCTCTGAGGAGATGGCAGAGCTGGCATCAAAGGAACTTGTTGTCTTACACAGGAGTAGGCCCGCTGCAGGCCCAGGCCCAGGCTCCAGGCCTGCCACTGGGCAGAGTGGGATTAACTAGGAAACTAAAAGGGAAAGAAGCTAGATTCAGAAGACACTACAAACTGAAAAAATTTTTTTAATGCATT
>NW_008337147.1:3361263-3362263 GCF_000622305.1 Nannospalax galili
CAGTTCCATCTATGTGAAGATAAGTCAAAGGTCCTGCTTGACCATTGTTGGCTTCTCTTGGAAGCATGGAGGAAATGATTCCTCCGTGTTGACCCTCCTCTTTATAGACTGGACACTGGTTCAAGTCCATCTGGTGGGGTCACAGTGGCCTCCTTGATCAAGGGGTCAGATGACTCACCACCATTACAGGACATTTTGTGAGATGCTCATGGTCCCTGGGAACTAATCGACCTAGGAGGGCAGGGAGCAAAAAGTGTCCTTTGTATCCCTCTGACCCAATTAGTATAGATCTCCAGGTATGTCTGTTAAACATCCAAGAAGGTTAGTTCCACCATTCTGGCATTTTAATTACTGTGTATCCTGCAGATAAATCTTGGGTAATGACCAGTTGGTCTCAAATAAACCTTATCTAGAGATATATTTCTTGATCTGTTATGTATAATTTGTCAGTGGATTATAGGAATAATATGGTTCCCTCTGGTTTTTATGACTAGGTAGGCATTGTTTCTCTCTTGTATCATATCACCCATCTATCATGGTATTCCCATTTAAGGTGCCCCCACTTCCCCCCGTTTCTTCCTTACTAATACCCTTGCTTCTATGATCCTATCTCTGTTGAACTTCTTCTTTCTGCTTATCCCCTGGGTTCCTCATATACCCTTCCCTCACCCCTCCCTTAAACTAACCCAATTTTTATCTATATCTCCCTTATTAAGGCCTGATACCTACTATTCTTCTCCTTCAGGTTATTTCTTTTCCTATACCTTACTGTTTCATTACCCTTGTCCTGGTTCCTGCATTTATGTCTGATTGCATACTTATTTATCAGAGTCTGATCCTAGGATCCACATATGAGGGAGAATATATGTCGATTTTTTTTTCCTGAGTCTGTGTTACTTCACTTAGTATAACAGTTTCTAGTTCTATCCATTTACCTGCAAATTTCATGATTTCATCTTTCTTTACTGCTGAGTAAAACTCCATCGTATAAATGAACCAC
>NW_008337147.1:3364516-3365331 GCF_000622305.1 Nannospalax galili
TGCTGTTTCTTTCTTTTGGGTAATTGGGCTAGCGGTCTGTCAGTCTTGTTTATCTTTTCAAAGAACCAGCTCTTTGAATTGTTGATTCTTTGTATTGTTATCTTTGATTCAATTTTATTGATTCCTGCCCTGATTTTTGTTATTTCTTCTTGTCTGCAGTGTTTGGGTTTTGTTTGCTGTTGCTTTTCAAGTGTGTTGAGTTGCAGTGTTAAGTCATTTATTTGTGTTCTCTCAGATTTTTTGATGTAGGCATTTAGAGCTATAAACTTCCCTCTCAAAACCGTTTTCAGCATGTCCCAGAGGTTTTGTTGTGTTGTATTGTCCTTTTCATTTAATTCCAGGAATACTTTTATTTCTTTCTTAATTTCTCTTTTGACCCATTCATCATTCAGGAGTGTATGGTTTAATCTCCATGTGATCATGTGGTGATTAGGGCTTCTTCCAGTGTTGATTGTAAGCTTTATTGCATTGTGGTCTGATAGAACACATGGAATTATTTCAATCTTTTTGTATTTGCTGAGCTTTGTTTTGTGCCCCAGTATATGGTCGATTTTGGAGAAAGTTCCATGGGGTGCTGAGTAGAAAGTATGTCCTTTGGTGTTTGGGTGGAATACTCGGTAGATATCTGTTAAGTCCATTTGATATATGGTTTTGTTTAATTCAGATGATTCTCTGTTAAGTCTCTGGCCTGTTGACCTATCTAATGGAGATAGTGGGGTATTGAAGTCCCCTACTATTAATGAGTTGGGGTTAATTTGGGTCTTGAAGTCCTGTAGTATTTTTTTACATTCTTGGTATAGCTGTACTTTTACCGT
>NW_008337147.1:3365374-3365657 GCF_000622305.1 Nannospalax galili
CATTTTTATTTCTGTTTACATTCTTGATATAGCTGTACTTTTCCACAGTTATACCTTCATTGATTATCTTTCTGCAACCCTTTGGGTATACTCATTCCTTTCTTCAGATCTTTGTATTGCTTCCAGAACTCTCAGTAGGGTTGGTGTTGTGGACAAGAATTCCTTCAGCCTATTTATGTTGTGGAAGATTTTTCTTTCCGCTTGAAGTATAATATACATTTTGGCTGGATACAATAATCTAGGTTGGCATCTGTGGTCATTTAACACTGGGAATACTTTGGTC
>NW_008337147.1:3366359-3368519 GCF_000622305.1 Nannospalax galili
TTTATGTGTCTTTGTGGTTTACTTTTTGGGTATGAAGAGCTGGTTCGTCTAAGCTTCTGGTTCTCTCTTTTGATTTTATATTGTCGAGGCCGGATTGATTTTGTCTTCAGGAGTTCCGCGGTGACCCAATTCCAATGTGGATCAGAAGTTTTCAGACTTTCTCCATAGGTCTGGAATCTTCTAAGAATGATTTTGGCCTCAGGAACTTGGGTTTTGGACTGACCTGAGACCCTGGCAGTGGCTGCGCCATGCAGGGATGCAAAGGCAGATGGGGTGGGAAGAAGCCCCTTGATTTCCCAGGGAGTGGATTGAGTAGCTGGGTTGTACTGGATGCAAATGATCAGGTAAGCCTCAGAGCCCCACAAAGAGGCTGTCAGCCCCAGCAAGAGGCTGGCAGGTGTTTCAGGACCAGGGAAGTAGAGGGAGGTGAGGGTGTGGCCAGGTCCAGAAGCAGTCGCCTGGGGCCCAAGAAAGGCACACAGTTGGTCTGGGTGAGAAGGGTCAGGAAGCAGTATTGGTCCCCAGGTGTCTGTGGCCCCAAAACTAGGAATGGCACAGGTCCCAAACTGGGAGTAGCAAACAGTGGGGGAGATGGAAGGGTGAATGTGGCTTGGGGAGTCAAGGGGCGGAGGTCTGCGCTATAGACTCACCCCAAGAGGGCTGAGGATAGGAGTGCAGGCTACGAGAGTTAGCCGGTGGTGCAGGTCCCGGGATGCAGAGAGAGGTGATGATGGGGCCAGGACCAGAAGCGGTGCTCCTGGGGCCCAAGAAAGGCATTCATTTGGTCTGGGTGAGAAGGATCAGGAAGCAGTATTGGTTCCCCAGGTGTGTGGGGCCCCAAGACTAGGAATGGCGCAGGTACCAAACTGGGAGTAGCAAACAGTGGGGGAGATGGAAGGGTGAATGTGGCTTGGGGAGCTAAGGCGCAGAGGGCTGTGCTATAGACTTACCCCAAGAGGCCTGAGGATATGAGTCGGCTTACCTATTTTAAACCATCTATGTATCACTGGGATGCAGCCAATTTGATCATAGTGAATATACGCTTGAAAATACTTATTCAGCAATACTTTATTGCCCATTTTTGTGACTATGGTTATCAGAGAGACTGCCTATACTTTTTTGGAGTTGTTTTTGTAAGGTATAATACTGATTTCCAGAAAGTATTTGGAAGTGTTTCTTCCTTTTCTATTTTATAGACTTGAAAATATTGGTATTAGCTATTTTAAGTTTTAGTAGAATTTTGTGCTTTATCCCTGTTGCCCTGATTTTTTTTTTTTTTTTTTTTTTTTTTTTGCCTTTGTGAAATTTGTAATTACTGCATCTATCTCATTGATTGCTAGAACTCTATTTAAATTATTTACTTTGGGCCAGGCATGGTGGCACAGGCCTCTAATTCCAGCACTCAGGAGGCAGAGGCAGACCAGTCTGGTCTACATAGTCAGTTCCAGGGCAGCTGAGGCTACAGGGAGGCCCTGTCTCAAAAATACCAAAAATAAATAAATAAATAAATAATTTACTTCATCTTGATTTAATTTTTCTGGGACATGCATATATAGAAATTCATTCATTTCCTTTAGAGATTCCAGTTTAGCGGAATATAGATTTTTAAAGTGTGTTCTTATGATTCTCTGAATTTTGTCAATATCTGTTGTAAACGTTCTCTTTTCATTTCTGCTTTTATTAATTTGTGTTATCTCTTTTTTATTGTTAAACTAGCTAAAGTTTTGTCACATATTTTTATAAGTTCAAAGAACCAACTCCTTGCTTAGTTGAAATTTGTATTGTTCTTTTTAATTCTATTTCATTAATTTTAGTCTTCAATTTCATTATCCACTTCAGTCTATATTTCATTTTCACTGTATTATTGTTTTGCCTCCATGATTGTGAGTGTACTCTGTGTGAACAGAAAATACAGAGGTCAAAAGAGGGCAATGGATTCCCTGGAATTGGAGTTACAGCTGGCCATCAATAATCATGTAGGTACTAGGGGAGGAAAAGAACTATCAGACAAAGGAAAAAATAATAGAGTGATATATAGAGAGAAAGGAGAATAATAGAACAGAAAGGATTGTGTAGTGTGGGGGATGGGCGAAGAGTGAGTAGAGAATATGAGGAGGGATAACTAATACTAAGTCCTTTGGAAAACAACATGTCACATAA
>NW_008337147.1:3368593-3379883 GCF_000622305.1 Nannospalax galili
ATATATATAATAGGCAGGGAGAGAGAGAGAGAGAGAGACCCATGGATGGGGAATATATCCCAAATATAGAACTTATCCTATCAAATAGAAACCCAATAACAGGAATGGGTTTGTTTCTGAGTATTTTTTCACTGGGATCCCATAGAAACCCCAAACATATATACTGTAGATTTTGTTCTTTGTTACCCTCCAGAATATGGCAGTATGACCCTTTTTTGAAGATAACACATACTAGAGTCATGGACGATGGAAAAAATCAATATCATAATCATCTGGAAATCTCATTCCTACTGGCTGGCTTTCATAGTACAGAAGTTGATTGACATATTACCTGAAGAGAAAAATAATCATCACTTTTACCCAACTGTGAATCCTGTGAGATCACTTTTGTGTACCCAAATATTAGTTTGTCTTTAGAAACAAATAAGAGGATAGACATTGGTTATTACCCCATCAGAAAGCTCTCACAGTGGATGTCACATTTATTTATTAATGGTATTTTCATCTCATGGTATCAAGATGACTTGTAAGTAAAAGAAAACGTTTGAAAGTGGTAAGAAAATACATGTAAAGAAGGATGTATGATGAGTAAGATGTTTGTATTTTTAGAGAATGGAAAAGAGAAATAAAAAGCTTTTGTATGTTTTGATAATTTAAGTAAGGTTATTAGATACAAAAATGAAGAAACTTAAAAGCAAACAAATAAATAGATAAGAAGATGAAACTTAAAGGATATATATACATACATTATTTTACAATCCTAAAATTTCTAGCATCAAAGTTGATGCAAATCTCTTTTTAAATCAATGGATATTCATTTTTTGTCTCTATTAAAATAATTGACTTAAAAAATAAAATACATGTTTGATCAAGTTTTATTTAAGGGTTTTAGTTTGGGGTAAATTCTTAAAGGTGCCAGACTATGATAACTGACCTTTTTAGGTGTTTAGTAAGCATACCTGGAGTTCAGGCCTCTGCCTCCTCATTCAAAACTATGAAATTATTATTATTGATTTAATAGATTACCATTTTTAAGATTTGACATTCTTGTGCCTATTTACAATACTTAGGCATTTGTGTCTAATTTTTATTTTTTCATATTTTAAAATTTGTTTTCATTGAATTTTTGTGTATTTCATACAGAACACTTCAAACACTCTTAATCATCCTTATACCACCATCCCACTGGCACCCTCCCATACATGCCTCCCTCCCCACTGGAGCCCATATACTGTGTCATCCCTGTTAAAGCCCACTGTGTTAAGTCATTGTTCCAAGAATTTCACCAGTGCATGTCCATCCACTAATGACTAGTCAGCTATCTACCTACAGTCCCTTATTCTAAGAAGATCAGCTTTTCTTCACCTAGCAGCAATCAGTTGCCAATATTTCTTCAGGTAAGTTTGGGGGCTGCTGTTCTTTTTCCCAGTTTTATGCTGGGTTTTTGTCTGCCTGATTTTGCATGGAACTTGTGCATGCTGACACCATTGCCATAGAATCATACAAACAGGTTCCCAGTAGCTTGTAGGACTCTGTTTCCACACGATCATGCACTGTCTCTATGGCTTTTACTCTGCTCCCTCTTCTGCAATGTTCCCTGAGCCCTGGGTGGGTTAAGATTAATATAGGAATCCTGTCCAAGGACCAGAATTATGCAGACTCTTAATCTTTATATTTTGGTCATTTGTGATCTTTTCTGTTCCTGATCCTCTACTGCATGAGAGAGATTCATTAATGAGAACTGAGAGATTCATTAGTGTCCTCTTCTTTACCCCGTTCTATGGTCCATGAGCCTTAGGTGTAGAGGTTGCATTGTAGATGTGTCACTTAGGCCTGAGCAATTCATAAACAATGTCCGTGTGTGACCAGTTGTGGTGCATCATAATAGTCTCTGATTGGTGCAAAATAAGCTTCTTTGATGTGTGGTGACTGGGATATTTGTTTGTAACTATAAGGATACATATTTTGCACATAGTAAGTAATCACATTTGTCTAGGGATGTGACAGTCTTGGGACTTTCTAAGATCTATGACCACTTCAGCCATGCATATTTGGTTATGTTTAGAGTACCACACTTGAGTTTTATCTCATTGAGTGGGCTTTTAGTCCAATCAGGTAGCTGTTGATTGCCCCCAAGGTAAAAGCGCCACCCACTACTGCACCAATGTCGTATACTGTGCTGGCCATTGTTGTGATTATTTGGGCTTGAAGCTGGTGTTGGACCAATGATTGCTATTTTACCTTGTACATTCAAACCACTCTTCAAAGCTATGAGAGCTTGCCTTCATGGGAAGTGGTTTAAGGTCAGTTGCTGCTCTATTTCTCCAAACTGTGTCCGAAGTATGTTTTGTCTTCAGCAGTAGGTTCTTATCGTCAAGTTCTGAGAGGCCATCAAGGGCTGTCGCTATAGTCTGAGTAATTTTGGGAGTCTGTTGAACCATCCTGTCCACCAACTCAAGGGAAAGTTTCTCCTGTCTAGCACTCTTTCTTGTTATGTATCTAGTAGCTATACACATGGACTCATGTAGAGATAATGTATGTGTAATTTGTCATCACATTTGTTGTTAGACTAATATGATTCCTTCTGTTTTTTTTTTTTTTAACTAGCAGGCATTATTTATCTCTCCTTTCTCACTGACTAACCCTTCCACTGTCATTTCCCCATTTAAAGTGTCCCCATTTACCCCATTTCTCCCTTGATAATACCAGTTTCCTATGACTCCATCTCTCTTGAGCTTCTTGTAACCCTTTATTCCCACATTTCCTTGTATATCCCTTGCTCTCCCCTCTCATTTAAATAACCCCATTTTTATCCATTTCTCTCTTAGTAACATCTGCCTCCCACTGTTCTATCTCAGGTTCTTTCTTTCCCCTTACTTCTATGGCTCCTTTATATTAGTCTGTTTTCTGTGATTGCATCTGGATACATGCTCACTTATAAGGATTTTGTGCTAGGATCGGCATATGAGGGACAACATACATCATTTATTTTTTCTGAGTTTGTGTTACTTCACTTAGTGTAACAGTTTCCAGTTCCATCTGGTTACCTGCAAATTTCATGATTTCCTCTTTCTTTAGCAACGAGTATAAATCCATTGTGTAAATGTAGCACATTTTCATTATCCACTCATTAGTTGAGGGACACTTAGAGTGAGCCCATCTCTTAGCTATTGTGAAAAGAGCAGCAACAAACATGGATGTACAAGTGTCTCTGCATTATGTCTAATTTTTAAAAGGAAAGCTTTCATTGAAGTCTTGATCAGTAGCTCCACCATCAATCAGCAATAATTGGGTGATTATGCAATACAACTTATTAGAAAAAAAATTTCTACTACTTATATATTTCATTACACATATATCTTATTAGACCCTTAAAGTTATATCTAATTTTTCAAAGATTTACAAACTTCCTCAAAAACCATTAAAAAAGCTTTTGTTTGTAGCTAACCCAAGAAAAAATTTGGCTAAATATTTTATTCAATTATTTAGGAAAAATTGTCATTCATTTCTTTTTTTCATTAAGGTTAATAATTGTAATTTTCTATTTCATGAAGAATGCTATTAAATTATCTTAAACAGTTTTTAGGTAATATCAACTGGCCTTGCCTCAGAATCCCCAGTGCATCTCATTATCATATTTTGCTTCTCTCTTTTTTAAAAAATTATTTATTTAATAACCACATACTTTGAAGAAGCATTTCATTACATCAGCATTGACATATTCAATAACAATTTCCTAAGCTAGGATACATCTTTTGCAAACTTGGCTGTACATTTTTAGGATTACAGTTGAATTATTACAGTTATACAATATTGTACTCAGTATAAACCCTATAAGACATAAAATTAAATGAGGTTTTAATCTTTAATAATATTCTCCATTTCATTATTAAAATACAGAGTTTCATGCAGAAAACTTCATTTTTAATGCAACTGACATTAAGATGTTTGCACATGCAAACATCTAATATCTATATATCAGATTATTACTAGTCACAGTCAGTTATTTTCTGAGCTTCTTGGCATCTGAGAATGGATATAAAGTCATCAGGTAGATTTCAACAATAATGTTTTTCACATCTACAAATTATTAAGAAGCAAATTTTTATGCTTCAAAGAATTATTATTTTTTTTAATCATTATACTTTTTACAATTTTTAATAACTACATGATTAGGAGCTTTTCACTACAGCTTTAACATATTCAGTAATACACTCCAGAGAAACAGTACATCTCTATCACAAGTGGGTTCAAGTTTCTAGGTTCACAGTTGAATTAATATAGTTATATATTATTGAACTCAGTATAAGCCCTGAAACACATAAAATTGGATGAGTTTTTAGCCTTTAAAAAAGATATCCATTTCATTTTAGAGTATATTATTCCTTGCAGACAGACTCATTGTTTTTGTTACTAACACTGGGATGTTGGCGCTTGCATTGCTAATCTGTATGCATCTGATTATTACTATTCATAATCAGTTGCACTCGGATCCTTGGCGTCTGTGTATGTCTATAAAGTCATCGGGCAGATTTCAGTGGTATTGGTTATCACCTCTACTAATTAGCATGACATAAATTTCCATGCTTCCTCCTCAAATATAATACATTTTTTTAATTTGTTGATTTTGTGTGTGTGTGTGTGTGTGTGTGTGTGTGTCACTTAGAATATCCCAAACCACCGAATTTGACTATACATCCACTTCCCAGATAGCACCCTCCCATAGCCTCTCTCCCCCCACTAGAGCCCTTATATTCTGATATCCCTGCTACTGTCTGCTGTGTTGTCAGCACCCCCAGCCATCCCCACTACTTGCCCTTCTGGTGAATCTAGTCAGCCTATCTAGAGGTCTTTGTTTTAGGAGGGTCAGCTGTTCCTCATCTAGCAGTAATCAGTTGTTAATATTCCTTTAGATAAGATTGGAGTCTGCTGTTCATTTTCCCAGTTCTAAGCTGGGTTACTATCTGGGATCCCTGTGGCCACCATGGCCAACAACTGAAAAGAACGTATCACCTGTCTGGCATTGTTGCTTGTTATCTACCCTTTAGCTATGGATATGGACTCTTAAGAAATTATATTGGCACCTTTAATCTTTGGTTATACTTTCCTTTTGGGTGTTTAAGGCCATACAGTTGGTCCACATAAACCAATTTATTTTTACTCTTAAGGTCATTTAAGGATCTGTTCCTATGGGGGCACATGGGCTTGGGAGGAGCCCCTGCCTCCTTTTTTTTTTTTTTTTTTCCCCACCAGTTCTGCCTATGTGAAGATAAGTCAAAGGTCTTGCTCACTTGGAAGTATGGAGGAAATAATTTCTCTGTGTTGACCCTCCTCTTTGTAGACTGGACACTGGTGGAAGTCCATCTGGTGGGGTCTCCTCTGCCTCCTTGATTAAGAGGACAGGTAACCCACCACCATTATAGGATCTTTTGAGAGATGCTCATAGTCCCCAGGAACTAGTCGACCTAGGAGGGCAAGGAGCAAAAAGTGTCCTTTATGTCCCACTGACCAAATTATTATAAGCCTCAAAGTATGTCTGTTAAACACCAAAGAAGGTTAGTTCCACCAGTATGGTACTATTAATTACTGTGTGTCATGTAGATAAATCTTTGGCAAAGACCAATTGTTCTCATGTAAACCTTACCTAGACATATATTTCTTGATCTGCTATATATAATTTGTCAGTAGATTTTAGGGTAATATGGTTCCCTCTGACTTTCAACACCAGCTAGGCATTGTTTATCTCTCTCATTGTTTCACCCTTCCATCATGGTTTTCCCACTTAAGGTGCCCCCATTTCCCCCCTTTCTCTCTAACAAATACCCTTCTCCTATGGTCCTACCTCTCTTGAGCTCCTTCTTTCCCTTTATCTCCTAGGTTCCTTATATATCCCCCCTCTTAAACTCACCCAATTTTTGTCCGTATCTCCCTTATTATGGCCTGTTTCCTATTGTTCTTCTCTTTCAGGTTCTTTCTTTTCCTTTACCTCCTTGTTTCCTTTCCATTACCCTGGTTCCTGTAGTTATGACTGGTTACACACTCATATATCAGAGTCTGGTTCTAGGATCTGCATATGAGGGAGAACATATATCGATTTTTTTTTTCTGAGTCTGTGTTACTTCACTTAGTGTAACAGTTCTTAGTTCCATCAATTTACCTGCAAATTTCATGATTTCATCTTTCTTTACTGCTGAGTAAAACTCCATCATATAAGTGAACCACATTTTCATTGTCCACTCATCAATTGAGGAACACTTAAATTGCTTCTATCTCTTAGCTATTGTGAAAAGAGCAGCAACAAACATGGATGTACAAGTGTCTGTGAAATAGAATGAGTTTTTTAGGTATATGCCAAGAAGTGGTATAACTGGGTCAAATGGTAGGTTCATTTGTAGTTTTTTAAGAGTTCTCCACACTGCTTTCCACAGGGGTTGAACCAATTTTCAGCCCCACCTTCAGTGGATGAGTGTTCCCCTTTCCCAACTTCCTCTTCAACATTTGGTATCATTTGTATTCTTGTTCTTAGCCAGTCTGACTCGGGTAGGGGAATGCAAATAACATTTTGCTTCTCTTAAAAGGCATTGATTTAAATTTGTTCTGCCACTTTGTGGTGCTCCTTCACACACTCTTCTTTCATTAAAACAATTATAACTGGACTGGAGAGCTGACTCATCAGTTTACAACAGTGGCTGCTCTTGCAGAGTACCCAAGTTTAAATCCCAGCACCCACATGGCACCTAACAACCATTCATAACTCCAGTTCCAGGAGAATCCAAATCCCTCTTCTGGATGTTCTCAGGTATTGCCCATCATTGGTGGGGCATACATGCAGGCAATACACTTATACATATAAAATAAAAATAATAAAATAAAATATTGTAAACAACAGTTATAGCTTAAAGCTATTGGGAGTTTTTATTTTGGTATTTTTAAGACAGTGTCTCCCTATAGCTTCTGCTGATATGGAATTCACTATGTCTACCAGACTGGCAATGACCTAACAGAAATCCGCTTACCTCTGTGTCCTGAGTGCTGGGTTAAAAGGTATGAGTCACCATGCCTGGCAAGACAACATACTTATAAAAAATATTTTATTTATTCATTTTTGTGTGTATCTGAATGCATTGTCTGCTTATGTGTAAGTGTACCTGGGTCATGCAATGCCCATAGAAGTCAGAAGACAGCATCGGATCCTTTGAAACTGGAATTACTGATGGTTATTACCCACCATGTGAGTGCTTGGAACTGAACCTGGATCTTCTGGAAGAGCAGCCAGTGCTCTTAACTGCTGAGCCATCTCTCTATTCCAAGACAGCATTCTTATAGATGCTTTGATGTATCTATTTATTTGTATTTAATGCTCTCATTTCTGGTACAACAGCTCTTGAAAATTACCTCCCTCTTTTAGAATGGTTATTTCTATCAAATACACTTAAGTTAAAAATATTTTTACTCCAAATCAATAGAGAATTACTCTTATTCAACAGGAGTGAATCAGAACCATCGAACTTACTGCACAAGATTCTGATATCATTCCATATCTTTAAAATAATTTCAACCTCTTCTACTGACCTCTGAAGGAGAGAGATAATTTTTACCTAGTTTTAGGACAACTTTCCTTTCACTTCCTTCCAGGTGGAATTCCATTAATTCCTTTATTAGTATTATCTACCGTAAATATGCACACCACTCCTAATGAACTATCCTTAAAAATATTTTGTTTTCAGATGGAGATAATTTATCAAGAAAAGGAGCCATTACATGGTGCTGGAATATTGACCTTTCTTTTATAAAGATTTCCTTTATTGCTTTTACTTATGTGTATGATTGTAATGCTTTCATGAGTGTTAGTGCACCTGTTGTGGTGAAATGTCTGCAGAGGTCAGAAGAGAGCTTCAGATTACCCTGGATCAGGATTTACGGACAGTGGAAAGTTGTTAGTCACCATGTGGGATCTGGAATTGAACCTGAGTCCTCTACAAAAGCAGCCAGTGTTCTTCACTACTGAGCCATCTCTCCAGTCCAGTGGAACTTTCTTCTCACTCAGGGAGCAAACACCGTACAGCAGGCACAACTTTCATCTGTCCTTTCTGCTTTAGTAGTTACTATCTCTTCCTATATGATTCAAGCCATACAACTACTGTTTGAAATCACCTTGACTCTTTTCTCAGCACTTTTTGTAATAAATCTTTACCTCCATTTAAAGCCTCCTTCATAGATGAACTCATCCTGCATTTATTTCAAAGCACTTGATTTCATAGAGAATTGCCTGTCTTCTTCACAGAACAAATTGTCATACTGTCTGTATCTATCATCTATCTATCATCTATCTATCTATCTATCTATCTATCTATCTATCTATCTATCATCTATCTATCTATCTATCTATCTATCATCTACCTATCATCATCTATCTATCATCTGTCTATCTATCTATCTATCTATCTATTATCTATTATGTATCTATCATCTATCTATCATCTATCTATCATCTATCTCTCCATCTATCTATCATCTATCATCTGTCTATCAGCATCATCTGAGTAAAATCTATCTATCTATCTATCTATCATCTATCTAATTTTTTCAATATCATAGGTACAAACTCAACAAATTATGCATTCCTATCTTCACTGTCAATCATTTTGCCCTACCATCTAGCCAGAAGTGAAAACCCCAGATATCCATCCTAATGAATTTTGGCAATGAAAGTAACTCACATAAGTTTTTTTGGCTCATTCAATTTCTTTGGTTCATTTGATTCATGTATATGTCATACTTTTAAAGTACTTATTTTTGCTACTGCTGGAACAAATAAATCTGCATGAGCTGTTTAAGGACATATACTAACTTCTTTCCTTTGTAATAGGAGTACCAAACAAATCAAAAGAGTTGACCTACTTATGTATCTAAAATTTTATCTTTTTTCCAATTTTGGAAATTTCAGGTCTCTCATGACATTCCTTATATAACTTTTCAAGTAAAGCCATAATTAAACTATGACTCATTTATTATTCAAATTTAAATACATAAACAAAAAAAAAACCCCAGGATTTAAGGATTAAATGCTCAGAAACAAATTATAGTTTAAATCATTTAAATACAACATAGGGTTTAAATTTTAAAAGTTGTTCCTCTCAATTTTCTCTCCAATCATCTGCTAAAAAAGCCTTATAAAAAATGAAGAATTTTTATCAGAATCAATGATAAACTTCCTTAAAAGTCAACCAATGGCTGGATCCTGTTCCTCTCCTTAATTGGAGTAGAGGCTCTGCATCTGTGCTTTTCCCTACAGGCCTCTTTGGATCACAACATAACTGGTAAAGACATGCCAGAAGACAGCAACTTGGCACCAGAGAGACTTCCTGGATTTCAAGTTCATGAGTAGCCATTTTGTTTGTTTGCCTTCTTGTATTGCTCCCCTGCCTTTCCCATTTACTCCAGAGACCCAAGCTAGCATCATGCAAACTCATTTTGCTTCTCCAGCACATGGCCCCTATCCAGCCCACTGTCAATGACCAACCTCATGGACAAACTTCTTTGATTTAGCAAACAAGGAAACTGTGAGAATCACTTTTCTAGGATTACCTTCTTTTACAATATGTATATCACCATTCTTCATTTTGAATACAAACAAAAGGGAACTGTAAGAACGACTTTTACAATGTGGACAGAATCTGGACTAATAACTTTTACTTATTTTTGTCCCACAGAGCTACTGGTTATAATGTAAACAATCTCATTGAGTCATAATTTCCTCTCGGGACCTGGCCACCTGATTTTAATCTTTGGGGACCCCACCTTGTCCTCTACTCAAGATAGTAAAAGAGTGTGAGTGTGCTTGTTTAACATATCAAATCACCAAAAGTGACTTGGTATTCTCTTTGAAAAGAGTGAGAATTGAGAAGTATACTTGATAATTTGGTGTGGACGTTGTTTTAGACATAAGGATCAAAGGGGGAGATTCTTTTGTATGATAAGGCAGAATCCTAGCTTCCAATACAACTTCTCCACTAAAACTGTGGATGAAGGCTGGCTTCAGGATACAGTTCTGTGAGACATCTGAAGGAATGGTGTTGGGTTGGTGTCCTCTGAAATGGCAGAAGTGAAAGGGGGCTGGTCTAGACACCAATGCTGAGAGAGGCTGAGCTAAGAAAAGATGAGCTCACTAGGAAAAAGGGGAGGGGTAACAGCCATTTTGGACATAGGGAATGGAGTCCCAAAATGGGGGGGGGGGAGCCGGCAGAGACCTTGGGTGGGACTTCCTTATGGTGCTCATTTCAAATATGGGGAAGAAAAAGCCTATGAAGATTCATGCCTTTTTAATTCACCCCCTACAGGGGATGTCATAAACTATACAAAACTCAACTAGAACATATTCTGTCAGTTTTGTCAGCCCTGGGCCCTCAAAGGGCTTCTGCTTGCAGGTCTCCCAAGGAGGGGAGAGGGGATAATTTAGTTAAACAAATGACCACCTCAGCCTTTGTGTGTACTAAGAATCAGGGTGTTTCATTATTCATGAATAACAACAATGTGACTTTGAAACACCACAATTGGGGCAGAGAACCTATGGTGAGGTAGTTCATGGGCATGGGTAAGAGTGTAGATGACCACAACAAGAAAAATAATTTTCCAGACAGCAGGGCTTTTGCATATATAAAGTCATAGTAATTTTGACAGCCTGCATAGGATCTGCTCAACTTCCACCTAGACAAAATTCCATCAAGGACAAAGGAAAGTGAGCAGGAACTCTCACCCCTAGCTTGATGCTTGATTGCTGCTGGTAGAGAAAACATAAGTTTCCTTAAGAGTATGACAACTGGTTGATTAACCACAACACAGGGCAAGTTCCATACCCATGAGTATTTGGGCAACGCATGTACTGGTGCGCCAAATCACAAAGTTGTATGTATAGGGAAGGGAAGATGTATCTGTGAGGTGATGTGTTAGGTGCATGACCAAACTAAAGTGTTTAAAGTTCTTAAAGAACTAAGACAAGTATTTTTTAAATGATAGTAGTATATTTTCTTCTTTTAATTTTCTCCTGTATATGGATTAACAACTTAATGAACTAGGAAAACGTTTTGGGAATCTCTTTCTTTTTCTGTATTTTCTCTCCAGGAGTTTATGCCATTGGGTTATATATTCATTAAATAATGTGATTGGTACTTATATTCTATGATTTATGTTTTTTCTGGAATAGAGGGAAGTTATAGTTAAAGGCATAAACAATAAACAGTTTACTTAAATTTAGTTTTAAATAATATATATATGAGAATATCATAAACTT
>NW_008337147.1:3380419-3381141 GCF_000622305.1 Nannospalax galili
TCATTTCATTTTATTGTCTTTTCTGCATTTTTAATAGTGCTATGCTAAATTGTTATCAGGATTCCTTTCCTTTACATATGGTTATTGTGCCTAGCTTTAGTCACAACAAAATAAGATTTTTATTCTGAGTCATGATAACTTTACCTCAAGAGAGCTACAACTACATAAAAACCTACTATAGAGGAAGAGAGACGTTTTGGCCTTTATGAACACTTACTGCTCTTTAAGAGACTCCAGGATTGGCGCTCAGTTCCCAAATGATGGTGAACAACCGTCATTGGTTATTGTGCCTAGCTTTAGTCACAACAAAATAAGATTTTTATTCTGAGTCATGATAACTTTACCTCAAGAGAGCTACAACTACATAAAAACCTACTATAGAGGAAGAGAGACGTTTTGGCCTTTATGAACACTTACTGCTCTTTAAGAGACTCCAGGATTGGCGCTCAGTTCCCAAATGATGGTGAACAACCGTCATTAACTCCAATTCCCGTGGACCCAACATCCTCTTCTGTCTTCTATTACCGTTGCACAGCAGGGGTGCACTTACATACATGCAGTCAGAACACTCATATATATATATATATATAAAAATTTTAATTAAAAAAAAGTTTCCCATTGTAGATGTGTCACTTAAGTGTCTGTGAAATGCCCAACCCTAAGTGACACATCTACAATGGAACGTCTACACCTAAGACTCATGGAACGTAGTGGAATAAGGG
>NW_008337147.1:3390423-3401532 GCF_000622305.1 Nannospalax galili
AAAAACATTTAAAATATACTGCAGACTTAATCAAAATTTGTTTAGTAGACTGTAATTAAAATAATGCAGTGACCAAATATAACTTTTAAGTAAGCCTTTATGCTCCCCAAACGGCAGGCTTCTCTCTCCGGGTACGTCAATAGGGCCCTCCGTGCCTTGACTGCCCCAGCCTCACTCACCCTCCCATCTCCCCCACCGATCTCTCCTCCTACCTTGGGCCTTGTCACATTCCTTGTCTTGGCGCCCCAGACACCTGGGAAACCACCATTGTTCCTTCCTGATCCTGTGCATTTAGAGCAACTCAGTACTTTCTCAGGTCCCCAGGAGGACTACTCCTTGGCCTGTCCCCGCCCTCACCTCCCTCTGCTTCTGTGGGCCTGCAGGACACACAGGCCTCTCTCCCCGGTGACCCACAGGCTTCTTTCTCTCTGGGGTAAGTCGATTGGGCTTCCATGCCTTGACTCCCCCAGCCTCACTCACCCTCCCAACTCCCCCATCAGTCTCTCCTCCTAGCCTGGGCCGAGTCCCATTCCGGGTCAGACACCTGGGGAACCACCACTGCTTCTTCCTGATCCTGAACATCCAGAGCAACTCAGCTAATTCTTGAGTCCCCACGGGCGCTCTGGCCCTGGCCCCACCCTCACCTCCCTCTGCCTCCCTGGTACTGCACAACCCACCAGCTTCTTTCATGGACTCCAGGGCTGACCTTTCCTCTTCCTAGTCCTTTGCATCCAGACCAACCCAGCTCCTCTGGGCAGTTCCCAGGGGCCCTTAGAGTAGACTCCTGCCCCCATCTTCCTTGCATCCCTGGGTGGCATGGCCACCAGCTGCCCTAGACCAGCATCTTTCCTGGGCCTGGCTCCCAGGCCAGTCCAACTCCCAAATTCCTGAGGCCAAAGTCTATCCTGGAGGGATCCAGAACTTAGGAGAAAGCCTGAGAGCATGTGATCCTTGTCTGAATTGGGCCTCTCTGGGAACTCCTGAGAACAAAAGCAATCTGGCCACCCAAATACAAAATCAAAATAGAGAGCACTGGAAGCTTAGAGGAACCAGCCTTGCATGCCCAAAAATTAAACCACAAAGACACATAATGTTCACAAAAAGAAGCAGACCTAAACTTGAGGGCTTTACTCTCACATAAGAATCAGAAACTACAAAAGAAATTCACATGTCAAAATCACAGAAAAAAAACAACATGAAAAACCAAAATACCATATCACCAACAAATACCAATAGTCCTCTAGAGGGGTACAATTAGAACACCCTGGAGATAATGCAGGACATGGAACTCAAAAGAACAATTATAAACATGATAAAAGATTTCAGTGAATTTAAGAACAAACAAAGAAAAAATACTGAAGGAAGATAGGGATAAACATCTGAATGAATTTAGAAAAGAGTTAGAAATATTGAAGACTACTCAGGCTGAAATGACGAAGGAAGTGAAACACTCAGTAAGCCAATTAGAAATAACAGGTGAAAGCCTCACCAATAGGATGAATGAAATGGGAAACAGACTATCAAGACTACAAGATAAAGTGGACAGACAAGACCACTCAAGCAAAGATTATGAAAAATTTAAGAAATCACAAGAATGGAATATGCAGGAATTATGTGACACCATAAAAAGACCAAATTTATGAATCATAGGCATACAGAAATGAGAAGAATCCCAAGATAATGGCATGGACCAGATCTTCAATAGAATTGTGGAAGAAAATTTTCCAAAATTAAAGAAAGACATGCCCATACAAATATAAGAAGCATATAGCCATCCAAACAGGTAAGTCCAGAAAAGAAACTCTCCATGGCACATCATATTAAAAACACTAAGCGTACAAAACAAAGAGACAATGCTGAAAGCTGCAAAAGAGAAACAAGTCACATGAAAAGGAAAACCCATTAGGATTACAGCTGACTCCTCAGTACAAACTATGAAAGCCAGAAGAGCCCGGACCAAAGTATTCCCAGTTTGAAATGACCACAAATGTCAATCCAGACTTCTATACCCAGCCTAAATGTCTATTATAGTTGAAGGGGAAAGAAAATCTTCCATGACATAAATAAACTGAAGGAATTCATGTCCACAACACCAGCCCTTCAGAGAGTTCTGGAAGCAATAAAAGAGCTGAAGAAAGGAATGACTATACCCCAGGAGTTGCAGAAAGAAATTCAATGAAGGTATAACTGTGGAAAAGTACAGCTACATCACGAATGTAAATATAAATAAAAATGACAGGATTCAAAACTCATCTGTCATTAATAACTTTAAATATTAATGGACCGAACTCCCCAGTAAAAGAAACAGACTATGTGAATGTGTTAAGAAATGAAACTGATCTTTTTGTTGTCTGCAATAAACCCATCTCACTTTCAAGGATAGACACTATCTTAAAGTGAAAGGATGGAAAAAATATACCAAGCAAATGGTACTAAGAAAAAATCAGGCATAGCAAAGAGGTGAAGGGGTTAAGAAACAAAACCCATCTTTTTGTTGTCTGCAAGAAACCCATCTCCCTTTCAAGGACAGACACTATATTAAAGTGAAAGGATGGAAAAAAATATACTAAGCAAATGGTACTAAGAAAAAAGCAGGTGTAACAATTCTAATATCTGAAAAAATAGACTTTAAACTAAAACCAATCAGAAGAGACAAAGAGGCCCACTTCACTTTGATCAAAGGAACAATAAATCAAGAAGCTATTACAATCAAGAACATATATTCACCAAACTCTGGTGCACCCAACTTCATAAAAACAATACTACAGGACTTTAAGACCTAGATTAATCCCAACTAATTAATAGTAGGGGACTTCAATACCCCACATTCTCCATTAGATAGGTAAACAGGGCTGAGAATTAACAGAGAGACATCTGAGTTAAACAATACCATATATCAAATGGACTTAACAGACATCTACCGAGTATTCCACCCAAGCACCAAAGGACATACTTTCTACTCAGCCACCCCATGGAGACTTCTCCAAAATTGAACATATACTGGGGCACAAAACAAACTTCAACAAATACAAAAAGATTGAAAAAATTCCATGCATTCTAACAGACCACAATGCAATAAAGCTTACAGTCAACACCGAAAGAAACCCTAATCACCACATAAACACATGGAGATTAAACAACACACTCCTGAATGATGAATGGGTCAAAAGAGAAATTAAGAAAGAAATAAAAGTATTCCTAGGACTAAATGAATATGACAATAAAACACAACAAAATCTCTGGGACATGCTGAAAGCAGTCCAGAGGGAGGTTTATAGTTATAAGTGCCTACATCAAAAAATGGGGAAGAACACAAATAAATGACTTAACATTGCAACTCAATACACTTGAGAAGTAACAGCAAATGAAACTCAAACCCAGCAGACAAGAAGAAAAAACAAAAATCAGGGCAGAAATTAATGAAATTGAAACAAAGAAAACAATACAAAGAATCAACAATTCCTAGAGCTGGTTCTTTGAAAAGATAAACAAGATTGACAGACTGCTAGACCAGTTAACCAAAAGAAAGAAAGAGCACCTCCAAATCAACAAAGTCAGAGATGAAAGGGGAAACATCACAACAGACACCAGAGAGATACAGAAAACCTATATGCTACTAAATTTGAAAACCTACAAGAAATGGATGGCTATCTAAAGGCACTGGAACCACCACAACTAAACCAAGGAGAGATTAACAGCATGAACAGACCCATAACACAAAAAGAAATTGAAACAATAATACAAAACTGCCCGACTACAATGGATTTAAAGCAGAATTCTATCAGACATTTAAAGAAGACCTACATCCACTACTACTAAATTTATACAAAAAGATAGAAATGGAGGGAGAACTTCCAAGTTCCTTCTATGAAAACAGCATCACTCTAATACCAAAGCCAGGTAAAGATAACCAAAAAAGAAAACTATAAACCTTTATCCTTAATGAATAGAGATGCAAAAATTCTCAACAAGATACTTGTAAACTGCATACAGACACACATCAAAACGTCATCCACCATGATAAATTCAGCTTTATCCCAGAGATCGAGGGATGGTTCAATATACATAAGTCTATAAAAGTCATAAACCATATAATGGACTCAAAGATAAGAACCACATGGTCATCTCAATAGATGCAGAGAAGGCCTTTGACAAAATTCAACATGCTTTTATGTTTAAAGTCCTAGAGAGAATTGGACTGGAGGGAACATACCTCAACATAATTAAAGCCATATATAACAAACCCACAGCCAACATCATTCTAAATGGAGAAAAACTGGAAGCATTCTTATTGAAATCAGGAACCAGACAAGGCTGTCCAGTCTCTACTTCTCTTTAACATAGTGCTTGAAACTCTTGCAAGATCAATAAGACAAGAGCAGGAAATTACAGGAGTAATAATGGGAAAAGAAGAGATCAAATTAACCCTTTTGGCAGATGATATTATATTTAAGAGATGCCAAAAATTCTACTGGAAAACTCCTAGATATTATTAACTTGTTCAGTAAAGTGGCAGGTTACATAATTAACCTACAAAAGCCTACAGCCTTTCTATACACCAATAACCAGCAATCAGAGAAAGAGCACATGAAAACACTCCACATTAGCTTCAAAAAAATAAATGAATAAATAAAATACATCAAAATAAACCTGACCAAAGACATTAAATAGCTCTACAATGAAAATTTTAAATCTTTCAAGAAAGAGATTGAGGAAGACATCTGAAGATGGAAGGACCTCCCATGCTCATGGATTGGAAGAATTAATATTGTGAAAATGACCATCCTACCAAAAGTCTTTTACATATTCACTGCCATGCCAACCAAAATCCCCATGACATTTTTCACAGAATTGGAAAAGAAAGCATCCTAAGATTCACATGGAAGTACAAAAGACCTTGGATAGCCAAACAACCCTGAGCACTAAGAGCAATGCCAGGGGGATTATTATACCAGATTTTAAGCTGTTTTACAGAGCTTTAGTTATAAAAACAGCATGGTACTGACACAAAAATAGATCCATACATCCATGGAACAAAACTGAATACCCAAATATAAGTAAATGCAATTTCAGCCACCTAATATTTGACAAAGGGGCCACGAATATTCACTGGAGGAAAGACAGCATGTTCATCAAATGGTGCTGGCAAAACTGGATCTGCACTTGTAGAAGAATGAAACTAAATCCCTTTCACCCTGCACAAAAGTCAATTCCAAATGATTCAAAGACCCTCAAAGTAATGTCTGAAACTCTGAAACTGTTAGAAAAAAATATTGGAAAAAAACTACAAGATATAGGTGTAGGAAAATATTTTCTAAACAGGACATCAATCACACAGGAAACAAGGGCAAGAATTAACAAATGGGACCTCATTAAACTAAAAAGCTTCTGTACATCAAAGGAGGCTACCAGGGAAGCTATCAGAAAACTCACAAATGGGATAACATCTTTAGCAGTGACACATCTGACAGAGGTTTAATATCCAGAATATATAATGAACACAAAAAACAGAGAATAAAGACAAGAAGCAACCCAATTAAAAGATGGGCTAAGGAGTTGATCAGAGAGTTTTCAAAAGAAGAAATAGAGATGGCTATGAAACATCTTAAAATATATTCAACATTTCTAACAATTAGGGAAATACAAATTAAAACCAATTTAAGAGTTCATCTTACCCCAGTCAGACTGGCTAAGGTCAAGAGAACAAATGATCCCAAATGTTGGAGAGGATGTGGGGAAACAGGAACACTCATCCACTGCTGGAGGGGCTGCAAACTTCTTCAAACCCTATGGAAAACACTGTAGAGAACTCTTAACAACTGAACCTACCATTTGACCCAGTTGAACCAGTCCTTGGCATATACCCAAAGAACTCATCCTATTGCAGAGACACTTGTACATCCATTTTTGTAGCTGCATTTTCACAATAGCTAACAGATGGAAGCAACCCAAGTGTCCCTCAGTTGATGAGTCGATAATGAAAATGTGGTTCATTTATACTGTGGAGTTTTACTCAGCAATAAAGAAAGATGAAATCTTGAAATTTGCAGGTAAATGGAGGGAACTAGAAACTGTTATACTAAGTGAAGTAACACAGACTGAGAAAAAAAATCGAAATATGTTTTCCCTCATATGTGGATCCTGGAACCTAACTCTGATAAGTGAGTATGTATCCAGATGTAACTGCAGGAACCAATATAATGGAAAGGAAACAGGGAGGTAAAGGAAAAGAAAGAACCTGAAAGGGAGGAACAATAGGAAACAGGCCTTAATAAGGGAGATAGAGACAAAAATTGGGTTAGTTTAAGGGAGCAGGGACGGAAGGGTATACAAGAAAACTTGGGGATAAGGGGAAAGAAGGTGCTCAAGAAAGTTAGGACCATATGAGAAGGGTATTATTAAGGGAGGAAGGGGAGAAATGGGGGCACCTTAAGTGGGACAACTATGGTGGAGGGGGGGGAGACAATGAAAGAGAAAAATAATGCCTAGCTAGTTTTGAAACCCAAAAGGAGCCATATCATTCCTACAACCTACTGACAAATTATACACAGCTGATCAAGAAATATATGTCTAGGAAAGCTTTATTTGAGAACAATTGACTTTGCCAAAGATTTATCTACATGACACACAGTAATTAAAAGTACCAGACTGGTGAAACTAACCACCTCGGGTGTTTAACAGATATACTTTGAGGCCTATAATAATTTGGTAAGAGGGACATAAAGGACACTTTTTGCTCCTTGCCCTCCTAGGTCAACTAGTTCCAGGGGACTATGAGTATCTCTCAAAAGGTCCTATAATGGTGGTGGGTCACCTGTCCTCTTGCAAAAGGAGGCTGAGGAGACTCCACCAAATGGATTTGAACCAGTGTCCATTCTACAAAGAGGAGCATCAACACAGAGGAATCACTTCCATGCTTCCAAGCGAAGCCAACCATGGTCGAGCAAGACCTTTGACTTATCTTCACATAGGAAAAACTGGTAAAAGAAAGGAGACAGAGGCTCCTCCCAAGCCCATGTGAACCCTGAGGAACAGGTCCTCAAAGGACCTTAAGAGTAGAAATAACTTAGTTTATCAGGGCCAACTGTATGGCCTTAAACATCCCACAGGAAGGTATAACCAAAGATTAAAGGAGTCAATATAATTCCTTAAGAGTCCATATGCATAGCTAAAGGTTACATAACAAGCAACAATGCTAGATAGGAGATACTTTCTTTTCAGTTGTTGGCCAGGATGACCAAAGGAACTCCCAAATAGTAACCCATCATAGAACTGGGAAAAAAAAACAGCAGACCTTAATCTTATCAAAAGGATTATTGACAACTGATTGCTGCTAAAAGATTAACAGCTGACCCTCCTAAAACAAAGACCTCTAGATAGGCTGACTAGATTCAACAGAAGGGAAAGTAGTGGGGATTGGCTGTGGTGCCAACAACACAGAAGATAGTAGCAGGGATATCAGAATATAAGGGTTCTAGTGGGGGGAGGGAGGCTATGGGAGGGTGACAACTGGGAAGTGGGTGTATAGTCAAATAAGATGTTTTGGGATGTTCTGTGTGATATACACGCACACACACACAAATATCAACAAATTTTTAAAAAATATATTATATTTGAGGAAGAAGCATGGAAATTTACGTCATGCTAATTAGTAGAGGTGAGAAACATTACCATTGAAATCTACCCAATGACTTCATAGACATACACAAGCACCAAGTGTCCAAGTGCAACCGAGTATGACTAGTAATAATCAGATACATGCAGATTAGAAATGCATGCACCAACACCTCACTGTTAGTAGCAAAAACAATGAATCTTTCTGCAATGAACAATATATTCTAAAATGAATTGGAGATCTTTTTTAAAGGTTAAAAAACTCATTCAATTTTATGTATTACAGGGCTTAAACTGAGGTCAATAATATATAACTGTATTAACTCAACTGTGAACCTAGAAACTTCCACCCACTTGTGAAAGAGATGTACTCTTGCTCTGGAGTATGTTACTGAATATGTTAAATCTGTAGTGAAATGCTTCCTTTAATAATATAGTTATTTAAAAAATGATTAAAAAATACTACTACTAATAATTAGTAGATGTGAAAAACATCACCATTGAAATCTACCTGATGACTTTATATACATGCTTAGATGCCATGGAGATCAGAAAGTAACTGTCACTAGTAAAAATCAGATATATAGAGATTAGAAATGCATATACAAACACTTTAATGTAATTTCATTGAAAATGAATTTTTCTATATGAAACTGTGTATTTTAGTAATGAAATGGAGATCTTTTTTAAAGTTTAAAACCTCATTTTATTTTATGTCTTATAGGGTTTATACTGAATACAATATTGTTTAACTATAATAATTCAACTTTAAACTAAAAAATATACAGCCAATTTTGAAAAAGATACATCTTAGCTCAGAAAATTGTTATTGAATATGTCAATGCTATTGTAATGAAATGTTTCTTCTAAGTATGTGGTTATTAAATAAATAATTAACTGTAAAAAAGTAAGCCTTTATTTCACAGATAGCCTAGATTATAAACTTTTTTTACGACCTTTGTAATAAACTCCTTAGAATACTTTTATTAGATTTTTGTTATGTTGATTTTTTCCTTTAAATAAGGTGTCAGTAGCTGGGTTAAGTGACACACAGCCTTAATCCCACTGCTTGGGAGTCAGAGCCAGGCAGTTATCTGTGAGTTCAAGGCCATTCTGCTGTACAAAGCAAGTTCCAAGTCAGGGCTACATTGTGAGACCCTGTCTCAAAAAATGTAAATGGGCAGCAGGCCCAGTCTTAGCCAAAGAGGCACTGGCAGCTGCTGGGTGAAGAAGAGCTCATTTTCCTAAAGGGAGAGACTCTAGTTAGGCTGGCTAGACTTCAGTGGATGAGCACTGAAGGACTGAGGGATGTCTGGGGACACTAAGTTGACTCCGCAGGCCTTAACACAAATAACAGTATGTGGGAATTCTGTGGGGCCAGGGGATGCTATGGGAGGGTACCTTTGGGGAAGGGGGTATAAAGATGGTTAAGATGTTCTGTATGAAACACACAAAAATCCATTAAAAATTTATAAAATAAATAAAATCCAAAATAATAAAATGAAATGGTCTCTATTAATTTCTTCTTGTAAACTATGTATAATTTTGAAATTTTGATTAAAACTTGATTTTTACCTTGAATTAAGAAGTACTACACACTAAAGCAAATATCCTTTCCACATTTATGCAGAGAAACTAACATTAAATATTACTTATCTTTCTCTGCTCTGCATATTTAATGTATCCTTAAGCCAACTTAGAGCTTATTTCAAAATGAAAAATAAAAAGTGTAAAACTCAATGATATATTGGTGAACCAAAAATATCTTTAAAGCAGCCCAGTACACAGAAGTAGAGAAAGATGAGATCAATAAAGGATTGAAATTTTTTAATGTTTCTTTCAATTTCCAGTATGACTGTGAGTGAAACAATAACATGTTGCAGAATGTTGTTCTAACATAATTCACATTTAAACTTTCTATAAAACACACAGCATTTTAAAGAAATAACAACAAGAAAAAAAATTTAGAAAATCCTGTAGATTCCAATGAGGATTACAACCTAATAATTTAAATAAGCCTGATAAATGCTTACCTAGAGGAAAGACTCACATTTCATTAAAATGGATTTGGCCAGTAGCATGCTGTGGATGGTGTGGCCCAAGTCACAGCCTGCTGGGAATGGCAATCTCTGCCATCACTGCCTGTCAGGGACAAGATTTTCCTCTTTGTTTTATCAATGAGCCCTAGGCTCCTGTGTAGGTCAGACCACAGGGAAAGAATGACAGCAAGCTGCTGCCACAAAGATATGGAAAGGCTCTCACTCTGTATTTAAAGGACCTAGGAGCTTCAGGTAGACAGTGTTCCTGCCTCTTCTAAGTGGCATGTATGAAGAGATGTCTGATTTAGCAGCTCTGACAGCTCACAGGAAATGAGCTAGACAGAAACAGAATGTGAAATAAGAGCATCTCTCATATTTGAATTCAAGAAAGGAAAGTGTAGACTAAGAATTCTCAATATCCTGATAACCAAGCATTCAGTTTTGTGCTTTAAATACAAACTTACATTTAATTTTCTGGAAAATCATGTATGTTTGTGGAATTTCAAGCACATATATTCACTGATGCGTTAAATAGGTACTTCTTGTGGAGGAATAAACAATGTCTGATAATAGGAAGTGAAGCAGTGGTTGAAACACAGTGAGAGTGTGGATTCTGGAATTTTCTGCATTGGTTTCAGAATATGCTTAAGTTATTTAGTAGAGATATGAAAGTAGACAATTTGTTCAATTTCTAATCCTCAGTTTCAACATCTGTAAAGTGTGAAAAGTACTTATTGTAAAGTTCAAATGAGTGCCGACTGTGGGCATTCCCTAATTTGTTAAATCGTTTTATGAATAACAGTGAGCAAACAGAAACAAGTCTTTTGATAAAGATTTCACAGTCATCATAGCCAGGAAATAAATATATGTACAATTTAATAAAACTTTTTTGTTCATTTTTGTTTTTAATTCTATATATTGAAACTAGAGTTCTGTGCATTTTAGGCAAGAACTCCATATACCATTGGACTGTATCCCCAGTTCTCTTTCTACTATTTTTTTTCAGATGATAGTAAGTCTTCTAGATCGATAAATGTAAACTGGAGGGAGATTTTGATATGGGGAAATCATTTTCTACTTGTGAGTGAGACTTTCCAGCTGTGAGTTTGCATTGAGGTCACCTACACTCCTATAGATAACCCCTCACTTGTGCTGTGTAAACAAGCTCAATGAAATCAGTGGTTCATCATGATGGATGTTGGTGGAATGATACTTTAGTCTGTTATTGGTGTTATAACTGGGGTGAATAGATGTTTGTTCACACTTCCCCAGGAAAAGACCATGCAACACACAGTATTTCAAAGTTGCCACGTCTGGCTTTGTTCTTTTTTTTTTTTTTTTTTTTTTTTTTTGAAACAAGACCTCCCCTATAGCCCTCAACTGGCCTAGAACTCACTATATAGACCAGACTAGCCTTGAACTCACAGAGATCCACCTGCCTCTGACTCCTGAGTGT
>NW_008337147.1:3401670-3412597 GCF_000622305.1 Nannospalax galili
CAACTTCTGATTCCAATGTCCCACATTCCTGAGTAGCTGGGATTACAGATCTATACTACCAGCTATGGCTATCTGTTTGTAAGGATTTACTAACCACATTGCTATGAAGACATATCATTTTTTAGGAAGCATTAGTGTCAGTTGTTGATTTACACTAAAACGCTATGTACTGTGCCATAAATCTTGATCACAGCATCCCATAAAATCACAGTGTTATTTGATCTACTTCTTGATACTTATGGCTTCATGTAACATTCTCTTGTCACCCACATAAAATAATCCCTCTATAGTATAGCAAGGAGTAAACAGTCATTACAGAATGAAGGCAAATCCCTTGATATCAAGAAAACTTTTCATTTTTATTTTTCAATTCTGTAAGTCTCCTACATTTTAGACAAATGCTCTACCTACCATTAAACTGCATATTCCATTCTCTTTTTTACTATTTAGAGGCACTAGTAATCTACAGAGATGATACCATATACAGAGTATAGATATTAGTTCAGAATATTTAAAGTTTTGATACTTTTTCAAAATAGTACATAATTATCAATCACTATCTACAGATTATATACCTTGCAATGTTATATGTCATTACATTCTAAATATCCAGAAATCACTTAATTAGCTCTTTGTTACAAAAGACTATATTTAAAATTATATACCAATAACAAGGATTTTAAAAAAGAAAAGTGAAAATACTCTCATTCACAATAGTATCAAAAATGTCTAATAATAACTATAATCAAGGAGGTGAAAAACCACGACAATGAAAACTATTTTTAAAATATTTTATTTTATTTTTTGTCTTTGAATGTGTTTCCTGCATGTATGTAAGTGCACTCTAGCCTTTTACAATGCCCATGGAGGTCAGAACAGGGCCCTAGAATTGGAGTTACTAATGCTTGCTAGCTGCCATGTGGGTACGGGAAATAGAACTCTGGTCCTCTGCAAGAGCAGCCAGTGCCCTTAACTGCTGAACCTATACAGTCCCTACAGTGAAAATTTTAAATCACAGAAGAAAGATTATGGAAGGCACAAGAGGATGCAAAGACCTTTCATGTTCATGGATTGGTAGAACTGATATTGTAAAAATGACAATCTTATCAAAAGCATTTTTAAATTAATTGCAACCTCAATCAAAATACCCATGAAATTATTCACAGAAAGAGAAAAAAAAATCCTAAAAATTATATGGAATTTACCCTGAATAGCCAAAGCACTTTTGAGTGAAAAGAATAATGTTGGAGGTGTACCATACCAATTTAATGCAATAGTTCAGAGTGATAGAAAAAAAGGATGGTACTGGCCCAAAAACAAATGTATAGATCTATGGAACAAAATAGAAGACATGAACATGAGTGCAGATTATTACAGTCATGTGATATTTGACAAAGATTCCAGAAAACAGCACTGGTTCCCCACATTTAGAATAATGAAATTAGACACATATCACCCTAGACAAAAATGAATTCCAAATAAATCAAAGAATTCAATGTGATACCTAAGATGCTGAAACTACTAAAGAAAAAAAGGGCAGTATCATGAGATATATGTGTAGAAAGGGACTTTCTGAATACGAATCAGTTTGCTCAGGCATCAAGGCAATTGATTGAAAAATGGGACCTAATAAAATGAGAAAAGTTCTGTACAACATAGGAAATAAGAGATCTAGTGAAGAGGAAAACAAGAGAGTGGGAGATAATTTGACCCTTTATACATGTGGTAGAGGGTTAATGTCCAGAATATACAAATAGCTCAAAAATAAATAATAAAATAAAGGCTCCAATGAGAAATAAATATTAGCAGAGTTCTAAAAGAAGAAATAGAAATGGCTAAGAAATATCATAAAAATTGTTTATAAACATATGTAGTAATTAGGGAAGAATAAATGAGACTAAATTGAGATTTCAGAATCAGTTTGTTATTTTTAAGTAAACAATTGACAACAAGTGCTGGTGAGGATCAGGGATAGTGGAACCTGTATTCACTGCTGGTTCAGTCTAGTGCACCCACTGTGGAAACTAGTGTAGTGAATTCTCAAAATACTGAAAGCAGATCTACCATATGACCCAACTATATCACTCCTTGATATACACCCATAGGACTTGATATTCTACTACAGAGATACTTACACAGCCATGTTCATTGATACTCTTTTCACCATACTTCAAAAACATGTACCTAAATGTCCTTCTCTTAATGAATGGATACTGAAAAAGTGATACATACACACAATGAAAGTCTACTCAGGAATAAAAAAAAATTAAATCATGAAATTTACAGATAAAAAGATGGAAGAGTAAAACATTAGACTCAATGAGGTAACCCATACTCACAAAGACAAATATCACCTGTTCTCTATTATTTTTGGATCCTAGCTTGGAATTTTAAAAATGTGAGCTTATAACCCAATGGAATCACAGAAGCTAGGATAGTAGACAAAGAAAATGGAGGGAGGGAACAGAAGAAGGTTTGGAGAAGGGGATATTAGGACACAGGTACAATCTAGGGGATTCAAGTGAAGTTGGAACTTTAACTGAGGAGGGAAGAGAGGGTAGTCAGGGAGGGTAATATAGGGAGAGTTGAGAGGAGAGATAAATAACTCTAAGGATGTTTTAAAAAAACAAAATGGAAAAGTATATTTTATAAGCATGCCTAAAAATAATACATATTATTAATCATTAATTATATATAGTATATTAATGGTTTATACCACAAGAGGTGGCAATGATCCTCCTATACTACAGAGGGTGACAATGCTTCTCCCAAGAGCCACAGATTGTCCAACAAAAACCTCCAGTGGCAGGAATGGGCAACCTCCCTTTGAGTTGTTGATTAGTTTAATCCATGAGATTCCTAAATAATTATACACTATTGCCATGGCCTTTAATTATCTCCCAGAACTTGAGAGTAAGATTCTATTGCTTAAGATATCATATACTTGTGTATTAGTCACTTTTCCATTGCTGTTACAGAAACACCGACCCAAGCAATTTATAGAAGGAAGAGTTTATTTGAGCTTATGGTTCCAGGGGAATTACAGTCCGTCTTGGTGGGGAGGCATTGTGGCAGAGGTGGCTGGAGAAGAGGAGCAGAAGTCAAGTACTACATCTTCCAGCAGGCACAGGAAAATAAGAGGGCGACTGGAGATCTGACAATGCTTAAGAACTCTATAAGCCCACCCCCAGTGACGTGCTTCCTCCAGGTTAGCCACACCTTGTAAAACCTCCCAAAACAATGCCATCCTCTGGGGACAAAATGTCCAAACATTTGGAGCCTATGGGGGACATGTTCATTCCAACCACCACAACTTGGAACCCAGGAGTGGAATAAATCAAGCCTGAAGTGTACCTGAAGTCTCCTCCCTGAGAACAGTTATAACAGTATTGGAAGGTAATATGCAATTTTCTGAAGGAAAAAAAAAGCAATTAACATTACTAGGTAGCTGCAAAGTCTATCAGTCATAACAATGAACAGCCCAGCAAGATATCCCCATGGTGCAATAGAGGCAATTTTGTTTTAGGGCAACCAATAGCTGTCTAATTGAATGTAAGTTCCACTCCATAGGAGCAAATTTATGCCTAGTACTGAAAACGTAGCCAAGTACCAATGAATGGAAATATCATAGACCATAGACAATTGCCAGCTACTGCCACTTTCCACAATCAAAATAATTTCTAACTGTATTCTGAATACTTAAGCTTACACGCACAGATAAGAATAGCCCTCTCCCTTCATCAAAGAAGTATCTTTTCTCAACAGAAGTAGATCATAACAGAGATCCATAACTGGTCATAATGCAGAGAATAAATGAGCAAAGGGTACCCAGCTCCAATTCATAAATCTGTGGTGTAATCCCAAAGTTGTTGGTCAAGGTACTCCAAGAGACTCCCAAATAACACAGATTATTGCTGCAGCCCTTGATTGCCTCCCAGGTAAGACCTAAGACTGAAAATGCTTGTGACACAGGACTTGGAGAAATGGAGCTGGAACTGACCTTGAAGTCTCCTTCCTGAACACTAGCTCTCATAGATCCAGAGCCTATTTTATAAGCTGTTAAGGGATAAAAGCAATCAATCAATGGCCCTATCCAGCTGTAAGGCCTATAAAATACAAAAATATCCAACCCATAAAATTATCTCTCTTCACACAATACTGGCATTTTTATCTTAAGGGTAATCAATAGCTAATTGGACTTAATACCTGATCAATAGGAGGGAGTTCACACATGGTTCGGAAAACAGAGCTACATACATGCAGTTGGCGAGGTAATAAAACCTAGAGAATACCCTAGCTCTGTCATTTTCCTACACCAACATAATTCTTACTATATTCTCAATCTACATACTGATATTTACAGAAAATATTTCTCTATCCACTCATTAAAGAAGCTTCTTTTTGTAACAGATGGAAATTATTAAAAAGTTCAATGTAGTTTTGATTTTTATTACTATGTTGGCTATACATATTTATAGTTTTCTTCAGTTTATTGATCATTTGTACTCATTTAACAACTACCTGTTCAAGCCATCTGAAAATTTGCTTTTATCTGTTATTTTCTGTGAGTTTTACCATTTATAAATTTCTGGATATTAATCCTCATTCTTATAAATGATTGGCTGAGAGAATTTATTCTGTCTTATAGGGTAAGTCTTTGTTAACTCTTTCCTGCATATGTAAGAAGCATTTAAATTTAATGGAATTTCATTTTCCAATGCTTTTTATTACTTCCTGTGCTATTAGAGTGCGTATAGAAAATCAACCCTTTAATCTATATTTTTAAATTTTTTCATTTATTGTAGTTTCACTGGATTAGTTTTTTTCTTTTTCATTAATTTTTCTTCTTGATAATTTGAAACACATATAATGTATTCTGATTATACTCTCCCACATCTCCCTTATCTCCCTCTTATTCCCATTAATACAACTTCCCATTTTTTCCAGTCTCTTTTCCAGGATCATGAGATTTTGTTTTATTTTTAACCAAGGCCATCTGTATTAGCATGGGATAGGAGTGATCTGTTGGAGCCGGGTTGGGTCAAGAGTGGGTATACAACTGAAGGCAGTGACTGCCTTTCTCCCTGAGTCTATGTATTATAAATGTTTTCTCCTGTCTTTTGTTCAGGAACTTTTATATTTTCAGGTCTTGCATTAAGTTCTTTTATCTACGTTGAGTTATATTTTGTACATTGTGTGGATAGGTATCTGCATTGTCTTCCATATGTGGGTATCTAGTTTATTTAGAATCATTTGTTGAAGACTATCTTTGTCTCAGTAAGTGTTTCTGGCATTACTCTTGATGCCTTTATAGGTTTGTTTATGGGTATTCTGTTGTATTCATTTTGCATGCATGCCTCTTTTTGTACCAGTATCAGTACCAATTATTAGTATACTCATTAGTATAATTTTAAATTAGGTATTTCAATGCCACTAGCATTATACTTTTTACTTAGGAATGATTTGATCATTCATGCTCTTTTCTGATGTATGGTTATATTTAATGAAGAATTTTTAATGAATAATATTTCAGGCTAATTTATTTTCTCTTGCAGTGTTCAATAATCTTTCTTTATTGTTATATTATTAAACCAACTCCTAATGACTTGTTGCTATATTGATAGATAAGTACATCTCTAAACTCTCACCAGAGAAGTTTCTTCATGCAGCAGATGGTGATTAAAATAGAGGCCCATGGCTGGACAGCACACCGAGAATAAGAGACTGCAAAGTGCTCAACCTTAAATGGGACACCTATGCTATATCCTTTATTCGCAAGGCTCAGGGATCTTTACAGAAAGAGGGATGGAGTTGTATGATCCAAAAGTTGTAGATGAGTACAAGAAAACAGTGTTCTCTGGACACCACAGGGAAGTTGCACTTATGAACCCACAATGCTTGTGACAGCATGCATAAGACTTGTAAAAGCCGATGTCAGTCAAAACCTCAGCATGAATCTAGCAAATGGGCAAGACCCCCAGCCTTTGATAAGGATCTACTGGCAAGTGGTAGCTTCTGTGAGAGAGGGAGTTCATCAAAAAAAAATTTTTAAGAATTTAAATTCAATATGACAATGAAACATTTATCTCTGCCTATGTATATTTGTGGTTCTATAGTCTTATGTATTTAAATATCTGTGTTTTCTTCTCTTGCCAAATGTTTTGTCATTTTACCATTAAGTAGTTTTTCAATGATTTTAGTTTGTATTTCAGCTTGAAACCACAATAGCATGTACTGCTTCCAATTGCTATAATCACAGGAAGATTTATAATCCATGTTTTTAACAATATTGAGAAAAACCTCTTCTGTGTCAGGCTTGGTGGAGCAAACCTTTAGTCCCAGCACTGGGAGGCAAAGGCAGGCAGATGAGATGGAGGCCAGCCTATTCTACATAGTGAATTCTAGATAGGCTGGGGTAAGGGAGACCCTGACAAAGAAAAACAAAAACAAAACAAAAGAAAACAAAACAAAACCACCTCTTCTTTTCCTAGGTTGCGTGTATAATTTTTATATTATTAACTTATAAAATACTTGGGATATTCTTAGTGCTAGTATTTTTTTTAATTATATGGATAATGGATTTCCTTTCAGGGTCAGTCTGATTTTTCATTACTATGACAAATGCCTGAAAGAGCAACTAGAAAATAGGCAAAATTTCTCTGTGCCCAGAAAGCATTGCTCACCTGTGGCAGCCAAGAAACAGAGACGAAGAGGCTTGGGTGAAGATGGAGCATGAAGGACATGCTGCCAGTGACCTACTGTAAAGAGACACCACATCTGAAAATCCCCATTTTCTCACAGAAGTGCATCATAATGCCTCGCACATGAAGAGGACAACACTGTACAAAGCAAGAAGGCATTTGTGCAATAATACTAACCTTCAATTTAACAAAAAACTGTGGAAATGATATTTACAACATGGACAAACTATGGATAAATGACTTTTGCCTAATGTTCTAATGAAAAAATTAATTTTATGTGTTGAGATCAGTTAACACTATCTCAGGTTGCCTATAATGCCAAACCACATACTAGGCCTATGATCCTCTTGTAACTTGTAGCCTTAATCCCTCATGACCCATCCTTGCCCTTGACCAAGAACAATGAATAAAAGTGTGTTTGTGTGTTTTGCAAATCAAGCACTGTAAACAGCAGATATTCATTGGAAGGAGGGAACTGATTCCATTTGTGTCACAAACCACAGGGATTAAATTGATGATATATGTTGGTGGTTACGTGTGCTAGCCTTGGTCAGTAGCGGTCAGAAGGGACAAAATTTTGTTGACTGGGCATGGTGGTGCATGTCTTTAGATTCAGTGTTCAGGGGGAAGAAGCAGGCAGATCTCTGTGAGGTAGAGGCCAGCCTGGTCAACATGGTGATTTACAGTTCTGCTGGTGCTACAAAGAGACCTCGTCTCAAAAGGGACAAAATTTTCTTTAAAAAATGTCTACTTCTTCTTCACTATTTCCTACAAGGTGTACAGTGTTAATTATAGCTAGAAGAATGTATTTTAAGAACCCAGCTCTGAGAGTATTCCCAAAGTGAAAGGTTCTCAGATCAGTTCCAGTCTTCTCTTGCCCAAAATGGATCCTAACAATCAGCATGTTTTTATTCAAGCTTAGCTGTAATACGACATTGGGCATTGCACAGTACATCACATCTGACTAGCTCTTGGTTAGAGTATCTCCTATATCAGTATAACGCAGTGGACAAAGAATTGTTTCCAGCAATCACGAGACTTTGTTGCTACTATTCAGCTGTCAGCATGACAAGGGACAGCAAGGCTACTGTGTGAGGAAATCGAGTCAGTGACAGTGAAACTAAAGAGAAACAGTCATGAAAGTGCAGAGAAATTTCAGAGGCTCAGTCATCATGCACACAAGTAGAAATTATTACACAAAATAATAGTACAAGGTTGAGGATATATCTTAGTGGTATAGAACTTCCAAGTTGCATAGTATGTACAAGGACCTTGGTTCAATCTCCAATGCTACCAAAACAACAAAACAAAATAGCAACAAAACTAAAGTTGTATAGGGCTTAGAGAAAATTCTTGATTAAGTTGCCTGTAAAATTATAAACTGCAGTAAAAATGTTCAAAATATTAACAGGTTCTATTCATTAAAAATGTCACTAATTGAACTGTTGGCAATACTAACCAATCTGTCAGTTAAAGAATCCATTGATTAGGTCAGAGCACTTGATCAAATCATCTCACAGTGATGGGTTTTACAATCCGCCAAGCACTGAGCCATTCAGGATACAATTTATATCTCAACTATAGATATTCTTGAGATGTATAATTTATATTTATAACATTTTGAGTCCAGTTTTAATAATTTTTATTACTTTTACTCGATCTAATGTCAAATCTATACCCTGAATTTTATTCTATAAGGCTATTTTAATTAATCCTTATATAATTCACTATTGCTTGGAATCAATCTTCATATTCTAAATAGGTTTTAAAAGAATTCAAAACATGAATAAATTTTGCAGTGTGGTTTCTATTTCACCTTAGCACGTACTTATAAAGCAATGAGACTTTGTGATTTTTACATGAATTCTTTGCTATCTCATGTGATTCTTCTGAATAAGATCTTATTAATATATAGCTCAGAAAACTGAGTCTCTGACAGTTTCCAGCTGAATGGAGAGACTAATATCAAAAGCATCATCTTACAACCTTTGAGGATATCAAAATTGGCCATCCCCATGTCATATGTTCTTCATAATTAAAGAGGCAAAAGACCAGCTTGAGAATATGCTGTACCTTGTGAAACAGGTCTGCATTCTTGCTCTGTGGTGTTCTCATGTGCATCAGATTTGAAAGAGAAATCAAGTTCTTTACCTCAGTGCAACAAAGTGACAAATAACTAACCAAAGATTTTCCAGGTTGCTTACACATAGCTGAAGCTATAATTGTACAATATTTGAAAATAATTTTCAATTTAAAATTTTATTTTCTCGATAAGCAAAAAGAAATCTAATTTTAATAATTGATGTTAGTATCTTAATGCATTAGTACATAAACATTATTCAGTTTCTTCATCAATATTAACAATTTTATTATATTTCATACATAAGATGCATCTTAAAGTATTCACTGCTTTTTATATTATACTTTATTCTAAGATTTACCTATGTTGAACTTGGACATATGCTTTTAAAATCTGTATACATTATTATGTGTATTAATTTGTTTTTTAATATTTATCTGGAAAAACCATTGAACTTTCTCATTTCTATCTCTTTATGGCAAATATAAACCAACTTACGTCAATAGGATGAAAGAAAAAATCATAAATTCCTCTTTTTTTAGAATGCAATGGCAAATTAACTGTGATGTACTTATAGTTGCAAATCCAATGCGTAATTGATTTTTTAAGCATGAACTTGATATATCTGCTGTGCACTAAGAGGCATAATTGCATTTCTAAGCTGAAGAGTTATTCCCAACACCAAATCTCAATAAAAAAATCATTTTTTTCTGAACTAGTAATAATACTCTTAAGCTTTACAAACAGTTCTTGCATTAATATTTATAGCATAGTTTGCATTTGGCAGTTAAACAAAGACCAGTATAAATATCTTCTGTTTGTAGCTTACCATTTAGTCTAGGATATTTTACATTACACTTAAATTCATTTGAATCACATTTTATACAAACTTTGAGTCTTCTTCTGACTTCCACCAACCAGCATTACTCATTCTCTCAGTGGCATCTCCCTACTGTTGCCTCTGCACGTTCCTTTTTCCATCTGATCACCGAATGCTCATCATAGCCAAGCTAGCAAGCAACAAAAGCTCTCTATAAAATTCAGAAGTTCATAAATACGCTTTAAAAATCAGTGGTAATTATGACTAAGTAGTGGTTATCAGCTTCCCTTTTCCTAGAATTATCTAATTTGATTGCAAAAATGCAGATTTTCAGACCTTATCTAAGGTCTTTAAATCAGGCACTAAAGGTATGGTAACAGATTATATTGGCATTTAATTTAAAAGTATATTGATTTTGATATAGAAAATTGCTTAAATTAATATGAATGATCAGAATGGAAGCCCATGGGCCCATGAACCTTCATTTCTAATAATCATTCACTTAACAAAGTTTCTCATTCATCAAACACCATTTCTCATGCTCTTCAATGCAATCTACAGGAATGTAAGACTTTTGATCCTTATTTTTAAAATGAAAAATTAATGTTAGAAAATTGTCTTCGTATAATGAATAGCTTGTACTAGAGGAAGTGTCATGTGTAATGATTCTTATTTTCTCATTGAAAAGATGATCTTTCAAATCTGGAAAACTTGTGTTAACAGTTGATGAATGAGTAGACTTTTTTTTGCTGTTGTTGGGCTTTATAGCTGGGTAGGACATTTTTAATCTTCCAAATTAACTTTGGCTTGATGAAGATATTTAAAATTGCTCCTTTTTTTTCAGGTAAAACACACATTTCCTTCTTAGGAATTTCGATTGTCATATTTGGCAAACAATGGGATATCATTGAATTCCAGGTATAAAACTGGAACTTTCAGTGATGAAGCAGATACAAATTAACAGTTCTGTAAAATAGGAGCGGCATTTCTTAAATTCATGGAATGGCAGATCTTAAGTTCATGATTCAGAATGAGGCAGGTACTAGGAAACATTATATGCAAAAATGAACGGAAGTACAGAAGTACATTGCTCAATCATCAATAATTCTTTTTTTGTTTTGTTTTTTGTTGTTGTTTTTTTTTCTTGTTTATTAGAAGAAGCGTTTCATTACAACAGCATTAGCCTATTCAATAACATTTTTCTGAGCTAGGGTACATCTCTTTCAAAATTGGCTATACATTTCTAGGTTTACAGATGAATTATTACGCTTATATAATCTTTTACTCATTATAAACTCTATAAGACATAAAATTAAATGAGGTTCC
>NW_008337147.1:3412742-3413387 GCF_000622305.1 Nannospalax galili
CTTACTTTCTGAGTTCCTTGGCATCTGAGTATGAATATAAACTTGTCAGATAGACAGCCTTCCTCTCCCACTAGAGCCTCCATACTCTGTCATCTCTGCCACGTTCCACTGTGCTGTCAGCACCCCTATATATTCCCCCCTATCTGCCCTTCTGGTAAACCTAGTCAGCCAGAGGTCCCTGTTCCAGGAGGATCAGCTGTTCCTCATCTACGGCAATCCATTGTCAGTATTCCTTTGGATAGAACTGGGGTCTGCTGTTCATTTTTCCAGTAGTGTGTTGGGTTACTCTCTGGAAGAGAATTTATCCATCCTGGCCAACAGCTTGACTGAAGGTATCGTCTGTCTGGCTTTGCTGTTTGTCTAGTAACTTTTAGCTTTATATATGTATGCTCTTATGAAATTATATTGGCCCCTTTAATCTTTGGTTATACTTCCCTTTTGGGTGTTTAAGGACATACAATTGGACCAGATAAACTGATTTGTTTTTACTCTTGAAGTCGTTTGAGGATCTGTTCCTCAGGGGTCCCATGGGCTTGGGAGGAGCCCCTGGCTCCTTTCTTTTACCAGTTCCATCTACGTGAAGATAAGTCAAAGGTTCTGCTCGACCATTGCTGGCTTCTCTTGGAAGCATGGAGGAAATGATTC
>NW_008337147.1:3413506-3414362 GCF_000622305.1 Nannospalax galili
CTCATAGTCCCTGGGAACTAATCGACCTAGGAGGGCAAGGAGCAAAAAGTGTCCTTTGTGTCCCTCTGACCCAATTAGTATAGATCTCAAGGTATGTCTGTTAAACATCCAAGAAGGTTAGTTCCACCATCCTGGCATTTTTAATTACTGTGTGTCATGCAGATAAGTCTTGGGTAATGACCAGTTGGTCTCGAATAAACCATACCTAGAGATGTTTTTCTTGGTCTGTTATGTATAATTAGTCCATAGATTGTAGGAATAATACGGTTCCCTCTGGTTTTCATGACTAGCTAGGCATTGTTTCTCTCTTGTACCGTCTCACCCCTCTATCATGGTTTTCCCACTCAAGGTGCCCCCACTTTCCCCCCTTCTTCCTTACTAATACCCTTGCTCTTATGATCCTACCTCTGTTGAGCTTCTTCTTTCTCCTTATCCCCTACATTCCTCATATACCCTTCCCTCCCCCCTCCCTTAGACTAACCCATTTTTTTATCGATATCTCCCTTAACATATGTCGATTTTTTTTTTCTGAGATTGTGTTACTTCATTTAGTATAAGAGTTTTTAGTTCCATCCATTTAGCTGCAAATTTCATGATTTCATCTTTTTTTACTGCTGAGAAAAAACTCCATTGTCTATATGAACCACATTTTCATTATCCACTCATCAATTGAGGGACACTTAGGTTGCTTCCATCTCTTAGCTGTTGTGAAGAGAGCAGCAACAAACATGGATGTACAAGTGTCTCTGCAATAGGACGAGTTCTTTGGGTATATACCAAGGAGGGATATAACTGGGTCAAATGGTAGGTTCATTTGTAGTTTTTTAAGAGTTCTCCACACTGCTTTCCATAGGGG
>NW_008337147.1:3415059-3419745 GCF_000622305.1 Nannospalax galili
TTTATAACTATAGCTCTGTAATACAGCTTAAAATCTGGTATAGTAATCCCCCTGGCATTGCTCTTAGTGCTCAGGGTTGTTTTGGCTGTCTGAGGCCTTTTGTGCTTCCATATGCATCTTAGGATAGTTTATTCCAATCTGTGAGAAATGCCATGGGGATTTTGATTGGCATTGCTTTGAATCTATATATGACTCTTGGTAGGATGGTCATTTTCACAATATTAATTCTTCCAATCCATGAGCATGGGAGATCCTTCCATCTTCTGATGTCTTCCTCAATTTCTTGCTTTAAAGGGTTAAAATTTTCCTTGTAGAGCTCTTCAATCACCAATAATTCTTATCGTAAGTGCTACAGATGAGATTACAACCTATTTATTTTCACCCATTTATGAAATTTATCTTAAAAAGATTTTAGTTTTAAGACAACAATATATATTTCACAGATTCTAACAGCAGGGACTCACAAGTGGCTAACTTGAGTGATCTTAGCCATAGGTATCTTATTCTCTAACAGGGAAATAGGCAATCATCACAGGTTATCATCTGAAGACAACTGGTACTGAAAATAATCATGTATAAAGTTTTTTACTTGCAATCCTGGAAAACTGTACTGGTATTTTCCATATGCTTCAATTCCTCAAAATTTAGATGTCTCCAGTTTTTTGACGTGGCAGATGCCTTTGCCTAGAGCCAGTGATATGGGGCAGAAAAATAGAAGACATAGTGCCTTGTAACTTATTATTGAAGTCACATTTAGTAATTCCCACAATATCATTTTAGACATTTTCTATCTGGGCACAATTTATTTCATTAAGAGAGCTTACAGTAGTATCATTTAAATAAAAAGGGAAATTGTCAATAGGTCACCTTGAGGGCAAGAAACACAAAATTCAAACTTGTTCATTGTTCTGGTAGAAATAAAACCTAACCATGAGTTATTGAAGTGGTGTGAATATTTTAGCTTATAGACACATGAATGTAGCAACTTTGGCCTTTCACTTGAATGTGAGGTGTTCAAGTAAATGCAATATAGTAAATATAACCAATAAAATAAATTATTAGAGAAGAACCTAAAGGCCATAATGAAGACATAACCATGTTTACATATCCTGTGAATAATTTAAAGTTGATCACGTGTGAAAACCATTCATCTTTCTTTAACTAAAACTTCATGACTTTCATTTTGCATTGTTTTTAATAAACTGTAAATAATATAAATTTCCATTAGTAGTGTGTTCTTTCCTATTTCAACTATCCTGGGTAGCTCACTCTAACTGCTTGTAACATTGGAGGTGGGCAGCAAAGGTATACACATGTGGATAGTGGGCTTTTATTTCTTCTTTTTAAAATTTTTTATTGATTCCATTATTTCATACAATGTATTTTAATAACATTTAGACCCACTCCACACTCTTCATTTGCTCCCCAGTACTCCCCCCCATTTCATATTTTTCATGATTATCTACTATTTTGTTTATTTGTTCATTTAATTTTTGTTTTGTTTTTTTTTTAAATGCCAATCAGTTCTAATCTGTGCCTCCAAAGTACTGCTGGGTATAGGTCCATGCCCTGGAGTCTGGTCATTTATCAGGTGTCATATTAGTAAGGAAAACTGACCTCAGCATCACTCTTCCAGTCTCTATCAGTTGCCAATAGATTCTCAGCTATGGCTGGGGCTTCCTGCCTACCTCCTCCATCCAAGCTTGACCCCTATATAACTTGGTTTAATGCAAATCATGTGCTTGCTTTCATTTACACTGTGGGTTTATATGTACAACCACTCTATGGTATCCAGACAACACAGTTTTCTTGTATTTTTCTACCACCTCTGGCTCTTGCCATCTTTCTTCCACTTCTTCTGCAATAATCTCTGACTTTTGAGAGGAACAGATGTGATATCGCTTTATTATCCACCATAGCTGGAAGAAGACCTGTTGCTAAAGTCATTGCATATATTTGAGTTATAGAACAAACAGGAAGAAATCAAACAGGTACTGATCTTGAAACAAGTCTCTACAGGTATAGTATAAGAAGGTGCTATATGTATTATTGACATGTAAAGGTAATCATCAGTCTTGCCCAATTAACCCTATGAGCTACAGTAGAAACTGGCTTGGTAAAATATGCTTAATGGCTATGTAGTAGCACACATATTATAGAAGTAACCAATCATTTTCTATTTGGATTTAAGTCCCACACACCATCAGGGAGTCCCTACCTGACACTGTTACATGGCAAGGACCTGTGACTAGACAAATCATATGCTATAAAAGAGAACCTATCACTACCATTCTGCTAAATATACATAATATTAAATTGACTCACAATGACTTATTACTATTTCCATAGATTAGTACATCTTTCATGTCTCACCAGAGAAGGTTCTTCTTTTTTTCCTTCTTATCCTCTCTTTAATCGTTAGTTACTAATCCACCTGAAGCAGATCACAGTAAACATGAATGATTCAAAAACAGAAGCACTCTTTCTTTCATCAGCACTCCTGCATAAGGGGAAATCATCTTTCCTATGCCATTGTGCAGACATGTTGATACCAGAAGACACTTTTAAAGTACTTTGATAGGCTTGTTAAAGCACCATTTATTAGAGTTAACATAAGGAATACAAAATATCTTCACAGCTTGGTAAGGTGGATTTTGTTTAGAAACATCACAGTCACTCTACAAAGTCTTCTAATTTTTTTTCTCTTTTATCTCATTCTAGACTTTTCTATAGCCTTAATGTTTACCAGTGAAGCAGCAGTTACTAAGCTGTGCACTCTAGTTTAGTCATTTGCAATCTGTTTAACTTCCAGTCCAAATCAAAGAATCTATGTTCAAAAATTTATACTGACACATTTGTTGCTAGAGACATTCACTTTTTTTTCAATGTATAATTTAAATTGATTTTTTGTGGATTTCATATAATATATATTAATTGTCTTTAGATCCCTTCCCCTATAGACATCATCCCATAGTCTACCCATTTAATGTATCCTGTCATCTGTATTAAGGTCTATTGAGTCAAATTTGTGTACCTAAATGTCTCGTGGTATGAGTTCATTCACTGAAGCCTGTTCAGCCTACCTAAGGTCACTCCCTTAAGGAAGATCAACTCTCTCTCTCTCTCACCCAGTAATGATCAGTTGCCAATAGTTCCTTAGCTAAGCTTGAGGCCTCCTGCCTTTTTCCCCAGTTCTATGCTAGCTTTTATCTCATTGAGTGTGCATGGCTCTTGCACATGATGTCACTATTGCTTCAAGTTCATATTAGCAAGTTCCAGGAGCCTATAAGTTACTATTTTCTTATGGTCATGTACCACCTCTGAATCTTACAATTTTTTCTGCCCCCTCTTATGCAATGATCCTGGAGCCCTGGGTGAGTGAGATTCAATATAGTAGTCCAATCCAGGAAAACACACTCCGTAGTCTCTTATTTTTTACAACTTGGCTAGTTGTGACATTCTGTGATGGACTGAAAAAGTTTGCTCTACTGGTCATTGTTGTGGTTATTAGGCTTTAAAGCTGAGGTTGGAGCAGTGATTTTTCTCCTTTAACAGCTTACATAGTATCCTCCAAAACTATGAGATCTAGTCTTCAGGGAGGAGACTTTCAGGTCACTACCAGTGCCATTGCTCCAAGTCCTGTGTCTGAAGTATGTCCTGTCTTCAGCAATACAGTCTTGCCTTCAAGTTCTGGAAGATAATCAAGGACTGTGACTTTAAACTCATGATTCAGTGAATATATCCAAAAACAGCTTCCATCTTTTGTTTTCCAAGTTTTGATGATCAAAAGTTCAAAGATGAGTCTCTTTTATTACAACATAATGGTCTCTGGTTGCTGATATACTTCTGCTAAAGTTTTTATTTTCAAGCTAATTTCATTTTTTATTTTTTATTTATATTTTATGTGTATGCATGTATTGCCTGCATGTAGGTAAGTGCACCCGTGTCGTGCAATGCCTGCAGAAAGAATAGACTGTTGGATCCCCTGGAACTGGAGTTATAGACAGTTGTTAGCTGCCATGTGGGTGCTGGGATTCAAACCCGGGTCTTCTGCAAGAAGAGTGTTCTTAATTGTGGTGCTATCCAGCTCCTGTCAAGCTAATTTCTCACTTTCTTGTTTGTGTGTATATCTGTGTCCTCTAATTTCTCTCTAATATTTGAAAATTAATTTGTCAAAATTTGGCTTTTTTAAGGGGAAATGCATGAGACAATGATTCCGTGATGACCCTTCACCATTCTCATCTGAAAATGAAGTAGACAAAAATCCAAGACATGTCTAACTTTATTACCACCCCTTGTTGATCTACAGTGGTCAGCTAGACCCTTGCTTCCCAAAGGCTTTATGGGGCAAAGGGCACATTTTACATTCAGGCATTTCCACAATGTATCAATTTACATTTAAAATTTGAATTTTCAAAGTTTAAATTCAGTGTACTTAGAGATATTTTCCCATGGATATTTCTGGGAAAATTAAATTTTGTGATAAAATCTAACTTCATAAATTAATCTTGCTCTTAACAGTCAGTTTAATGCTATAGTATTTTCCAAGCCATTCTCTACGTTCTTTTCCTGTGTCTTTTACAATTGTTCTAGAATTGCTCTGAGATATTTAATGCATTCTTATACTCAGGCTATAATAAATACACTGTATGTGTGTATGTGATACTTAAAGAATTAATTTAAATA
>NW_008337147.1:3419852-3446541 GCF_000622305.1 Nannospalax galili
ATAGTGGAAATCTCTGAAATATCCAAACACTGTAACTTTCTCTGTGATTTTGTGCTCCTTTACCGGGGAACTGAGAGTTTGGTCATGCAGCACATGATTGGTAGTTGTAGCATATTCTTTGTGTTCCTTAGTGATGTTTTGTTACATTTGATGTGGCAGATTGTCTTCCAGTTTCTATTTATCTCTTTTTGACTCTATTTGAATGCTTTTTGTTTTCTGTGGATCTTCCTAGAGAGCTATCTCCATGAAGTTCATCTATGGAGACTGTTGAAATACTTTGTTGATTGTTAAGTGGGGTGACTGAAGTAATGACTTCCTGGCTAAATATACTTGAACCAACCACCCTACATTTAGGAATTTATTAATTGTTGGTCCACGAAAGAAAACTCTGGATCAGTTTTGTTCTTTGACAGTCTTTACCTATTTGTTTTGCTATTAGAGAGTATCATAGGCCAAACAGCTTATAAACAACAGAAATTCATCGCTCACAGTTTTGATTGCTAAGAAGTTAGTTAAGCTCAAGGTCCTGACAGACGCAGCATCCAGTATGAAAATACATTCTGATATATAGCTTTTGTACATGTTATTGAATAGGTATAGACACAAACATGCTTCCTCCGTTCTATTTAAAAGACACTACTTTCATTCACAAAGGTTTTACTCCCATGATCTAATCATCCTTAAGGCTCTAGCTCTTAATATTATCATCACTAAGAGTGTTGGGATTTCCAACATATGAAAACAATTAGATAAGAGGAGATATATGCAAAGTAGAAAATTTCAAAATATTTCATGTGTGAAGCACTATTATACAAATATATGTAATGGTTTTAATAAATAATTAATAATCTTTCCAGAATGTGCAATTTTGATTTTTAAGTTGTATCTGTCAATTGTAAGATTTGGGAGTGAGAGAAGAAAGGAGTATTATATTATCTCCATTTACTTTAAATCAAGGTACATGAGTCAAAAATAAATTCAAATTGAAGCTCCTGGGTATCACCAGCCTAACTACTGCTCTCTGTTAGAACAGAAGAAAAATGAAAAGGAAATCTACATCACGGCTCTTATTAATGGAATTTCATGAACACATTTCATCTTAATTTACATTTTGTGGCATCCAGGTGCTAAGAGCCATCTCGAACGCACTCCAGCATTCCATCAATTATACAGTAAATCATCACTTGGTAATGGGCACTTTATTTGGCATGCTGATTTCCTTAAGTGCTCACTCTGAGATCTCTCAGCCATGGCCATATGCTGTCCTTGCCTTTTACCTATAGAGACATCCTGTAAGTTCCAATTTTTTTCACCATTTTTATGAACACTGTTACTAAAAATTTTTCTTTCAGATCAAGAATAGAGTAAAATGTCTTTCACACTAAACCAACATGAAGCATGCTTTTCTTCATCTTTTATCATTCCTGCTAAGATTCATTTGAAAGAGATTTCTCTGAAATGATGAAAGTATGACAACTCTCAAATAAAAAATGCCTGAAAAGCAGACACATGGTTGAAGAAAATTTGTTTAAAAGTCTAAGGATTTTGACACATTAAATATGTGTTACTTTGTTTTGTATAGAGTGACTTCATGCCAATAGATAAGAAATGCACAGTACACTAGCAGCAAAAAATGCAGAGACTAAGTGCTGTACCACTGTGGCCTGATATACTGTAAATTTTTGTATTCCTTAGAGATACTTATTAACAATTAATTCATTTGATTGTCTCACTCAAGACCTATACAATTCTGAGTTTGTGCACACATTTCAGCACAAATGCCTCACCATGCTGCTAATAATTCCTGGTACTGTTCTCTAGCCTAATACCCACTGTTCAGTTTCCCTTGACTTAATCTTTTTTTTTTTTTTTTTGATATTCCAACGGCCTAAAATTCTTTAACTCATCTTTTTAACCAAAAGGAGTTCTCACTTTAAAATTTATTGCCTTGATTTCAAATACTGAATTCATTTACCACAGTATCCAGATTTTAGAGGCTGTCCTGACATGAGCTATAGGAAGATGAGTTAGTGAACACATTTGATTATCTCTGATTTTTCATAAATGTATTTTCACACTGCTTTTCCATTTAACAAAATTTCTAACATGAAAATTTAAAATAATTCCTATGAGTGTCTCCTAAGAATTAGTAGGAAATGGTACTCATTGTTCTCATAAATTAAGTATATAAAATGGTTCTTAAGGAATGAATCAAGAGAGTGAAAGAAAAGCAGGTTTCTTAGCAGAGGTTACTTTACAAGGAAGTTATTCATTTGCTCAAATGGTAAAGATTCGAGTAAACATGTATGACACTGATTGATCAAAATGTTTTAACTTTATGGCACAGTATTTAAAAATGAAGTAGAAGCATGTTTATAATACATTTCAGTGCACATCTTTGTCATCAAAATAATTCAAAATGTCATAGCTATAAGTTTAACAGTACACTTTAACTTTTCCAAGTAAAATTATTTTGAATATTGAATTAATCATAAGAAGTAGAATAATTTATTTAAAATGTTCATGAAAAAGGCCTTCTCCTGAAATGTATTTTATAAGCATATTTTCAGCTTCAAATAATTCATTCACCAAGTTGTATGAAAATGTTTCTACTATGCACTGTGGAATGCATAAAAACTCTGACTAGAATGTTTGTATAGCATGTAACTTTGTTTATCCCAATTTTGTTTAATATTGTAAACATCTTTTAGATAAAACATGAAGAACTGATACTACCAAGGGAAGCTAAAATGCTTTGTGCTACTGGTTTATAATTGGTTGTCTTAATCAGGCTTTGTATTTTCCTTCTTTTAGTTTTAACCAGGTATGTGTTAACATATCTATGATTATCCTATCATATTAACACTTTAGAAGGTCCCATGTTTTCTTAATCACCAACTCACTGTGAAAGTTTTACAAACCCCATGTGCTGTGCGCTGTAATCAAAGTGCATCATTATTAAAATGAATATGGATTAGTTAATGTTTAATACTTTTTCTAAAATAATGAATTTTATGGAGGAGAAACTAGTTTTTGCAGCTGTTGTTGATGTGTTGTTCTCAATAATTATATTATGCATTTAAAACTTAAAGGTAGTATATTCACTCTCATGTATCATGATTCTGATAATTCTCTTCATTGCCCTACTGCTCTTCCTATAGTCCCTCTGACTCCTCTTTGCTGATTGATGCTCTGCTTCTTAGATATCATTAACCTTCATCATTATTTATAGTAGCATCTCCTCAGGAAAGGTTCTTCACAGAAAAAAAATATGTACTATTAGCATACATACTAGCAATGTAGCAACTGGTGGTTACATGTGTTCAGCAACTGGTGGTTACATGTGTTCTTGAAATGTCACAAAATGTTTAAGGCCATTCTGATTTCCACAGTAAGTCAGAGGTCACTTTAGGTTACATAGCCAGAACTTGTCACAAAAATTTTAAATAAATTTATGAGTACATAAGACATTTTTCAAAGAAAAAATAATGTTGTATACTTATGAAGTAGGGAGGCTGTTCATCTCTTATAGGACTTTTAAAGGGACTTCCGCTCTCGAAACTGTTTCTTCTTTCAGGTAAGCCCCTTCCCTGAAACTTAGAAACAACCAGAAACCATAGTCATTTTGACTCTTGTTTTTCAGGTGATGAAGTGGAATTTCATTCAATATAATATTAGAACCCGCTTAGCAAGAATTTCAATGCACCAATAATTTAAAAATATTTTTATTATTTTTATTTTTGTGTCTAAGCATTTTGCCTGCATGTTTGTAAGTGCACTAGTGTTGTACAATGCCCTCAGAAGTCAGAAGGTGTCAAATCTCTTGGAACTGGAGATAGGGACCGTTGTTAGCAGCCGTGTAGGTGCTGGGTATTAAACCCGAGTCTTCTAAAAGAGTAGTAGGTGCTCTTAACTGCTAAGCCATCTCTCTATCCCTTCTACACTAATAATTTTATACATGTGCCATATGACTTCAAACTGAGAGTTCTCATTATGTTCTCATCTAAGAAATGATTAGATGTTCCCATAAGCATGTGTTTATACTTTCCTAATAAAATCCCCTTGCTTCTAGTGAATAGAACATCACCCTGAGAAATCATTTGGATTCTCCTTAATTCCTGCAAGTAATAATCCTCCTTTCACTCTGTTATCTCCTAGTTGTGCTTAACGAATTTGCACTTACCAATAGGTGAACTTCTTGTACCTAGTCACTGAAAGTATTGCTAAACACAAATTTTGTTTTGGAAAATGATTCTACATATGAGTATTCTCTGCTTAATGAAACAGAAATGAAACGTTCTCACTTAAGAAATCAATGGACAGGCAAATTTCCCACATAGGTTTATTTCAATGGAAAAGATATTGAAGTTCCTTCTGCTTTAATTCTTCCAAGAACACTTGACATGTACTCAGTCTTCCTTCCCTTTCTTTCTTCTTTCTTTTCTTTTTCTTTCTTTTTTCTTTCTTTTCTTCCTTCCTTCCTTCCTTCCTCTTTCTTTCTTTCTTTCTTTCTTTCTTTCTTTCTTTCTTTCTTTCGTTCTTTCTTTCCTTTCTTTCTTGTTATTTCTTTCTTTTTTTGAGGCAAGATCTCACTATATATCCCAGGCTGGCCTGAAACTTGGAATTCTCTTGTCTCAGATACCATTGTTGGGATAGTGGCTGTGTACTACCATGCCCAGCTAATTGGTTCTCTTCTCTTCTCTCCTCTCCTCTTCTCTCCTCTCCTCTCCTCTCTCTCCTCCCTTCCCCTACCCCCCGTCCTCTCTTTTTCCCTTTTTATGTTCAGGAAAAAAATTGTAAATGATTAATTTATGATTTCTTCTTTAAGTGTTCTTTAGACTTCTCTACCTAACAATCAGCCTCTCAGAAACATCATTATTTTATATAGAAGGATGTGCAGCCTGATTCTTAAATAAAGTCAGTTTTCATCCATAAAAACAGTTCATTGTGACTTTTTCCTTTAGAAAGTTTTAATATAGGAATAGTTGAGGGAAAAACATTCGAGAAACTAAAACAAGATAAGTATACTCTTAGAGGAAAACAAAACAAAACATTACTGAAAAATGACTGCAGCAAAAGAAGCACTAGGTTAACAGGAAGTATGGAGAGAGAGATGAGGAGAGAGAGAGAGAGGAGAGAGAGAGAATTATCATACAAAACATTGTAGGTCATGTCTGTGTTTCAAATTATATTTTATGAAATAGGTTATGCCTGGAAAAATAATTCAGACAAGTTGGGGAGAGCTATCTGTTTTGAACAGTAAGAACCTTGTTAATACATTTTTGGACGGACTTGGTAAAAATGAAGAATAGAAAGTTGAATATGCAAAGTTGCCAAAAAGCAATCTTCTAGAGGTCTCCTTTACATAGTAGAAAGATGCAAGAAAGCAGCATGTTTGTGTGCTGTTGACATGCTGCTAATATGTCAGTATAGTCGGCAGGCTGACTATAGGCCTCTTTGTGTCAGCAATGATTGCTACCACTGTTCCTGCTTCAGAATTTGCCCATCTTTAGAAAGCACCCTTGTTTCAAGCATTGGTCTGCACAGGCAAGGTCACATCAGTCCCCTAAAGGCTCAGGGAGCATTACAGAAGAATGGAGTGATTCCAAGATTCTAAAAGCCAAAGATAGTAGTTACTAAGGTACAGTGTTTTCTCCATGCAACAAGGAAGTTTCACATATGAACTCACACTGATTGTGAAAGCATGCATAAGAACAGTGCATGTCCAAGCCAGACAAAATCCCAACCTGGATGGTGAGTGTGGGCAAGAAATCTCAGCCCTTGCTGAGGCACTGTTGGCACCTGATAGCTGCTGGATGAGGGATGGTGAGTTTTCTTTAAGGCTATGCCATTAGATAGGTTGACCAGACTCAAAGGTCATGGACCCACACAGAAGATCAATTGGTGAGCACAAATTAGATTCATTGGGTATTTAAAAAAAGCAAATGACAAGAAATGAGGGAGTAGTAGAGAAATCATGATGAGCCAAAAAGTAGAAAGAGGAGTTTTGAATATGATTGAGATACATTGAATAAAATCCTCAGAAATTTATTTAATTTTTAATAACCACATGATTAAACATTAAATCATCTTCATTATGGCCTGCATAATATTGGATCTATACTATTATTATACCTTGCAGATTGTTCTGCTTAACTCCAGCCTTTATTAACATTTTGTTCTTTAAAAGAGTAGACACTAGCATTTTATTTAAATATTCATTAAACTGTTGGAATGAAGATCTAAATTTATATTATTTAAATACCAGAAAGAGATCCTTCAAAACACTTTATTTTAGGTCCAGCAGTCACATAATCAGCGTGCACTCATCTGGCCTGTCTTGTCATCTCTGCCAAACAGCTTTCTCCAGCCACAGAAACTCTCCTCTCCTTTCCTCATTACAGGCAGATTCTTTTTGAGTCTAATCTGAGGTTTATTCTGCAGAAATCTTGGTCAAATAAGGAAAATGGTAAACATAGTAGAGAAGCCATTGTATCAAAGATAATTATGTTAAGCTGTATCCAAGTGATGGTTTCTCTGTACTCACATCTTATTTCAGAATGCAATAAATATTAGAAAATATTAAACCCATATTTAAAATAGATATCTGAGAAAATATATTTTATGCTTGAAATATCTCAATTCTTTTAAGCTTCTATTTTAGTAATTCTATATTTCATGCTTTTACAATGCTCCAGTGACTCATCAACACACAGCTTTTGTTTACTTTCCTGTCTGGTATCTTACCTCCCACATCTATTCTAGTCTTGTCTCTGTATTATCTAGGTTTTAAAAAGTCCTAGCTAGACGTGGTAGCACATGCCTTTAATCCCAGCACTTGGGAGGCAGGAGCAGGAGGATCACTGTGAGTTCAAGGCCAGCCTGGTCTACATAGTGAGTTCCAGGACAGCTGGGGCTACAGGGAGACCCTGTCTCAAAAAGACCAAAAAATAAAAAAATAATAATAATAATAAAAAACGTAGTCCTCTGAGGATATTGATTCTAATCCCTGTAATCTGCAATCAACTCATTTTGGAAAGTGATTCCCTACAGATATGATTAAATGTGGATCCTGAAATGGGAAAGTTATATAAGAATATCTGTAGAGGCCTAAAATATGATTATATATGCACTTTTAAAAGTATGTATAGGGGCTAGAGAGACGGCTCAGTGGTTGAGAACACTGACTGCTCTTGCAGAGGACCTGGATTTGATTCCCAGCACCCACATGGTGACTATGAACCATCCTTAACTCCAGTTCCAGGGGAATCTGAAGCCCTCTTCTGACCTCCACAGCATTGCACTCACGGGTGCACTCACATGCATGCAAGCAAAACACTCATACACATAAAATACAAATAAATAAATAAATAAAAGTATGTATATATAAAAACTTAATGTAGCATCTGGGAATGGTGGTACATACCTTTATCCCAATACTCAGTTGCAGAGGCAGGAGGCTCTTTATGAGATGGAGGCCAGGCTGGTCTACATAGAGAGTTCCAGGACAGCTGGGGCTACAAAGAGACTCTGTGGCAATACAAAAAAAAAAAAAAAAAAAAAAAAAAAAAAAAATTCTGAGATCAGTGTAAATGTGTCTTTGCATTTTGAAGTTATTTGGCATTAGTGAAGTTTTTGTTCTTTATTCTTTTTGCCTTTTTTTGTTAGGGAAGCCTATAAGTTTTACATACTTCTCATTTTTTTTCAAAGAAGATAATTCATCTTTTAGTTCTATGTTTTCATAGATGGAAAGGAGTCTGTCCCACAATGAATCATGTATACTGAACAGTGTAACTACTTTAGATGACTTTTCGTTTGAGATCTGAATTGTTTTGCAGATGTTTTGATGATATATTGGAGTCTGAGTTGACCCTAAAGAAGTGCTTAAGCCACTTCTGAAAATCAATATGCAGTGAGTGGATTTTTCCTGTATGATAGTGGGGTTTTTTGAGTCTAGAAAGAAAACTGATAAGCTATGAAATTTCTACTCCAAAGATGTCAAGAACTATTCCAAACAGCTTGAAAATCTTTCCCTTTTTGTAAAATAGATATTCACAGTCAAGATTAAATAAAGATTAGAAGTTTTAAAAATTACCTTAGATATCTGAATTGGATACAAATGCAATCGTAATTGTCCTTAGTAAAAAGCAGACGGAGAGTGCACAAAAATACAGAGAGAAGATAATATGATCTGAAGACAGAAACTGAAGGTAAGTGACCAGAGTCCAATGAACACCACAAGTCACGAGACACTGGAAGATGTAAGGAAACAGATTATAACTCAGAGCCTTTGGAAGGGACCAGGCAAAACCCTTGACTTTCACTTTGTAATTCTTATTTCAGATTTCTGGCTCCCAGAACTTTTAAGTAAAACATGTCATTTAATTGAAATCACCTTGCTTGTGCTATTTCAATACAAAACCACTTAGAAAATAACACAAAGGAAGGATGACCTCTTACCTACCTGTCTTCCATCTAGCGTTCTATCACTCTGCATATTCTCACAAAATTTCAGAGGCAAATTCAGAATCAGAAATGATAAATGACTTTATAAATTGGTTGTGTTTAATTCGCTAACAGATCACTGGATAAAGTAAGTCACATGATTGATTGGCCTAGAGTCAGAGAAAGGAAAGGGTAAATTTGAATAGGAAAAAAACAGTGGTATAGGGAAAACAAAGAATCTGGAATATTTTTTCAAAATATGGTTCATAATCTGGTTAATTTTGCATAATATGTTTGATACTATCTCTAGCTAAGTTGCATTCAGTGCAGATTCTGCCTTTTCTTAACAGGTTGGATATTATGTAATATCAAAATCTTATTTCCATTAAATGATTTACTTTTTTCTTTTCTTATATTTTATATCTTAATTTTCATTTTGTTTTCATTACCAAAGAATTCATCCTCCAATTTTGATTTTCATCTATCTTCACTAGCGCCCAGGATAAATGGGAAAACAATGTATATTTTGTCAAATGTATGTATCTGGCAACTAATTTAGAACATTGGTCACAGAAGGTTCAAAACATGCTAATTATATTAACATATATATTATCTCCATTTCTTTAGTTATCAAATATGAAATTAAAAAGATATTTGGATTCATATGATGGTGATACATATCATTCCATTACTTAGGAGACTGAGGCAGGATGGTGAGTGACTATGAGGTGCTAAACAGTCTGGAACATACAAGAGCCTATGTTAAAAATCCAAAAATGTGGGGTGGGGGTGGGAAAGAAACTGCTTTTTGCTTATGCTTTCAGAGATTAAGAAATATGAAAGAATTTTTATTTGGTTAAATCCTACCCATTCAGGCATTTGTATCCAAATGTCCTTCAGTGTATATCCGTCCAAGGAGTCTAATCAATCCATCTAGAAATCACATGTAAGGTATACTCTGTCTCACTCAGTAGCAGTCTCCAACAGTTCTCAGTCTAGTGCCAACCTCCCATCTATTTCTCTCCTTTTTGGGGCCCTTTTTTTATTGAGTTGGTGTGAGTCCTGTACTCGATGCCACAAGTTCACATGGGCAGCTTCCAGTGACCCGAAAACCTCTGCTTCCCTGTGTTCATGAACCAGCCATGGTTCTTACAATCTTTCTGCCCCATCTTCAGCAATGGTCTCTGAGCTATAGGTCGATGAGTTTCCATATAGGAATCCTATCCTATCCTATACTCTGCAGTCTCTTATTTAAAACTTGGCCAGTTTTGGCCTTCTCTGTGCATCAATTCTGTTCTATAAGAAAGATTTACTGTGAGAGTTGAAGGACACATTAGTTTTCTCTCTACGTTTTATTCCCTTATTTCCATGAGCCTTGATTGTAGAGGTTCAACTGTAGATGTGTCACCCAGTACTGGGCATCTCTCAGAGGTATGTTCTCTGTGTCTGACCAGATGTGCAATTTTGTAATAGCCTCCATCTGTTGAAAAAAGAAGCTTCTTTGATGATTGGTGTATGGTATGGTATACTTGTTTGTAAATATAGGAATCAATATTTAGCATAAAGTAAGGTATTTTATTTGTCTAGAAATATAAAAGAGATTGGGTTTTCCTTAGGATTTATGTGCACTCCTTCCATGTGTATTTGGCTGACTTTACAGTGCTACCCATGAGTTTCCTACCATTGGGAAGGCTTTAAATCCAACTAGATAGCTGTTGAGTGCCTCCCAGGTAACAGTGCCATTATTATACTAATAGAGGTAATTTGCCATTCCAGTTGTTGTGGTTATTCGACTTTAAGGCTTTGTTGGACTTTGTTTTTCTCCCTTGGCAGTTTGCATATCATCATCTAGCATTATGATAGCCAAACTTCGGTTAGAAGGTTTTCAGGTAAGTTCCTGCTCCAATGCTTCAAGTCCTGTATTCTAAGTATGTCTTGTCTTCAGCAGTAGGGTCTTATCTACTAGTTCTGGGAGATAATCATGAGGTTTGGCAATAGCCCTGCTATGTTAGGAATCTCCTGGACCACCTTCACCAACCACTGATAGGGAGGTCTTTTCTGCCTGGCACTGTGTTCCTTGCCAAGCAGCTCCCAGGTATACATATGTGCTAAAGTTCAAATGTTGTATGTGCATTTCTCATGGGGTTTCGAGGGCATCACATTTCCTGATAGATGTCCTAGCTCCCCAAGATTCATTCATGTCTACTCCTTTTTCTCCCATCCCGCCTCTCTCCTCACTCCCTAGACATAGGGCCAATCAATATTTCCACCCTCCCCTTAATAACACCCGCCTCTCACCATCCTACCTCTCCTGACTTCCCTCCTCTGCCACACACCCCGTGAATGTCCCTCCCTCCTTACCTCCCTGCCAAACACTCCCACTTTCCCCAACTCTACCCTAGGAATATCTGAGGTCACAGCCAGTGGTGGCTGCTCCTCCGTTCTCATGGGTGCTGCTCCTTCATTGTCATGGGCATGAAGGCTGCTCTTCTGCATGCCCTGGGCTGAGGCCACTCTTCTGCTTGCCTGGTGTTGAGTCAACTCTTCTGCTTGCCCTGTGCTGCCTCCTGTTGTCACTGCTTCTGCTCGTCCCAGAACCCAGGGCTGGTGAGGAGACTGTGTCAGCGGAGCCGCATTCAGACACAGGAAACCAGGTTCAGTGACCCAGGTCTGCTCTATTGCAGGAAGGCAAAAGCTTATATAGGGGTAGTGTTCCAATCACAGTACAGCAAGTAGGATACCTTATTAGCATAACAGACAGCATCCTATTAAAATAACAGACAACGTACTATCACAGAATAGTGGGTAGGATGCCTCATTAGCATACTGGGTTTCAGATTACAGAGCATGGATTCCTGGAAACCACGTGACCCTGACTGTTGCAATATCTAAGTGTTGCAATTTGGAATTCCAAGGGTGGTGATTAGGGAGTGGTGAGCTCTAGGCATCAGTCTCATTATCTGCCAATGGGATCAAATGTCACAAGGCATTCCTTGTGGCTCCAGGGGTTGGGCCATTGCCTCTGGCCTGCTGCATGGCTGTCAATAAGACTTTCACCCTAGACTCAAACCTGTCTCCCACAAACATCCATTCCCTACTACCCCTCCCTTTCAGGTTCTTTCTTTTCTTTTAATTCCATGTATACTTTCTATATTCTTGGCTCCTGGTGTTACTCACCTATGAGGGATGGTGCTAGAGTCCGTAAATGAGGGAGAACATATGTGGCTTGTTTTTCTGTACTTGTTTTACTTCACTTAGTATAACACTCTCTAGTTCCATCCATTTTCCTGTAAATTTCATAAGCTCATATTTTCTTACTGTTAAATAGGATTCCATTGTGTAGATGTACATTTTCATTAGCCATTTGTCAGTTGAGGGGCATTTAGGTTGTTTCCATGTCTTAGTTATTATGAACTAAGAGTAGCTACAAACATGGATATGCAGTTATGTCTACAGTTTGAGTCCTTTGGGTACATGTCAAGGAGTGGTATAACTCGATCAAATGGTAGGTTCATTTTTTGTTTTGGAGGGGTTCTCCATATTGTTTGCCATAGTGGTTGCTGGAGTTCACATTCCCACCAACAGTGAATGATTTTTCTTCTTTCTTCACATTCTCTTCAGTATTTGGAGTCTTTCGTTTTCTTGACCTTAGCCAGTCTGATTGGGGGAAGATGAAATCTTAGTGTTTTTATTTGCATTTCTCTAATTACTAATTATGTGGAAATTTTTTAGGCGCTTCTTAGCCATTTTTAGTTTTTCATTTGAGAACTCTCTGTTTAGGTCTATCACCCATCTTTTTATAGGGGTCATTTATGATTTCTTTGTTTTTCAAGTTCTTTCTATATTCTGGATATTAATCCTCTGTTGGATGCATAGCTTGTAAAGATTTTCTCTTACTCAGTATGTATCTTCTTCCATTCTTTGTTTTTCTTTTTTCAGAAGTTTTATAATTTAATGAGATCCCACTTATTGATTGTTGATCTTAGTACCTGAGCAGGAAGTGTCCAATTTAGAAAGTCCTTTCCTAAACCTGTATCTTTGCAGGTGCTGCCTATATTTTCTTCTAGCAGTTTCCAAGTTTCAGGTTTCATTTTGAGGTCTTTCATCCATTTGGAGTAGACATTTTTGCAGGATGAAAGATAAAGTTACAGTTTCATTCTTCTGCAGGTGGATATCCAGTTTTTTCAGCACCATTTGTTAAAGATTCTAGCTTTTCTCCTTTTTGTGTTCTTAGCACCTTTGTTGAATAACAGGTGGTTGAAATTGTGTGTACTCATGTTTGGGTTTGGGTTTTCTATTGTGTGTCATTTTACTGAAACTATTAACCATTTCTAATAGTCTTCTAATGGGTTTATATATATTTTTTATAATATAGCTTGTGCAATGAGAAATAATTTGATCTCTTCTTTTCCAATTAGTACTCCTTTAATTTCCTTCTTTTGTCTTATTGCTCTTGCAAGAGTTTCAAACACTATATTGAAAAGGAGTGGAGATAGTGAACAGTCCTATCAGGTTCCTGATTTTAATGGAAATACTTCCAGTTTTGTTTTGTTTTTTTGTTTTTTTCCATTTAGGATGATGCCAGCTATGGGTTTGTTGTATGTAGCTTTAACTATGTTGAGGTATGTTTCCTCAAGACCAATTCCTTCTATGACTTTTAACATGAATGAATGTTGGATTTTGTCAAAGGCCTTTTCTGCATCTATTGAGATGGCCACCTGTTTTTTGTCTTTAAATTCATTTATATGTTTTATTACATTTATTGACTTAGGTATGTTGAACCATCCTTCTATCTCTGAATAAAGCCTATTTGATGATGGTGGATGATTTTTGTGATAGAACTGTCTGTATGCAGTTTGCCAGTATTTTAGTGAGTATCTTTGCATCTATACTCATTAAGGACATGGGTCTATAGTTTTCTTTTTTGTTGTATCTTTATCTGGTTTAGGTATTAGAGTCATACTGGTTTCATAGAAAAAGACTTGGACTTCTCCTGCTGTATCTTTTTGAATAATTTAAGCAGTATTGATTGTAGATTTTCCTTGAATGTCTGGTAGAATTCTGCTGTGAATCCATCTGGGCATGGGCTTTTTTTAGTTATTAAGTTTAGTTGTTATTTGTTATGGGTTTGTATAGGCTGTTGATCTCTTCCTATTTTAACCTTGGTGGTGACCATGATTTTAGAAATTCATTAATTTCTTTTAGATTTTCAAATTTAATGCAATATAGATTTTTAAAGTATTCCCTTACAATGCTTTGGATTTTTTGATGTCTATTGTGATGTTTCCCTTTTCCTCTCTGATTTCTTGATTTGCATTTGCTCTTTCTTTCTTTTGGTTAATTGTTTAAGGGTATGTCTATCTTGTTTAAACTTTCAAAGAACCAGATCTTAGATTCATTGATTATTTTTTTTTGGGGGGGTATTGTTTTCTTTGTTTCTATTGCACTAATTTCTTCTCTGATTTTTGGCATTTTTCTCATCTATTAGGTTTGGGGTTGGTTTGTTCTTACCTGTCCAGAGTCTTTATTTGTACTGTCAAGTAGTTTACATGTTCTCTTTCTGATTTTTTAATGTAGGCACAAGAGCTATAAACTTCACTCTTAGGACTGCTTTTAAGGTGTCCCAGAGGTTTTCTTGAGGTATATTCTTGTTTTCATTTTGTTCCAGGAATACTTTTATTTCTTTATTGGTTTTTTTTTTTTTTTCATTGACACAACATCTTTCAGGAGTGTTTTGTTTAATCTCCATGAGTTTGTGTTGTTACTAGAACTTCTTTTGCTGTTGATTATATGCTTTATTACAGTATGGTCTGATATAATGCATGGAATTATTACACTTATTTTTTGTATATGTTGAAATTTGTTTTGCGTCCCAGAATGGGATCAATTTTAAAATAACTTACATGAGCTGGTGATTATGAAGTGTATTCTTTGGTGCTTCGGTAGAATATTCTATAAATCTCTTTTAGGACCATTTCATGTAAGATATCATTTAATTCAGAAGTCTTTATTCTTTGTCCAGTTTACCTGTCTATTGAAAATTTTGTGGTCACCTACTATTACTGAGTTGGGATTAATCTCTTTTCTATAGTCTTGGAGTTCTGTTCTTTTGAAATTCAGTGTTCCAGAGTTTAGTGCGTATGTATTCATAGTTATAATATCTTCTTGGTCAATTATTCCTTTGATTAGAATTAATTAACCCTCTGTGTCTCTTCTGATGAGCTTTAATTTGAAGTCTATTTTGTCAGATATTAGAATTGTGACACCTGCCTGCTTCTTAGGGCCATTTGCTTGGAATATTATTTTCCATCCTTTTGCCCTAAAAGAGAGTCTATCCTTGAAGGTGAGATGAGTTTCTTGAAGACAACAAAAAGAGGCTTTACTTTCTTCATTCTTTGCATTAGCCTGTGTTTCTGACAGGAGCATTGAGTCCATTGATATTTAGTGTTATTATTGAAATTTGTGTATCAGATACTGTCATTTTAATTTCTCTGTGTTCGTGGCCCTATTTTGTGTTTCCATTGTTATACCTTTCTTTGTTTTCTTATTGTACTTCTTGGGCATATTCTTTCCTTTATCTGGCCCTTTGTATTATTTAAAGAATTCTCTGTATCATTAGTTTGTCATGAATTCTTCAAGGCTATTCATATCATGAAAAAAATTCCATTCTCCTTCCACCTTGATAGGTAGTTTTGTTGGATAAATTACATGGGCTTGGCATCCAAGCTTGCTGAGACTGGGAATAATTTGGTCCAGGCTCTTCTGGCAGGGTACAGGGTGGGGGTTGGTTAGAGGAATGAAATAGAGATGCAGTAGTGAGATTTGCCTTACCAGAATCCTGGTTGAGCAGGTCTAGCTCCCTGATCCAGAGACTAGGAAGTTGGCAGTTGGGGGACCACCTGGGGAAGGATATAGGGATCAATGACAAGGTGTTTAGCTAGTCTTCATTAGAAAATTATTCCAGGGATCTGAGGTGAAGGAATTCCATATGATCTACTTTTTAATTTAGCAAGTTCCTTAGCAGATTTCCATAAGCAACACTCATTACCATTTCAATGCATTAAAATTTTGTAGACAAAGATGACACATTTTTGAGCTAATAGGTTTTTATGATTTTACTACTTATTTTTCATTAATGCTTTATTAAACTTGCTGAAAATATTTAGATAATTTTACTCCCAAACTGTTATATCATCATTTACCTACTTGTGAAAGAATCTGCTCAAAAGATCTGAAATCTCAGTTTCTAAATTATTATTTTCTCTAGTTTATCCAAGTTTTAATAATCCTGCAATACTGGGTTGAGAGAAGATACTATTTTCCTTTTTCTTCTCATTTGTTTTATGCAAGGTGCCTAAGAATATTCTGAGTGAGATAAATATGAACCAAAAACACATGGTGAAAAGAATCTACAAATAGATCATTAAAAGCTTCAAAGGTATAGACAGAAAATCATACCTTCCTACTTATTTTAAAACATTTCATTTTATTTTCCTGCTGATATGCTGATATTCACAAGGTTCTATTTTAATTGCCACAATGATGAAATATAATCATTTGCAATTAATAGCACTTTTTTGTATATCTTGTGTTTATTTGGTAAATATTTATGGAAAACAAAAATAGAAATAGTGGCTAAGACTGACTAGTAAATATTTTAGACAAAGTCCTCCATCAGGTCCCCTTACCAGCTGTGTTAGTAACACCTTTATCCAAAACTACTTGTCAAGTTCTGGGCCTCTGCAGCACACAGACTGCCAAGTCAGGTATCCTTTGCCAAATGATGGGGAAGTTGCCTGATCCCCACTCAGATCCAGTTATAATTTATTTTAAACTCTGTGTTCAGTACATTTATATTTTAGAAAGATATATGAATAGTGAATATTTCTTTGTCTTTTTATTTTAATATTGCTTTTGGATAGATTGTCAAAATATCAAATTAAAATAGCAAGATGTCCTTGCTGAGATCATGTTTGCCATTTTATAGCTTCCAGATCATTATAATCTCAAAGTCTTTGAAAACTTGGATCTCATCCATTCAAACATAATTATTTATCAAACTTTTCTTGGCAAAAGCCAATAATACACAGTATCTTAATTTGCACACATGTGAGCAATACAAACATCCAAAGTACTGAACAATTAACTGAGTAATGAACAGTAAATTCTGTGTTGCTGATAAGCCTATCAGTTCAGATCGAGAATGACGTCATGAGTATATATTAATAGCAGTGAGCGTCAGGTGAGAGAGGTGCGACAAGGCATAGAGCACACTCAAGGATTTTTGATTATTTTGTTTTTATTATGTTACTTGGGAATGTGTCCTGGGCCTCCTATTTGCAAGCTAGGAGCCTCACCACTGAGCCGTCTCCTCAGGCTTTTATGTCAACATCATGTTTTTTTCCTCAGTTATGTTCCATCTTATTTTTGAAGACAGATTCACTGAAACTGGAGCTCAGTGATTGGCCAGATTGTCTGTCAAGGAAGCCCCAGAGACCTTCTAATCTCTGCCTCCCCAATGATGGGATTACAGGTGTGCATCCGTACTAAGCTTATGCATATGTGCTGGTGATTGTGCCTGGATATTTTATGGATTTGGGGAATAAAATACCCATCCTCCATCTTGTACAGAAAACATATTACTGACTGAGTCATTTCTCCTCCTTTAGTCAATATTTTTCATTTTGATCAAGGATTTCTAAACATTTCTTTTTAAAATTGACTTGATGGATAATAACCTGGAGTATGATTATGAATAAAAGTTGGATACAAATGTTCACAATTTTTTTTAGTTAATGTTACCCAAGTAGGACAAATGTGTCCTGTTTTCAGTGAAGACAATCGGTTTATGAATAAATACATTCATAAAACATATTTATAAGATAATATTAACTTATTTTCAAACAAATAGCTAGGTTTATTTTCTATCTAGACAAACATAATGATGGAAAAAGTAAACATATAAGATGTTACAATATTTCTTTTTAAAGTATCAACTACATTTTAAAAATAATTTTATTTATTTATTATTATTTCTGTATGTGTTTGTGAGACTGACAGCAGACCTTTTACAAAGTACATATATGTTCTACCACTGAACTGTATCCTCTACTCTTGAAATAATTTATGTAAATATTTTTTAGGCTACACATAAAATAACAGCAAAATATTATTACAAATTAAGTCTTTCAGCAGGTTTTTACTTTTAGATTTTTGTTAGGATTATGCTTCAAAATGAGAAAGTCTCATACATCTAGACCTGACAGTGCTTTGAAGTAGCAATGTTAATTCTCAGATCTGTGTGGTTGAGAATATAGTCTACTAATACTAAATAAGAAATAAATACATCATTATTTTTACTAATGTGACTGTTATTCAGAGACTAATAAAGTTGTTACTTTGTATCTAAGTAGTATTCTTGAAAATCAAGTGTTAAAGTGAAAATTGTCTAATGCAAATAAATAACAGGAAAAAGGAGGCAGACAAGAATTATTTTTACAACTTTGTGTCTCTAGAGACCAAAGAAGGGATTCTAACAATTACATTACTTCCTGAAGACTGCAAATGCAGATTTCAGTTATCCTGTGTGACGGTCCTTAAGAATAGACTAAGATGGGAGACAAGAACAGAAAAAGAGAAAATTGTTAATCCTTTCATCTGTTGATAGAGTTAAGAATTGTTTTGAGATGCTCATAGTCCCCCGGAAATAGTCAACCTAGGAGAGTAAGGAGAAAAAAGTGTCCTTTATGTCCCTCTGATCAATTATTATAGACCTTAAAGTATGTCTATTAAACACCCAAGAAGGTTAGTTCCACAAGTCTGGTATTTTTAACTGGTATTTTTAATTACTGTGTGTCATGTAGATAAATCTTAGGCAAAGACCAGTTGTTCTCAGATAAACCTTACCTAGACATATATTTTTTGGTCTGCTATGTATAATTTGTCAGTAGGTTGTAGGAGGAATATAGTTCTCACTGGTTTTCAAAGCTAGCTAGGCATTGTTTATCTCTCACATTGTCTCACCACTCCATCATGATTTTCCCTCTTAAGGTGCCCCCATTGCCCCCCTTTCTCCCATAATAATACCCTTTTCCTATGGTCCTACCTCTCTTGACCTCCTTCTTTCCCTTTATCCCCTAGGTTCCTTGAACACCCTTCCCTCCCTCATCCTTTTAACTAACCCAGTTTTTATCCATATCTCCCTTATTTAGGCCTCATTCCTACTGTTTTTCTTTTTCAGGTTATTTCTTTTCCTTTCCCTCCCTGTTTCCTTTCCATTATCCTAGTGTCTGTCGTTCTGCCTGGTTGCATACTTATTTATCAGAGTCTGGTTCTAGGATCCACATATGAGGGAGAACATATGTGAATTTTTTTGTGAGTCTATGTTACATCACTTAGTATAACAGTTTCTAGTTCCATCCATTTATCTGCAAATTTCATAATTTCATCTTTCTTTACTGCTGAGTAAAACTCCATCGTAAAAATGAACCACACTTTCATTATACACTCATCTGTCCTATAATTGTAGTGGGTCACCTGTCCTCTTGATCAAGGAGGCTGAGGAGACCCCACCTGTTGGACTTGAACAAGTGTCCAGTCTATAAAGAGGAGGGTCAACACAGAGGCATCATTTTCTCCATGCTTCCAAGTGAAGCCAACCATGCTTGAGCAGGACCTTTGACTTATCTTCTCATAAGTAGAAGTGGTGAAAGAAAGGATCCAGGAGCTCTTCCCAAGCCCATGTGACCCCTGAGGAACAGGTCCTTAAAGGACCTTAAGAGTAAAAATAAATCAGTTTATCTGGACCAACTGTGTGGCCTTAAACACCCAAAAGGAAAGTATAACCAAAAATTAAAAGGGCCAATATAATTTCATAAGAGTCCATATGTATAGCTAAAGGCTACAAAGCAAGCAACAATGCCAGACAAGAGATACTTCCTTTTGAGTTGTTGGCCAGGGTGGCCAAAGGGATTCCCAGATAATAACCCAGCATAGAACTGGGAAATTGAACAGCAGACATCAGTCTTATCCAAAGGAATAATGAAAACTGAGTACTGCTAGATGAGGAACAGCTGACCCTCCTAAGACAAAGACCTCTAGATAGGCTGACTAGATTCACCAGAAGGACAAGTAGTGGCGAATGGCTGGGGGTGCCGACAACACAGCAGACAGTGTCAGGGATATAAGAGTATAAGGGCTCTAGTGGGGGGAGGGAGGCTATGGGAGGGTGCTACCAGGGAAGTGGGTGTTTAAAAAAAATTCTTCAAACCATAAAAATTTACTCCTTAATAATTGGTAGATGTGAAAAACATTACCACTGAAGTCTACCTGATGACTTTATAGACATTCTTAGATGCTAAGGAGCTCAGAAAGTAACTGACTGTGACTAGTAATAATCAGATATATAGAGATTAGAAACGCATATGCATCTTAGTGTCAATTCTATTAAAAATGAATTTTTCTATATGAAACTGTGTATTCTAATAATGAAATGAAGATTTTTTTCAACGTTTAAAACCTCATTTAGTTTTATGTCTTATAAAAGTACAGTATTGTATAACTGTATTAATTCAAATGCAAACCTAATAATTTACAGCCAGTTTTGAAAGAGAAGCGACTTAGCTCTGGAAATTGTTATTGAATATGTCAATGCTATTATAATGAAATTCCTCTTCTAATCATATGGTTATGAAATAAATATTTTTTTTAAAAAAGAATTGTTTTAATGCAGTTGGCAAAAAGAAAAAAAAAGGAAAAAAAAAGAAAATCATCATTTTCTTAGAAAAATTGAACTGTCTGGGGTAACTGATATGTGTCCTGGATAGGGAGGAGATACAGATATAAAATCATAAGGATTTGCTACGGGACAGAACATCTGTTGCTATCCTTACAAACCATGGAATTTGGGTACATGGCATGGGTTAGCAATTATCCAAGTGAATCAATACAAAATCTTAAAACATATCAAAGGATTTACTTCTGGACAAATTAGAGAGATAATGAAATAAAGTATTCATTTAACTTTTTAATGATCGAAAGGGCAGTTTGGTATAATGTAAATTTGTTTAATTTACTAGGGTTTTTTTGTTTTATTTTGTTTTTCTTCTTTGAAAAATAAATACCCATATACATTGAAAATTACCTCATATACACTCTAGTTTTCTCTTTCCAACCCTCTCCATTTTCTTTTACTCCTCCCATTCTCTCTTTTAATTAAAAAATTTTTGATAACACATTAATGGACTTGACACCATCTACTTGAGCGTTGGAAATATACCAGTTGCCACACCCTCAAAGAACAATGATTCTCCCCCGTCCAGCAACTATTAACTGGCAGTAGCTCCTCAGTGAGAGGTGGGACCTGTATATCATCTCCCCCACTTATGTTGGTACTTTAGCCGACTTGATCCTGTGTAGATATTGTGCAGGTAACCACAGATAGTGTAGGCTCATTGAAAGTGAAACAGAGTCTCTCTATTAAAATTAAACTGGCCTTGAACAAATGATCTTCCTGTTTCATCCTTTCAAGAATAGGCATTAGTCTCTTAAAGACACAATGTCCATGGGCTGGGAAATGTCTCAGTGGTTAAGAACACTGGTTGATCTTTCCACAGGACCTAGGTTTGATTTCCAGCACTCATATATGGTGGCAAATAACTGTCTGTAACTCTAGTTGCAGGGGATCCAACGCCCTCTTCTGATCTCTGCGAGCATTGCATGACACAGGTACACTCACATACATACATACAATACACTCATACACATAAAATAAATAAATAAACAAACAAATAAATAAATAAATAAATAAAATTTTAAAGACACAATGCCCAGCAAAATGTGGTTCTTAAGCTGTAATTACTAGTAACAGAAATTTCTAGAACATGATTAGACTGTAGAAAAACAGAACTCAGGTCTGACAAGATTGTTTAGTAGGTGGAGATGCCTGTCACCAATCCTAAAATCCTGAGTTTGAATCCTAAAAGCCACATGGACTAAGGAAAGAACTGACTCAAAAGGTGCCCTTTCACCTCCACACCTACACAGGGCGTATGTGTCCCTATGCACATACATTCACACTCTCACACAGACACATACCATGAATAAATGGATGAACTGAAAAAAAAAAGACTGAATAAAAAAAACTCCACTTATAAGAAGTTATATGGTATTTGCCTATGAATTTATGTAGCAACCAAACTACTTCAAAATATCCTTAACACAATAATATCTACATAATATGTATGGGATACAGAAAGCTCTGTAACCTGATGTGCTATGATGATTAAATGCCATCTATTCTTGGGGCTGGAGAGATGGCTCAGCAGTTAAGATCCTTGACTACTCTTGCAAAAGATCATGTTAAATTCCCAGCACCCACATGGAGGCTAACAACCATTGTAACTCCAGTTACAGGGCATCCACTGCCCAGTTCTGACCTCCGTGGGCATTGCACAACATGGGTGCACTTAAACACATGCAGGCAATACACTCACACATTAAATAAAAATAATAAGTAAAATATTTAAACACCATCTACTGTCAATAACCATTATATAATATAGATAAACTTATACTCAAACAGTATTAGAAATGAGAAAAAAAATGAAAAAAATTCTAAATGATGAAATAATGGCAGTATTTAATCCAATTGATAGCATTAAAATGGAGTTTCAAAGTGCTTAGTTGTTTGAGGGTACAGAGTATATGTTTCTGCCACAATTTTAAAAAGACATCTATCCTGTGTTAAACCATAGTATTACTAGCTCTAAAGAGTTGATTACATATTTTTTAATAAATAAAATCACCATTGATATTTTATCAGTGTTGAATGATTTCAGTGTTTAACGTGGCACTTACATGTTTTCTATTAGTCTTTTTAATCATGCTAAGCTATGTTTCTTTAAAGTAGAAAACAACATTTCCTTCTCTTTCCTCTGAAGCACACAAGATGATTACACCTACTTATCCTCTTTAAATTAGGTGTAGTAATTTGATTTACTTTGTCCACACAAAAATAAAAACTGAATCATTTTCTTGCAGAAAAGCACATAAAATAACATTGAATCTTCACTTTACCTTTCTTTGTCTTGCTGAATGTAAAAATTTAAGATAGCAGAGACTCTCTCTAACAAGATGTTGCACAGTGAAAAGTAGCACCAGAAGGAAACTAACACACTCATGATGAGGGAGAATTAAACACTATTATAATAGAGTTTGTGATGAAGAGGGATTTGTTAATTCAGTGTAACCTTAACCTGTTGAATAGACCTTCCTCTTTCTTAACTCCTAGTACTCTATGGTATAGCTTTGACAGTCCTTTTCCTGACTTTGTGGTTTAAACATATTATTATTATATTACTGAGAATATGTACAAAGATAAATAGCTTATCTTTTTCAAAATATCAATTTATGTTCACTGCTTTCGTTAATAACATAAAAGTGAATGGTTGGCTACCCACTTATTGATTCACATTAAGAAGATCAGCCACTAACAGAGGCCTCGCTACCACCACATTGTTCTGTTTAAATTGTTGTTATGACAGGCAAACCAAGGCATTGTTTAAGTTTCCATAGAAACTCTGCTTACAATGAGCCATACCTTGGAAATTTCACAAATTTTGTGACATCTCAGTCAGCAGACTATCTACCTAAGCAGGTCATGATGAAACAAAATTAAGTATATGCTGAGAGAGACAAAAATATATTTAAATTGTTGAGTAATAAATGAATAAGTCCTTGGTCTAATTGCAAGAGAGCTGTCTCTACTCATGTCCTGATACATATTTATATGTCCTTGTGGTTTAGATTTCTCCATTGAAATTCCATTTATATTTTATACCAGGATGCCAACTATCTGACTTCAGTGATGTCGGATGCCAATCTAAACTCATTAATCAATCTTTCAGGCTTTTTAATGTTGATTTTCCATGTCTTAGGTTATACTGACATATGGTGAATGGAATTTGATTTGTAACTTTCACTTAAAGTACTAATGCCAAAACTCATCTAGATAACCACAGACAAATTAGATATATTACAGATAGAGAGATAAATGATAGGTAGGTAGATGATGATGGATAGATATAGATAGATAGATAGATGACAATAGATAGATAGATAGATAGATGATAGATACATAGATGATAGATAGATAGATAGATAGATAGATAGATGATAGATAGATGATAGATAGATAGATGATAGATAGATAGGTAGATAGATAGATAGGTAGATAGATAGATAGATGGATAGATAGATAGATAGATGATAGATAATAGATAGATGATAGATAGAGGTTGTTACAATTTGAATCCAACAATATATATCTAACTTCATGGCTCTATTAAGAAACATGTTCTTTGTTCTATTTCAAATCTTTGTCCTACTTTGAAATCCTCCTCAAGTCTGATCCATGAATACATCTGTGCTTATGTCTTAGTTTATCCACCAACAGTCATAAAACAATACTATCAAGCAAATCTGGCATCTGGTTTCCTAGTGGTTTTTAAATCAAAATTGTATTCTAAGTAAAAAGATATCTTTTGTGAAGAAAACATGAAGAATCTGTATAAAATTAGTCAGATAATTTACTTATGATTCTTTGTTTCAAGTTAAATGTATTTCTTGAGAAAATTTATCATAGTAAATAATACACAGAAAAATAGTACTACAAATCCAGTGCATTAATGTTTGTTTTGCAACCCAGGAAGTTTTTATTGTAGAGATTACCAGATGATTAAAACGACTGTTGTGATTTAAAGAAAGGACAACTAAAATATGATGGGTACAGTTCACCATGATTTAGGATAAAATTTATTTATATCTTATTCTGAATCACAGCTTTCCTTCTGTTTCTTACTCAAGACCTAAAACATACATAGCAAATTGATTCTCTCCAATGTGATATTAAGCACTTCTATTGCACTCTTGATTGTAATTTTGCTTAAGTAGTTTGACATTTTCAAGATTTGTACACTGTTATATGGTCCTGTATTAATTCAATCTTATGTAATTGTTTTTATTTTTTTAAGAATTTATACTTTCTGTTCTTGTTTTTGACTCCATGTTTAATCCCATAACATAAATCTAGTACAAACTGTGCATGGCTCATGTAATGCCTGTAAAATATACGTGACATTTTCTTATTTTTATGTTGCCTATTTTGGTATATGTCTAGTAAATAGAATATTTTGAAAAAAATGTTTTTATTTGCTCTATTAATTTTATGTGTATGAGTGTATTTATTGCCTGTATATACATAAATGCATCGATGTCATGCAATGCCCACTGAGGTCAGAAGAGGGCAATGGATTCTTCTAAGTGGAGTTACAGTTGACTGCTAGCTCTCATGTGTGTGCTGGAAATAGAACCTGGATCCTCTGCATGGAGAGCCAGTACTCTTAACTGCTAACCCTACTCTCCATCCCTGGATATCAGTAATATTTTACTATGAAAGTTTCTATACTGTCTTTGGAACTATTTGAGATTGCTTTGATGATACACATGGATCTCTAGTTATGAAAAATAAAATATTTACCAAATCTAAAATGGGCAAATTTATGTTCATTGTAACCATTAAAAATCCATAAATAGTAAAAAGAGATTACAAATATGACAATGATAAACTGAAAAGAAATGAAGTAATAGGTAATAAGAAAAATCTTTTAAGATTATGAATTTGAGCTTGAATGTTGGTACAGCTTCCTCATTCACAGCAATGCATTTGATAACAGAAAAGAAGGGAAATGTAAGATATAAGTTGCCTTGAAGTAGGTTCATTGCAATTTAAGTTAGAATAGAGCTTTTCCATGAATTATCCTAATGAGCTTGATTAAGTCATTTTATTTCATAGATTTTACTTTTAAAGGAAGATTAAATAGTTAAAGCAAAATTTTTCCCTTATAATTGGTCAAATTGTGTTTTCTTCCAAATTTGTATATTGAAAGATCTAAATCCTTGGACTGTGACTAATATGGACTTTGATCTTGCAATTGATAATCAAATTAAAGTGGAGTGTTCAGAGTGGGTCCTATTCCAATATAATAGGTATGTTTATGAAAATATAAAATTAAAACAAACAATGAAAGCATAGACACATTCATGTTCACAGAAAAAACTGAAAATGTTTCCACTAACAAGGCATAAGCCATCTCCCAACCAAGGAGAAATATACATAAGAAAGCATATCTGCAAAAATCTTGAAGTTCCAACCTTTATAACTGAGAAAAAACTTCCATTGCTTAAATCACTGAACTCATTGAAATTTGTTTCTGAAGTCTGAGGTATTTAACCTTCCAATTTTTAGAACTTAGAAATATGTAATCAGAACTGTGCCACTCAGCCCAAATCAGCACTCTTTCGGCCTAGGCCCCTTTCCACTGCCACAGCTAGTAAGCACCAGACTAATATGAAAAATAAACCAAATCCCACCAATCCCCTGTATTGGCATCAGCCCCATCCAAGCTACTCCAGGTCCCACAACTATGTTGCTTAGCTAGTCAGAATGTACCCATCTGATTTCCAGGATCGAGACTTCGGCCTAGGCACATTTGCCCTATTAAAGAGCTGCCAATTAGCCAGCCTGGAAAACTGAGGCCCTCCAATAAAAAAAAAAAGAAAAAAGAAAAAAAAAATCGCAGATGAGAAGCTGAACACAGACCGACTAATTATCCGTACCTGATCAGAAAGCACCAAAGGTACATCAAAAATAAAAACCAAGAAGGCTTCTGGGTGGGCTAACCCTAGCCTGAGAACTGTTGAAGACTGATTACTGGTGGGTGTCGGAGAATAAATCTTTCTTAATATCTCTAGATAGGCTGACTAGACTCCAGTGGATGAATTTACCTTGAAAAATTTCTGGATACAAATGCTTAACCAGACAGGACTTAAAATATATGGCAGAACACATGAGGTCTGGTGAGGGGTGTATGGGGCATGGATGAGGGAAGACATCTAAATTTGATTAAGAACTGTTGTATGAAATGTACAAAATTTCAATAAAAATATTTTATAAAATAAATGAAAACAGAACTAAACCAACTTAACAAAGATAGGCTAGAACTACATATAGGACATATAATCAACAAAATAAATCCACATGCCCACAGGACAAAAACACAAATAAAATGAAAAACAAAGACAATATGCCCCATGAAATCACCAATACTATAGAAATGTTCTGCAAAGAGAATTACTCAGAGTAACTGCATTTTTAAAAAATATTTTATTTATTATTTTTATTTTA
>NW_008337147.1:3446601-3455904 GCF_000622305.1 Nannospalax galili
ATCCCCTGGAACTGGAGTTACAGACAGTTGTTAGCTGCTATGTGGGTGCTGTGATTCAAACCTGGGTCTTCTGCAAGAACAATCAGTGTTCTCGACTGCTGAGCCATCTCTTCCGCCCAGAATTGTTAAAAGAATAATCATCCACATGATCAAAGACTTCAAGAAATTTAAAGAACACACATACAACTCAAAGAAAATAGCTTAGGAATAAACTTAACGAAGCTCAAGAAAATTCAAATATATGGCTGAATATAATGACAAAGACAATTTGAAAAGTGAATTCATGAAAGAAAATGCAGGTTGAAATGAAGATGGAATTGAAAAATCTCAATCAGCCAATTTAAAAGGACAGGAAAAGTCTCACCACCAGAAGGAATTAAATGGAAAATAGAATATCAAGAGTGAATGATAAAGAGTTGGACCACTCAAGTAAAGAATATGAAAATTTAAAAAAAATGAATGGAATATGCAAGAAATGTGTGATACTATGTGGTCTAGTTTGTCTTCAATTGCTGTGAGAAAACATTCTGATCAATAACTACTTGGGGTGGAAAGGCTTTATTTATATCTTTCCGGTCACAGTTCATCACTATGGAAGCTCAAGGTAAGAACTCAGGACAGGAACCTGGAGGCAGGATCTGAAGCACAGGCCAGGGAGGAACAGAGCTTATTGATTTGGTCCCCTGGCCCATGCTCAACCTGCTTTTTTATACAATAGAGGACCATTTGCCCAGGGGTAGCACCAATCACATTGGGCTAGGAATTCTCACATAACTCAACAATCAAGAAAATATCCCACAGACATGGCCACCGGCCAGTCCAATGGAGGAAATTCCCCAATGAGACTCCTTCTACACAGGTGTGTTAAGTTGACAACTAAAACTATCCATCACACCATCAAAAGACAAACTCTACATATAATTTGCACAGAGGAAGAAGGAAAAACTCAGGTTGATGGCATTGAACAGATCTTCAAGAGAATTGTAGAAGAAAACCTCCCTGAAGAAAGGAATTAAGGAAGACACAAGGAATGTTAGAGACACCCATATCTCATGCACTGGTAGAATTAATATTGTGTATATGACCATCCTACTGAAAGTAACTTATAGATTGACTGATATCACAATAAAAATCCTTGTTATATTCTCAAGAGAACTTGGAAAAAAATCCCAAAATTCAAACCGAATCACAAAATACCCAAGATAAACAAAGAAATCCTGAGCACAAAAAGCAATGCTGGGGGAGCTAATATACCAGATCTCAGAATTGATTAATGAGCTATAGTTATAAAACATTGTGGAGTTGGCATAAAAGCAGATATGCATACATGGAACAAAACAAAAAACTAAAATACTGATGCATGCAATTTCAACCACCTGATATTTGAAAATTTGTCAAGAATGCATGCTGGAGGAAAGACAGCATGTTTAACAGTTGGTGATGGAAAAACTGGATCTCCATTTGTAGAAGAATGACATGAGACCTATATCTATTACCTTGAATAAAAGGGAACTACAAATAGATCAAATATCTTAGCCTGAAACCAGAAATGTTGCAATTATTAGAAAAAAGCATAGGCAATACTGTATAAGATAGGTGCAGGAAATGACTTTCTTAATTGGACATCAGTTGCTCAGAAACTAAGTTGTTGAGCAATTGACAAATGTGACCTCATTAAAGCAAAAAGATTTTGCACAACAAAGGAACATCCAATTGAGTGATAAGGAAACCCACAACATGGGAAAAAGTCTTCACCAACTATACATCTGAGACAGGATAAATATACAGAATAAACAGAGAACTGTAAAACCAAAGATTAAGAAGACAAGTGATCATTTAGAAAATGGACTATGGAGTTGAGCAGAGACCTCTCAAAGAAGAAATAAAAATGGTTAAGAAACACCTTTAAAAGTTTCACATCCTTAGTGATAATGGAAATGCATATCAAAACTATTTTAAAATTTAATCTTACCCTAGTCAGAATGGCTAAGATCAAGAGAGAATTGGTACCAAATGCTGGTGAGGATGCAGGGAAAGGGGAACACTCATTCACTGCTGGTGGGATTGCAAACTGGGGCAAAAGTTTTGGAAATATGAATGAAGAACTCTTAAAAAAACTAAAAATAAATTTACTGTGTGATCTGGCTATAGGACTCCTTGGCATATACCCAAAGCACTCACTCAACTACAGAGATACTTGCACAGCCATGACCTAAAAAAATAGAAACAACTTATAAATTTGGAGAGGAATCATCTGAAACTGTTAAAGCATATTAGCCCCACTAAACAGAAACCAAGTAATCCAAGAGTTGTTGTGTGCTGTGGATGAACCAGAAGAATGCAAAACGGAAATATTTTTAATGCCCAGATCAATGTGTTAGAATTTACTGATGAGGGCTCCCAAAACCATCCATCTACTTGATTCCTCTTTGTCATTCCCTTGGCCTCCAAGGCTGGACTTGAACGTAATGAACTCAGTATTTGATTTTATGCCTAGAATAAAATCTAGAATTGCTGTGTGAGTTCCCTCCTCTATGAATTCTAAACAGGAAGATTAAAGATATTTAGTAATCATTTAATTTGTAGGTGAAAGAAGCAATGAGCCTGTCTGTTAGCTTCAGGTAGCTACTGCAGTGTTGAATAGGGCCACGTTTTGAAGTCTCTTACCTGAGAGGCATTTTCTTATTAAGAATAAAATTATTATTGAGAAGTTATTTTCTAAATAACATCTTATATGAATTTAAGCCTAATGTTTGGGAAGTATAATCCCTTGAACTCTTAAAGAAACACACAGTTACAGGGTATGGTGGTGCACGACTTTAATTCCAGGCAGAAACAGGAGGATTTCTGTTAGTTCAAGTCCAGCCTGGTCTACACAGTGAGTTCCAGGACAACTGGGGCTACAGGGGGAGACTCTGTCTCAAAAACACCAAAAATAAATAAATAAATAAATAAATAAATAAATAAATAAGCATACAATCATTTAAATTGGTTATACTTTCCTGTTGGATATTTAAGATTCTGCAGATGGCCTAAATTAACCAAATTATTTTTGCTATTAAGGTCAATTGAGGATTGGGTCATCAGAGGTCACATGGGATTGTGAGAAGCCTCTGAATCCTATGGCTTTTCTTTTACCACTTGTACTATCTATGTGATGTAAGTCTGCCCCGGCCCGCGGGGTCAGCAACGCGGGGTACCTGGATTGGGGAGTGGGGATGTGGATGGGGCAAGAGACAAGAGAAATGGAGACAAGACAGCGTTCTGATCAAGTCTTGTTTATTGCAGCTCAAGCATGAGTTTAAATAGAGAATGAGAACAAAGAAGTGAAGAGTGAGTAATCATATTGGTCGGAACACAGGGGCCCTGACGTACTCTAAGGGAGGAATCTACTGATTAACAGAGAACAGGGCTATTTACTGGAAAGGAGAACAAGGCCGCGGGCCAAGGTTGTGGGCCAAGGCTGTGGGCCCTGGCTGTGAGCCAAGGTTGTGGGCAGAATGGAAAGGTCACCAACTCAGGTCTGTCAGCAGTTTTGAGAAGTGGCTGAGCCTCAGGCTCCCAACATAAGTCAAAGACTTTACTTGACTGGGGTTTCAATTGGAAGCACTGAGGAAACTTTCTGACTGTGTTGACACTGTTTTTTGTAGACTGGACATTGGTTTGAGTCCCTGTAGTGTGGTCTCTATTACCATGAAGAAGAGACTAGGCCACTCAACAGAGTTACAGGACATTTCTAAAGATGCCCCCATAAGACACTGGGACTTAGCTGACCTTGGCAGGAAAGAAGAAAAATAATTGTTCTTTAAGTTCCTCTTAATGACAGTAGAATAGGTTTGTTAGTACAGTTATTGCACCAATCTGGTATTTGAAATTATTGTGTAATATATAGATAAAGCTTGAGAAAGAAAACAAATAATCTTAAATAAACTTTGACTAGACATAGGTTTTGTTCCTTAAGCCAGAACTTATAATTGTTAATAAGAATAAGCCAATAACTATATTAATTTAATATTAATTTAAATACAGTTTTGACTGAAATTTGAGATTATCTATATATTATTTTTAAGTTTAATCTTTCACAGACCTTGAATAACATACTCAGATATGCATTACTTGCATAAGATTTCTCATTTTCTTTTCTAGTCTGGAAACATCCAACCATCTTAAACTTCACAATAAAACCTATTTAATAAAATGCATCCATTTTTGTGTCCTTCTAACATCTTCTTTCACTTTCCTTTCTTAATACCATGAAGAATAATGACATTGGGCTATTTACCATTTTTGTGAGATTCCTAAGGGAATAAACTAAACAATGTTTATCCCCACTTAAGGTTTGAATGTCAATCAATGCTTGATTACATTAGAGTTCAACCTGGAAAATCAATGAGTTCATTGATGTTACTTACCAAGCATGGGGGAAGGGTTCCTGACAGGTACATGTGTGACTTGAGAGAAATGGCACTGAAAAGACTATCCAGCATGGAAGCTGACTTCCTCATAGCCTCATGGGTCAAGGCCCCTCTTCCTAACTGCCAGGTTACATACCTTAGTCTGCCCCAAGGCCAGGAGGACAAGTGTGACTAGGGAAAATTACATATAAATAGCTGAGACAAAGGTTTGATACTCACCTGGGGGCCCATTGACTCTGATTACCTCTCCTTTTATATAGGAGCACAATAGTCAAGAAGCCCAAAGTTAATGATCTTATGCAAGTAGGCACACTTTAAGTCATGAAGATGGCAGTTGTTAGCTCATGAGAGAGTAGTATATGGCATAATCTGATTAAAAATGATTATTCCAAATTACACACATAAAATAATGTAATAAATTAATAAGATTTGTGCACACATTGAGACTTTATAATTTCACGGGTCAACTATACAGAAAACACAGGATAGTTAAAAATCTTTTTTCTTTTGCATTCTTTTTAGGAAATTATCTATCAAAACCATGCATAGGATTTTGAATGAGTAAAAGCAGTAGAAGGAAGCAGCAAGTACATAGCATAGCAGTAACTATTCAAATTGATGTTTACAACATCCAGCAGAAATCAACTAAAGAAAACTGTGGTGCTGAAATTACTGAACAAGGTGCTTTAGACAGAAGTTCCTCTATCCACTCCATGGATTGTAAAATGTCTTTTATTTCTTCATTGATTTATCATGTTAGTTCATTTTTAAAATATTCAGTAAATGCTGGTATTCATTATTTATTTTCATAATCTGTATTAATTACTTTCCTCGTTGTGACAAAATAGAGAATTCCATTAGTTTTTCTTGCTATATCCATCCTTAAGCCATAAGATAAATAATCTAATTACTTCTGTTGGAATTATTTTATATTTTAGTTGTTCTAAGGGCACAATACCTTTACTTTCAGGCTGTTTGTTGTTCTCCATGATGTGTTGAACTGGGTAAGGAGATGATAGAGCAAATTTTATTGCCAACTTTGATATAACTTTTCATTTTGTGTACCAAAAAAGGGTACTATGAGCTCATATCTGTTATGAAGTCAGCTTAGTACGTAATTAACTATTCAACTTGGTATGGTGGTGGCGCAATATTCCAGGATGATCTTGTCCATTGTCAAATTGATCCTATTGTGGTAGGAATTATTTAAAATACATAGGATGGTTGAGTGTGGTGGCGCACACTTTAATCTCAGTTTTGAGGGGCAGAGGCAGGTGGATCTCTGCAAGATCAAGGCCAACCTGGTCTACTTAGTGACTTCTAGCAGGATTTGGATTAGTGAAACTCTGTGAATATAAAATAAAAACAAAAACAGAAACAAAAATAAAAACAAAAACAAGAAACCCTAAAATACATAGAATGTTTGTTGATGTGTCTAGAATCTTGTGTTTGGGTTACAAACTGAATTATAGAAATATGGTTTGCATAATGTTTTAAATACAATTAAAATTAATGATTGACTTATAGGGTACTAGATTATATAATTACTGCTACATATTTAGAAATTCATACAATATAATCAATTTTCAACACAGCAATGAAAATGAAAGCAGCATTCATTATATCTAATAATGTCAGCCTGAAAGGCAAACTGAAGGACATTTCAACCAACTGGAAGAAGGTCATTTAAAGAGAGAAGTTTTAGAACCCAAGAATTAAAGCTCTTACAAATAGTGGTCAAGTTGTATGAATATTTATAATAGGGAAGAAGCAAAGAAGGAAGTTATAACAAACTAATTGTTACAATTGTATTGGATAATAAGAACAGAAAGGAACTGATGGTTGATCATTTGATATTTTTTTGGATTCGTGTATGGATTTGTGTGCATGCATGTTCATGTGAATGGCGTGCATACTCAAGCATGTCAAGGTGCTCATTTGGTGATGAGAGGACCACTTCAGGTGTCACTCTTTGTTTCCCAGCTTATTTTGAGACACAATGTCTTGTTTACCACCTAATATGCCAAGCTAGCTACCTCTTGACTTTCCCAATATTTGCCTCTCTTTCTTACAGCTTCACAGGAGTTCCGGGGATCCAAACTCATGTCCGCACTCTTGGATAGCAAAATCTTTACTCACTGAGTCATCTCAATAACCATGGTCACTTATTTTATATATTCTAGGCAGCAATTATTGAAGCCCTTGTCAAGAAATTCCAGTGGACTCTCATATGAACATTTGAAAATTGCCCTGTTCTGACTTTTTTTCTAGTTTCCTGTCTAGACCTTGTAATGGTAATTACTCTTGAGTTTACTTCTCCTTCACATCTCCTTTTCATGATTCAAGGGCTTTCTTTTCCCCTTAGAGACAAGAGTTATTCAATTTGGGAGTCTTTTATATAGACCCACTGAAGGGGTACTCGAATTGCCTGACCTTGCGTCCCTGTTCAGCATGGAAGAAGCCAGAGCAGTCTGAGTCCCTGTTCCCTATTGGCAATTCAGGAATCCCCTTCAGAGGATGGTGTGATAAGAATAGGAGGTAGAAATTGGCTAGACAGCTAGGGTAAAAAGATGCCAGGGTAAAAAGGTCCCAGACTCTGGGCTAAAAGTCAAAATGTACTTGGGCCTGTTAGCAACATACTCTATTCCAAAGGCAAAAAAATGTCAAAAGTATTTGAGAACTTATGTCTAATCCTTAAATGATTTTAAGGTTACCACTTCAGAGGTGGGAATGCTGGAGGGGAGGGAGTGGGCATGGATTTGATCAAAACACCTTAGATGCATGTATGAAATTCTCAACAAAGTTTTTGTAAAAGTTAAAAAAAATAAATAAATAAAAAAGAGATCGCCTCCCTCTGCTTCCCTGGGCTGCAAGGCCCACCAGCCTCTTTCGTGGGTGTTGGGACTGACCTCTCCATGTGGAAACACCACTGCTTCCTGATCCCTTCTATCTAGATGGACCCAGTTCCTTCTTCCAGTTATGGAAGCCCTCTGGGCCTGGGCCTACACTCACTTCCGTCTGTTTCCCTGGGCCTTCATGACCTGCTGGCCTCTCTCCTGGGTAAGTCCATAGTGCCCTCTGCACCTTGACTCCCCCCCAGCCTCATTCACCCTCCCATCTCCACTGCCCCTTTCTCTTCCTAGCCTGAGTCCTGTCCCATTCCTTGTCATAGTGCTCCACACAGGGGGTAAACACCACTGCTTCCTGATTCTTTGCATCCTGACCAACACAGTTTCTTCTTATGGTCCCCAGGAGTCCTCTGGGCCTGGTCCTGCCCTCACCTCTCTCTGATTCCCTGGGCAACACAATCTGCCACCCTTTCTCCTGGGAGCCCTCTGGGCCTGGGCCCACCCTCACCTCCCTCTGCTTTCCTGGGCTGCACAAACCACCATCCTCTTTCTTGGACACCTGGGATGAGTTTTTTGGCTTCCTGTTCCTTTGCATCCAGACCAAACCAGTTCCTCAGTGCAGTCTCCAGGGACCCTATGGGCCTCTTCCTGCTCCCATCTCCCTTTGCATCTCTGGATGGGATGACCACCAGCTGCCCGAGACTGGCATCTTTCCCAGGCCCTGCTCCCAGGGCAGTCCAACCCCCAAATTCCTGAGGCCAAAATCTTTCCTGGAGAGATCCAGACCTTAGGAGAAAGCCTGAGAGCACCTGATCCTCATCTGACTTGGGCCTCTGTGGGAACTCCTGAAGACAAAAACAATCTGGCCACTCCAATATAAAATCAAAAGAGAGAACTGGAAGCTTAGACAAACCAGGTTTTCATGCCTAAAATAAACCACAAAGGCACATAAAGTTTGCAAAAGGAAGAAGCAGACCTAAACTTGAAGGCTTTAGCCTCACACAAGAATCACAAACTACAGAAGAAATACACATATCAAAATCACAGAGAAAAACATAACATGAAAAAAACAAAATAACATATCCCCAACAAATACCAATAGTCTTATAGAGGAGTACAATGAGAACCCCCTAGAGATAATGCAGGGCATGGAACTCAAAAGAAAAATTATAAACATGATAAAAGAATTCAGTGAATTATAGAGCAGACAAGGATATCAAAGAACAGAAGGAAGATAAGGATAAACTTCTGAACGAATTCAGAAGAGTTACAAATATTGAAGACTACTAAGGCTGAAATGAAGAAGGAAGTAAAACACTTAGCAAATTAGAAACAACAGGAGAAAGCCTCAACAATAAGATGAACGAAATGGAAAAGAGAATATCAAGACTGGAAGATAAAATGGAAGAATTAGACCACTGAAGCAAAGAATATGAAAATTTAAGAAAGCACAAGAATGGAATACGAAGGAATTGTGTGATACCATAAAAAGACCAAACTTGCGAATCCTAAGATAATGGCATGGACCAGATCTTCAACAGAATCATGGAAGAAAATTTCCCAAAATTAAAAAAAGACATGCCCATAAAAATACAAGAAGCATATGGAACACCAAACAGACAGGGACCAGAAAAGGAACTTTCCACGGCACATCATAATAAAAACACGAAACGTACAGAACAAAGAGACAGTAATGAAAGCTGCAAAAGAGAAACAACAAGTCACATATAAAGGAAAACCCATTAGGATTACAGCTGACTGCTGACTACAAACTATGAAAGCCAGAAGAGCCTGGACCAAAGCATTCCCAGTTTTAAATGACCACAGATGCCAACCCAGATTACTATACCCAGCCAAAATATCTATTATAGGCAAGGGAGAAAGAAAAATCTTCCATGACATAAATAGGCTGAAGGAATTCATGTCCACAAAACCAGTCCTTCAGAGAGGTCTGGAAGCAATACGAAGAGCTGAAGAAAGGAATGACTATACCCAAGGGGTTGTGGAAAGAAATCCAATGAAGGTATAACTGTGGAAAA
>NW_008337147.1:3457605-3471822 GCF_000622305.1 Nannospalax galili
TCCCCACTTCTCTTTAACATAGTGCTCGAAACTCTTACAAGAGCAAAAAGAAAAGAGTAGGAAATTAAAGGAGGAATAATTGGAAAAGAAGAGAATAAATTATCCCTTTTTGCAAATGATATGTTATTATATCTAAGAGAAGACAAAAATTCAATCAGAAAACTCCTGGAAATTATTAACACATTCAGTAAAGTGTCAGGTTACAAAATTAACCTGTACAAGTCTGTAGCCTTTCTATATACCAATAGCAAGCAATCAGAGAAAGAGCACATGGAAACACTCCCATTCACAATAGCTGGAAAAAAAAATCTTGGAATAAACCTGACCAAAGACATTAAAGAGCTCTACAATGAAAATTTTAAATCTTTAAAGAAAGAGATTGAGAAAGACATGAGAAGATGGAAGGACCTCCCATACTCATGGGTTGGAAGAATTAATATTGGGAAAATGACCAACCTACCAAAAGCCCTTTATAATTTCAATGCAATGCCAACCAAAACCCCTGAACAAAGACATTAAAGACCTCTACAATAATTTTTTTTTGATTTTTAAAGAAAGAGATTGAGGAAGATATCAGAAAATGGAAGGACCTCCCATACTCATGGGTTGGAAGAATTAATATTGGGAAAATGACCAACCTACCAAAAGCCCTTTATAATTTCAATGCAATGCCAACCAAAACCCCCATGACATTTTTCACAGAATTTGAAGAAAACATCCTAAGATTCATACGGATGCACAAAAACCTTGAATAGCCAAAGCAACCCTGAGCACTAAGATCAATTACTATACAATAGTATACCGGGGGATTAATATACCAGATTTAAAGCTATATTACAGAGCTAGAGTCATAAAAACAACATGGCACTGGCACAAAAATAGACCCTTAGATCAATGGAACAAAATTGGAGACTCAAATATGAGTACACGCAATTTTAGCGACCTGATATTTGACAAAAGTGCCAAGAACATTTACTGGAGGAAAGACAGCATGTTCAGCAAATGGTGCTGGTAAAACTGGATCTCCACCTGTAGAAGAATGAAACTAAACCCTTATCTTTCACCTTGCACAAAAGTCAATTCCAAATGGAGCAAAGACTTCAATGTAAAGCATAAAACTCTGAAACTGTTAGAAGAAAACATTGGCAAAAAACAGAAAGATAGGTATAGGGAAGGATTTTCCTAAACCGGACATCAACTGCTCAGGAAACAAGGTCAAGAATCAACAAATGTGACCTCATTAAACTAAAAAGCTTCTGCACATCAAAGGAGGCGACCAGGTAAGTGATGAGAAAACCCACAGAATCAGAGAAAATCTTCACCAGAGACACATCTGACAGAGGTTTAACACTCAGAATATATAACGAACACAAAACACAAAAAAATCAAGACAAGAAGTAACCCAATTAAAAGATGGGCTAAGGAGCTGAACAGAGAGTTCTCAAGAGCAGAAGTAAAGATAGCTATGAAGCATCTTAAAAAATGTTTAACATCATTAATAATTAGGGAAATGCAAATTAAAACCACTTTAGGATTTCATCTTACCCCAGCCAGCCTGGCTAAGATCAAGAGAACAAATGATACCAAATGTTAGAGAGGATGTGGGGAAAAGGTAACACTCATCTACTGTTGGTGGGGATGCAAATTGCTCAGCCCCTATAGAAAACAGTTTGTAGAACTGTTAAAAAACTACAAATGAACCTACCATTTGACCCAGTTATACCACTTCTTGGCATATACCCGAAAAGCTCATCCTATTGTAGAGACACTTGTATATCCATATTTGAGGCTTCTCTTTTCACAATAGCTAAGTGATGGAAGAAACCTAAGTGTCCCTAATTGATGAGTGGATAATGAAAATGTGGTTCATTTGTATGATGGCGATTTACTCAGTAGTAAAGAAAGATGAAATCATGAAATTTGCAGGAAAATGGATGGAACTAGAAACTGTTATACTAAGTGAGGTAACACAGACTCAGAGAAAAGAAATTGACATATGTTCTCCCTCATATGTGGATCCTAGAACCAAAGCCTGATAAGTGAGTATGTATCCAGACATAACTACAGGAACAAGGATAATGGAAAGGAACCAGGGAGATAAAGGAAAAGAACCTGAAAGAGAAGAACAGTAGGAAACTGGCCTTAATAAGGGAGATATGGATAAAAATTGGTTTACTTTAAGGGGGGGGAAGGGTATACAAGGAACCTAGGGGATAAAGGGAAAGCAGGAGCTAAAGAGAGGTATGTCCATAGGAGAAGGGTATTATTAAGGGAAAAAGGGGGAAAATGGGGGCACCTTAATTGGGGAAACCATGATGGAGCAGTTATATAATGTGAGAGATAAATAATGCTTGGCTCATTTTAAAAACCAGAGGGAACCATATTAGTCCAACACCCTACTGAAAAATTATACATACCAGATCAAGAAATATATGTCTAGGTAAGTTTTATCTGAGAACATTTGTTGTTTTCCTAAGATTTATCTACATGGCACACAGTAATTAAAAGTACCAGACTGGTGGAACTAACCTTCTTGGATTTTTAACAGACATACTTTGAGGCCTATAATAATTTGGTCAGAAAGACATAAAGTGAGGTCACTGCCAGCAGTGGCCGCTCCTCTGTTCTAGTGGGTGCTGCTCCTTTGTTCTCAGGGCCGTCGAGGCTGCTCCTCTGCTCGTCCTGGGCTGAGGCCCCTCTTCTGCCTGCCCTGGGCTGAGGCTGCTCTTCTGCTCGCCTGGTGCTGAGGCATCTCTTCTACTTTCCCTGTGCTGCCTCCTGTCTTTGCCGCTTCTGCCCCATCCCAGACCCCAGGGCTGGTGAGGAGACTGTGTCAGTGGAACTGCATTCAGACACAGGAGACCAGGTTCAGTGATAAAGTCTGGTTTATTGCAGCGAGGCACAAGCTTATATAGGGCTAGTGGTCCACTCACAGCACAGCAAGAAAGATACCTCATTAGCATAACAGGTTTAGCATCCTATCACAGTACAGCAAGTAGGATACCTTATTAGCATAACAGACTTAGCATCCTATTAGAATAACAGACTTAAAATACTATCACAGAATAGGAGGTAGGATGCCTCATTAGCATACTGGGTTTCAGATTACAGAGCCTGGATTCCAGGAAACCATATGACTCTGTTGCAATATATAAGTGTTGCAATTTTGGATTTCAAGGCTGGTGATTAGAGAGTGTTAAGCTCTAGGCATCAGTCTCATGATCTGCCAATGGGAGCAAATGTCACAAGACATTCCTTGTGGCTCCAGTGGTTGGGCCATTGCCTCAGACCTGCTGTATGGCTGTCAATAAAACTTTCACCCTAGGCTCAAGCCTGTCTCCCACAATAAAGGACAGTTTTGCTCCTTGTCCTCCAAGATCAACTAGTTGCAGGGGACTATGAGCACCTCCCAAAATGTCCTGTAATTGTGGTGGGTCACCTGTCCTCTAGATCAAGAAGGCTGAGAAGACCTCATTAGATGGACTTGAACTAGTGTCTAATCTACAAAGAGGAGGGTCAACACAGAGGAACCATTTTCTCCATGCTTCCAAACGAAGCCAGCATGGTCAAGAAGGACCTTTGATTTATCTTCACATAAGCAGAACTGGTAAAAGAAAGGAGCCAGGGGCTCCTCCCAAGCCCATGTGACCCCTGAGGAACATATCCTCAAATGACCTTAAGACTAAAAATAAATTGGTTTATCTGGGCCAACTCTATGGCTTTAAACACCCAAAAGGAAAGTATAACAAAGATTAAAGGGGTCAACATAATTTTTAAGAGTCTATATGTATAGCTAAAGGCTATATAACAAGCAACAATGTCAGATAGAAGATGCCCTCTTTTGAGTTGTTGTCCATGGTGGCCCAAGGGACTCCCAGATAGTAACCCAGCATAGAACTATGAAAATGAACAACAGACCCCAATCTTATCTAAAGGAATATTGACAATTGATTTCTGCTCAATGAGGAACAGCTGATGTTCCTAAAACAAAGGCCTCTATATAGGCTGACTAGATTCACCAGATGGACATGCAGTGAGGAACAGCTAGGGGTGCCAACCACACAGTAGACAGTAGCATGTATAACAGAGTATAAGGGCTCTAGTGGGGGGAAGGAGGCTATGGGAGGGTGCCTTCTGGGAAGTGGGTATGTAGTTGAATAAGATTGTTTGGGATGTTCTGTGTGATATACACAAAAAAAATAACAAATTTTAAAAATGTATTATATTTGAGGAGGAAACATAGAAATTTACATCATGTTCATTAGTAGAGGTGATACACATTACCACTGAAATCTACCTGATGAATTTATAGACACACAGAGGTGCCAAGGATCTGAGTGCCACTGATTATGACTAGCAATTATCAGATACATACTGATTAGAGATGCATGTGCCAACATCTCAGTGTTAATAGCAAAAACAATGATTCTTTCTGTAAGAAACACTATATTTTAAAATGAAATGGAGATCTTTTCTAAAGGTTAAAACTCATTCAATTTAATGTCTTACAGGCCTTATACTGAGTTCAATATTTCATGACTGTATTAATTCAACAGCAAACCTAACCATTTTATAGCCACTTTTGAAAGAGCTGTATCTTTGCTCTGGAAAGAGTTATTGAGCACATTAAAGTTGAATGATATGCTTCTTCTAACAAAAATAAAAATAATATTAAAAAAGAAGAGACTCTTATTGGATTTGTTTATTATCTTTATGACACCAGGACATTTGAAGAAATCTGTTGTGCTGTTAACATAATATAGGTGACTGCACACACGTTTCATGGTTCCTTGGGTTAAAGAATTTTTTGACTTCTTTTTAATTTTTCCTGTATCTGATATTTTCACTCCTTTTTTATTAGCCAAGGAAACTTTGACATAATGCTGAGCATAATACACCAGAATTGTCTACATTAAAGGTTTCATTTCATTTAATGTTCATAAACAATCCAAACTAGACTATGTTCTTAAAAATTTGATACATTTTTTATGAGCAAGTCTATGTAAAGGAAGGATAATAGTTAAAGAGAGTGCAAAATTTCCCTGACCTGCATCTTATAGCTCATATTCTTTTTTCTAAATGACTATTATATTTCCATAAAAGCACATTAAAAAGTTTGGTAAATATTACATATTACAAAGTTTTAGGGTATGGTAAATATGAATCTTTGAGCATTATTTTTGAGAACATTCTAAATGTTTTCAAATTGCATACTATAATTTGTTTTGTTATTTTAAATTGTTAAAACAGTGTCTCACTAGGAAGCTCAGCCCAGGCATGAACTCACTATATAGCACAGGTTGACCTCTAATTTGTGGCAATCCATCTGCCTCAGCCTCCTGAGTGCTGGGGTAATAGGTGTTATCCATTAATACTGCCATATTAATATAACTTGAGATTTGATAGCCTTTAATATAGGATTTAACTGTCAATTGACTATTGAGGCAATAGACATAGACTTGGGATTATTATTTTAACAAAGATTATATGAATTTGTTTTCAGCAATAGTGTCTTAACTTCAAGTTCTGGGTGACAATCAAGGGATATGGCCATAGCCTGTTATTTTGGGAGTCTCTTGGACTATCCTGATATATGACCTTGTCATACCACTTCTTGACATATACCCAACAAACTCTTCCTTCTACAGAGATATTTGCATGCCCATGTTTTTTGCTGCTCTTTTCATGATAGGTAAGAAATGGAAACAACTAAATGTTTCTCAACTGATGAATGAATAATGAAAATGTGGCACATTTACACAATGGAGTTCTACTGAGCAACAAAGAAAACAAAATCATGAAATTTGCATGTATGGCTATAAGTAGAAACCGCTCTGCTAAGCGAAGTAGCATAGACTCAGAAAAAGAACTTACATATATTCTCACTCATTTGTGGATCTTAGCTCCAAATTCCTAGATTTGAATACATATCCTGGTGTAACTGCAGGATCCAGTAAAATGGAAGGAACTATGGGGATGAAGGGGAGAAGGACCTTAAGAGAAGGAACTAGTAGGAGACATGTGTTACTAGGATATAAATGGGAAAATAGGGGTACTTTAACTGGGGAAGGCGAAGGAAGGGCTATACAGAGGAAATGAGAGGAGAGATAAATAATGCTGATATGGCATAGAAAACCAGAGGGAAATGTCTTAGTCTAAAGTCCTAGTAAAACTAGGCATTCAATAAATATATATTTATGTGTATAGCTGCAGTTAGGTTATACAACAAAAAAACACAGTGCCAGGCAAAAGAAACCTTCCTTTGGTTGCTGACCCTAGGAAGACTCATTCTTTCTTTTCCATATCCCATCCCTGCAATAACCCAGATCTTCTCAATTCCACCTCCATTTTCACTAGTATTACAGATGACACACTATTATACATGTTATAATAGCTTTCTATAGAGTGTTAAAAATCACCACAATTTAGTCATTTAAGATATCATCCATTACTTATTCTAACATTTTAGTGGAGGTGAAGCCATACATAGTTTTGCTGTATGCTCTGCAAAAGACCTTACATTGGTGCAATACTGATTTTGGCAGATCTGCCATCTTGTGGAAGGCTGACCAGGAAAGCATTTGTATACTATTTTTGTTACTACTCAAAACATTCAATTATTGTAGTGCTACTATTCTCAGCTCACTTTTTTACCAACAAGAGGAAAGAGAAAGACAAGATTTTCCTGTTGATATGGAGTATTAGGTGAGGTAATTCATTTATAAAATTGGTGTCTAATCACCACTGTTGTATTATTGGTTAAAAGGCAGTTACAACTTGCTTTGACTTGGGGATTATTTAAGGACATACACATCAAAAAATAGAGATAATAGAGATCCACATTAAGTCCACCTACCACATTCTTGCTTCTGTCTTTATCTTGTAGTGTTCGTTCCTTCCACCAAGCTATATGAACTTCTGGATTATCGTGCTGTTGCCCAATAGATACTTAAAAAATGAACATGGCTGCATAATAATTGTAGTTTAATTATACTATTTATAATGTTTAACGTGAAATATTTTCATGATTCAAACCAGTAAGATCTGAAATACAGATCTATTTTTTGGTTAGAAGAGAATAAAAGCATAACATTCACTTACTAAGTTTTAGAACAAGCTGTTTACTGAAAGTATATAACAATATACAATAATAAAATAAGCCAAAAATGCTTAGAAAAAAAAAGTATTGCATTCTGTTTTGTTATGTTTAGTTTTGGTAAAATATTTCCAAATCTACAAAAGTACTCAGGTCATAATCAGTGGTATTCAGTCAGTTGCTGGACAAATGCTTGAATGCATGCATGCATAAATAACACAGGAATAAATAGATGAATCACTCTAGTTAATGTGCTTTCAAGTGAGAGAGCATGATATAAGCACTCATGTGCTCAAAAGAGTGATCATGCCAGGTTCCCAGACTAAAGGTCATATCGTTTGAAATGTAACAGCATACTTGAAAGATATTCAATGCATTCTACAGAGCATGTGTGGCACTAGGAAATTGATAAATGAATTTCATTTCAGAAATAAATAATTACATGCTTTTTTCTTCCAAACTTATATGTAATATGATATTTGAATTTTGAAATGCCTTACTTAATCTAGAAACATTCTTCAAGAATAATATTATCAAGAATTTTGTTACTTTACTCTTATGGCTTGAATATGGAATGTTGAACCTAGTCTCAGATGTTTAATGCTTAGTTCCTCTTAGGTACATTTAGGCAATATAGCCTAATTGAAGGAAGTAGATCAGTGTAGATTTTATCTCATTGCTGGGTTCTCTCTCTCTCTTTCTCTCTCTCTCTCTCTCTCATGTGTGATATACATATTCATGTCTGGGATTGCAAGCATACACATGCACGTCTGTGGACGTTACTTGACAACTTTGCCTTCCATCTTGTATTGAGACAGGGTTTCTTGTTGCTCACCACAGTTGACATGAAACTAGCTGATCCGTGGGCCTCCAGGGATTCCCTTATGGCTATCTATCATCATACTATAGGAGAACTCCCATTTCAGATACATACTCCATAGCTCACTTTACATTGGTTTTGGGACTCTCAAGTCAAGTCCTCATGCTTACACAAGAAGTTCTTTCTCACAGTGGGCCATATCCCCAGTCCTTCCAGAACCCATTCTTGCTTCCTGCTTCATGTCTCATGAGTGAACAAGCCCCTCCTACCTGTGCTTATGCTGTCGTTAGGCTCTGCTTCACAGTAGGTTCAGAGCACAATGGGCCTAGGGACTAGAGATTTAAACCTCTGACTCCCTCAGCCAAAAAAATATTCTCCTTTAAAGTTGCTTTCCTTGGGTATTTGTAACAGCAACAAGGAAAACAACTGATTATATCTTCTACTTTTCTGTAGTGTTACAGGTTACTTTGAGGTCATTGTGAATATAGGTTTTTGTTTTTTTGTTTTTTTGGTTTTTTTTTTGGTATTTTTGAGACAGGGTCTTCTTGCTGCCCCAGCTGGTGTGGCACTTGATATGAAGAGGAGGTTGACCTCTAGTACTGGGATTAAAGGCCTGCACCACCATGCCCGGCATTGAATATACTTCCTATAGCCCTTCAAATGAATTAATTTTTATGATATGGGTTTAACAAATGTCTTAAAAAAACCTTAAATTACTAAATCAAAAAAGGTATGTTCAATAATTGAGTTCATTTCCATAATTTAAGAACAATTTTCTTTCCTAATTAATTCAAATCTTTCTGGGACCTTCTTTCTTATTATTTACAACATAAGGCATATCTGTAAAGTTTATTTCATTTTTACTTTTCATATATTTGTAACAAGTAAAAATCACAAAAAGGCTAACAGGAAATTCATCTTCAGCCTATGCTAAGCTATCCAAGTACAACTGCCTTTTATTATTGCCTTTCCTAACAACCCATTCTGGATTTACATCTACTATTTCTGCTTATCTTTAGACTTTGCCTGTTTGGACAACTTAGGACTTCAAAAATGATCAGATACATGGTCTCAGGTTGAGCTCTTCAGAAAATACTTTACTACATTTGTGGTTTAGAGTTTACATTAAGGACTAATACTCATAAAAAACCAGGAGAAGGAAAATATAAGATAAGCTAGCTAATATTTGACCCACAGAGCACTGTATTCCAGTGTTAAGTCTATATTGGAGGTGTTTTGTTTCCATCAGCACAAGTTGACAAGCCCACTCCCTGAGTCCCGAGCCTCATTTACTCTTCAGATGATGGTTTTAATATTAAAATGGCTGATGATTGGGGACTGCCTGCCAACTATACTTGCAAACAGAACTATGCTCCCATCAGTTGAAGATTCATTGAGAGGCCTCCAAGACTATAACCAATCAGTTCAAAAGTATGTTGGTGCCCGTGGGCTCTTTGGACCAACAAAATATAACTCTGTCATTCCCCTCCTCCCTTTGTCTGAAACCTATGAAAAATTCCCCCCCCCCTGCATTCGGGGCTCTCAGACAAACCTACCATGTTAGTTTGGTCTGAGAGTCCGAGCTTAAGCCTGAATAAAGACTCTTGTCCCTTGCATGCTCTCTGGACTCCATGGTAATTCTTGGGGATCCGTTCTCTGGGCACAACACTTGTATTATTAAAATCACTAACTTTCTCTGTGATCACTGAGAAAAAAAATCAATTTTTGAGAAGTGAAGTGAATTTTTAGCAACTCACGATTCAAAGAAATATGCAGAGTAGTATGAAATTTGACATCTATTAATCAATGACTTGTTCTAAAATATACAATGAATACAAAAAGAAGGAGCAAGGTGTCAGAGTTTGTCACGGAAGCGAGAATATGAAACTCCTCAAACTATGATAGCTACTTGTTTCTCCCATAATCTGAGCAGTTGTGGTAAGGAAGAAGAGGATATCTGAAGAAGAAAGGGATGCTGGCCCTGCTTCTTCACAAGTGTGCTTAATTGATTTGGTCACATGGTAATAGAATATCATCCAGGGGTTTACTGCAAGTGTTTCAAATATTGTGAGAATTTTGGATGCTATAACAGATAAAGACTAGGCAGTAGTTAACACATTTATTGCATCTTCAATCAGATGCAATTGGCAAATAATTTAAGGCTCATATTTTATTTAGAGGAAAACAATCCAAGTACTGTTAAGATGGAAAAGGAGGGAACACTCTACAGAAGTGATCAGATTCTAGCATCTTGCCTGAGAAGATACCATAGCACACTCACTTTAAATTTGCCACCTTGGTGGCAATATTGGAAAAACATGATCCTTTAATAGGTGAAGGACCTGTGAGAGATCTTTATGTCATTGGAGATGTACACTTGAAGGGGGTAATAGAATTATAGATTCTTTTATTCCCTTTGGTTTCTTGGTTGTCTTACGTAGAATAACCTATCAACTTGACACAGACTAGAATCACTTGAAAAAAAAAGTCTTAGTCGAGTAATTGTTTTATTAGTTTGGTCATTGGACATGTCTGTAAGGGATTTTCTTTCTTGTATTAGCTGATGTAGGACGTTATCCACTGTGGGTATCACCATCCCCTGGAAAGTATAAGGACACCAGCTTAGCAGCATTCCTCCGTGGTTTGTGCCTCAATTTCCACTTGAATTCCTTCCCTGACTTTCCTCAATGATGGACCATGATTGGAAGAGTAAGAAGAAATTATTCCTTTTCTATCCTAAGTTGCTTTTAGTCACAGTGTTTGTCATAGCCACTGAAGTCAAAATAGAACACTGGTCATGAGTTGAGCAGCTTTGGTCTCTCTTCGGAGGCTCCCTCCAGGATGTGCTAGTAAACATCAGACCCAAAAGCAACAAGGCCAATTGCTCATGGACTGGAGCCAAAATTAATCTTATCACTTTACAAATTTTCTCAAATATTTTCTATAGTGATGGGAAGCTGGCTAATATACTGCCTCAAAATATGATACCACACTCACACAAAAACCAGTCCCACAAACTGAGTTGATTTATAAGCAACTGAGTGCAGTATTGATGAGTCATAATCACCCTTATCAATGTTTACCTCCAGCAAAATATTTCTTTTTTTACCAAGAGGAATTTGACAAAATGAACTTTAGCTACTTTAATTTCCTTAAATGTTATGGTACACATTTAAGATTTGTATGCTTGTCTAGACAGCAGAACTGCTTGATTACTTAATCCATCAATGATCTATGAACTTTGGAATATCTTTATATTCTTACAGGAGATGTAAGGTATGGTGGAATTATCAACACACTAAGTAGACAGTGAATGATGATTAACAGAATCAAACTTATGAGACTGTTTCTTTTTTACTTAATTCATTACCTTTTTAGTTATTGTGTTTTTGTTTGTATGTGCATAAGCATGTCATGAGGTGCATATGTGGGGGTCATGTGTCAAACTGCAAGAGCTGATTCTCTTTCCACCATGTGCAGCCTGGGAATTTGACTCAGGCTGTCAGGCTTAACACCAAACGTCCCTACAACCAGAGCTAACTTGCAAACCCATCATTATTGCTTTTAATTCATACAAACGTGAGAAAAATAAAGAAGAACGAAAAGTCCCCATGATAGTCCATTGCTATTTGCATCCACTTTGCTCTCTTAGAGAAAAGATTAGTACTGGTGATTGTACAAAAAAGAACACCATTATATCAGGCATGATTTTCCAGACCATACATATTTTCAAAGCATAGTTGCACTTTTATGTTTTATTAACATAGGAAGGAGGCAAGGAAAACACTGTTGTTCATAGACTGTATCAAATACAAGTTTCAGAAATATAAGCATTGATATATAGCAGGTTTTGCATAAGAACAGTGATAAGATAATTTCATACATATTACAGCCAAGTCTTTATAATTATAGTTCCTGATAAACATTTGAAAATGTTAAACAGGATTCAAGTTTAAAACTGAAATGTATTTGTGATAAGATTTCTCTTGATGTAAATATAAAATGAATATCTAGGAAAACTGTTTTTCATCTTTATACACAAAGGAACTTTCAGTAAACATGTGTTTAGCATGTATTAAGCCAAAGAATATATCACATTTTCCTGATTGTATTTCACCAAACTTTATTTTAATTGTGATGTTTAAAGTTAAATTACATTGTTTTATGTCCATATATACATGTTCAGCCTATGTAGATGAATATGAATGTGTAACGTTGTTTTAAATAGCTTGAAAACACAATTCAAAGCATCTGATCTAGAATACATTTGAATAATATATGGATTTAGAGCAATTTTCCTTGATCTGTTTAAAATGATTACTGTAATGTTTAATATACTAAAATTATTTCAAATGACTTCAACAAAGACGTACTTTATTTCAAAGATGAACCACTCCATCAAGCATATCAACAATACTTTATATCTGAAATGCTAAGTTATTCTCAAAAATATTGGAATACACAGAGAAAGTAAATCTTTTTTTATGCTACTTTGTAGATTCCCTCTCATATCTGCTCCTCCCCTCTACTGTGCCCCACCAAATTTAATGTAATCTCTTATATAATTACATGACCTACAGAGTCTGATTTGTGTCCCAAATGTCCTTTAGTAAGGGTTCATCCACTGATCCCAGCAAGAGTACCACCTTTGAAAGACACTATAGTTCCCCTTCTTGGTGGCCATCAATTGCCTAAAGGTCCTTAGATTGGGTTGGGATTTCTTACCCCCTTGCCCATGTCTATACTGGTACTGTGTCTGATTTGAGCTTGCTCTAGGATTTGTGCATGTTTTCAACATTGCTGTGAGTTCACAGGACTAACTGACTAGCTCTCTGGAAGACTGTTTCTTTGTGGTCATTCACCCCCTCTAGCTCTTACAGTCTTTCTGTCTCTTCTTCCACAATGAATCCTGAGCCTCAGAAGTTAGAGGTTTGAAGTAAGTGTCCTAATCAAAGATAACAGACTCTGCAGCCTCTTGCTCTCTGCCAATGATGGATTTCTGTGTTAAACACCATCTGCTGCATAAAGAAACTTTATGGATAGGGGTTGAACTGAAAATGTATTACTTACAATAAAGCCGCACAGACACTCACTTTCTACCTTTGACCAATTGTGGACCTCTGTAATAGTCTCCATCTGCTGTAAAAAAAAAAAAAAAAACAAAAAAAAACAAAAAAACTTTTTTGATGATTGGATGATTGGTGAAAAGGATACTTGTGGCTAGTCAGGTGCTCTCTGGCAGCCTCAGTGTGATGGGGCCAATTTCCAAAAAGAGCAGATGGGAATTAAAAAATAAATCTTTTTCCTCTGCTTCCCTGCGCGTGCACCACCCGCCACAGGTCTCTCCTCCACCCAAAGGCCTCTCTCCAGGGTAATTCGATCTCGCCCTCCATGACTTGACTCCCCCACCCCCATTCAACTACCCATTTTCCCCGCCATTCTCTCCTCTGAGTTTGGGGCCTGCCCATCGCTTGTCTTGGGGCCTCAGACACCTGGAGAAACAATACTGCTTACTGACCCTTTTCATCCAGACCAATTTAGTAACTTCTCTGGGGTCCAGGAAAACTGCTTCTGGGCTGGGCACTCACCTACTGCTGCTTCCCTGGGCGTGCACCACCTGCCATCCTCTTTCTTGGACTTGTGAGGTGACCTTTTGTCTCCCAGATCCTTTTCATCCAGACAAACCCAGCTCTTCAGTGCAGTACCCAGGAGTCCTGGGGCCTCTTCACGCCCCATCTGCCTTTGCATCACTGGGTGGCACAGCCACCAGCTGCCTTAAACCAGCATCTTTTCTGGGCCAGGCTCCCATGATAGTCCAACCCCCAAATTCCTGAGGCCAAAATCGGTCCTGGACAGATCCAGACCTTAGGAGAAAGCCTGAAGTCATCTGACCCTCATCTGAATTGGGCCTCTGTGGGAACTCTTGAAGACAAAAATCAATCAGCCACTCCAGTATAAAATCAAGAGAGAGAACTGGAAGCTTATATGAACCAGCTTTTCCTGCTCAAAATGTAATAACACAAAGACACATAAAGTTCACAAAAAGAAGTAGACCTAAACTTGAAAGCCTGAGTCTCACACAAGAATCAGAAACTACAAAAGAAATTCACATGCCAAAATCACAGAGAAAAAAATAACATGAAAAACCAAAATAACATATCCCCACCAAATACCAATAGTCCTCTAGACGAGTATAATGAGAACCCCCTAGAGATAATACAGGACATGGAATTAAAAAGAACAATTACAAATATGATAAAAGAATTCAGTGAATTTAAAGAACACACAAAGAAATCAAAGA
>NW_008337147.1:3471841-3477975 GCF_000622305.1 Nannospalax galili
AAAGAAATCAAAGAACTGAAGGAAGATAGGGATAAATGTCTGAATGAATTCGGAAAAGAGAAATATTGAAGAATACTGAGGCTGAAATGAAGAAGGAAGTGAAACACTCAGTAAGCCAATTAGAAATGACAGGAGAAAGCCTCACCAATAGGATGAACAAGATGGAAAACAGAGTATCAAGATTGGAAGATAAAGTGGATGAACTGGACCACTCAAGCAAAGATTATGAAAAATTTAAGAAATCACAAGAATGGAATATGCAGGAATTGAGTGATACCATAAAAAGACCAAACTTGCGAATCATAGGCATACAAGAAGGAGAAGAATCCCAAGACAATGGCATGGACCAGATCTTCAAAAGAATTGTGGAAGAAAATTTCCCAAACTTAAGGAAAGATATGCCCATACAAATACAAGAAGCATACAGAACACCAAACAAACAGGATCAGAACAGAAACTCTCCACGGCACATCGTAGTAAAAACACTGCACCTACAAAACAAAAAGACAATTCTGAAAGCTGCAAAAGAGAAACAAGTCAAATATAAAGGAAAACCCATTAGGATTCCAGCTGACTTTTCAGTGCAAAATATGAAAGCCAGAAGAGCCTGGACCAAAGTATTCCCAGTTTTAAATGATCACAGATGCCAACCAAGATTACTGTACCCAGCCAAAATGTCTATTATAGTCAAAGAGGAAAGAAAAATCTACCATGACATAAATAGGCTGAAGGAATTCATGTCCACAAAACCAGCCCTTCAGAGAATTCTGGAAACAATACAAAGGGCTGAAGAAAGGAATTTCTATACCCAAAGGATTTCGGAAAGAAATCCAATGAAGGTATAACTGTGAAAAAGTACAGCTGTAGCAAGAATGTTAACAGAAATAAAAAATGAAAGCATTCAATACTCATCTTTCATTAATAACTTTAAACATTAATGGACTGAACTTCCCAGTCAAAAGACCTACAGACTATGTGAATATATTAAGAAACAAAACCCATTTTTTTTTGTTTTCTGCAAGAAACTCATCTTACTTTTAAGGACAGACACTATCTCAAAGTGAAAATATTGGGAAAAAAATTTCCAAACAAATAGCACTAAGAAAAAAGCAGGTGTAGCAACTCTAATATCTGACAAAATAGGCTTTAAACTAAAACTAATCAAAAGAGATAAAGAGGGCCACTTCATTCTGATCAAAGGAACAATGAATGAAGAAGATAATACAATCATGAACATATATTCAACAAACTCTGGTGCACCCAATCATAAAAACAATTCTACAGGACGTTAAGACCCAGATTAACCCCAACTCATTAATAGTAGTCTACTTCAACACTCCACTGTCTCCATTAGATAGGTCAACAGGCAGAGAGTTACCAGAGAAACATCTGAATTAAACCATACCATATATCAAATGGACTTAACAGACATCTACCGATTATTCCACCCACGCATCAAAGGACATACTTTCTACTCAGCACCCCATGGAACCTTCTCCAAAATTGACCATATACTGGGGCAAAAAACAAACCTCAACAAATACAAAAAGATTGAAATAATTTTATGCATTCTATCAGACCAAAATGCAAAAAAGCTTACAATCAACACTCGAAGAAGCCCTAATCACCACATGAACACATGGAGATTAAACAACACACTCCTGATTAAAAAAAATCAGAAAGAGCACATTACAGATGACTTAAGAGTACAACTCAAGACTCTGGAAAGACAAGAACAAACCAACCCCAAACCTAGTAGATGAGAAGAAATAACAAAAATCAGAGCAGAAATCAAAGAAATAGAAACAAAGAAAACAATACAAAGAAAATCATCAATGAATCTAAGAGCTGGTTCTTTGAAAGGTTAAACAAGATAGACCCTTAACCCAGCAGACAAGAAGAAATAACAAAAATCAGGGCAGAAATTAATGAAATTGAAACAAAGAAAACAATAGAAAAAATCAACAATTCCAAGAGCTCGTTCTTTGAAAAGATAAACAATATCGACAGACCTCTAGCCCAGTTAACCAAAAGGAAGAAAGAGCAATTCCAAATCAACAAAATCAGAGATGAAAGGGGAAACATCACAACAGACACCAGAAAGATACAAAACATTATAAGGGAATACCTTAAAAACATATATGCTACTAAATTTGAAAACCTAAAAGAAATGGATGAATATCTAACGGCATGGGAACCACCAAAACTAAACCAAGAAGAGATTAACAGCTTAAACAGACCCATAACACAAAAAGAAATTGAAAGAGTAAAACAAAACCTCCCAACTAAAAGAAGCCCAGGACCAGATGGATTTACAGCAGAATTCTATCAGATATTTAAAGAACATCCACATCCAATACTACTTAATTTATTCAAAAAGATAGAAATAGAGGGAGAAATTCCAAATTCCTTCTATGAAGCCAGCATCACTCTAATACCAAAGCCAGGTAAAGATACAAAGGAACACTGTGAGTTCAAGGCTAGCCTTGTCTACATAGTGAGTTCCAGGACAGCTTGGGCTACAGGGAGACCCTTTCTCAAATACCTCCCCCCATCAAAGAGATCATCCACCATGATCAAGTTAGCTTTATCCAAGAGATGCAGGGATGGTTTAATATACATAAGTCAATAAATGTCATAAATCATATAAATGGACTCAAAGACAAGAACCATCTCAATAGATGCAGAGAAGGCCTTTGACAAAATACAACATGCATTTATTTTCAAAGTCCTAGAGGGATTTGGACTGGAGGGAACATAACTAAACATAATTAAAGTGATATATAACAAACCCACAGCCAACATCATTCTAAATGGAGAAAAAATGGAAGCATTCCCATTGAAATCAGGAACCAGACAAGGCTGTCCACTCTCCCAACTTCTCTTTACAATAGTACTTGAAACTCTTACAAGAGCAATAAGACAAGAGAAGGAAATTAAAGGAGTAACAATTGGAAAAGAAGAGCTCAAATTATCCCTTTTTGCAGATGATATGGTATTATATCTAAGGGACCCCAAAAATTCCACCTGAAAACTCCTAGAAATTATTAACACATTCAGTAAAATGTCAGGTTACAAAATTAACCTACAAAAGTCTATAGTCTTTCCATATGCCAATAACAACTAATCAGAGAAAGAGCACGTGGAAACACTCCCGTTCACAATAGCTGCAAAAATATTAAAATATCTCAGAGTAAACCTGACCAAAGACATTAAAGAGCTCTACAAGGAAAATTTTAACTCTTTAAAGAAAGAAATTGAGGAAGACATCAGAAGATGAAGGAATCCCATGCTCATGATTTAGAAGAATTAATATTTTGAAAATGACCATCATACCAAAACTCATATATAGATTCAACACAATGCCACTCAATAGCCACACGACGTTTTTCACAGAATTGGAAAAAAAAACTATCCTAAGATTCATATGGAAGCACAAAAGACCTTGGATAGCCAAAACAACCCTGAGCACTAAGAGCAATGCTGGGGGGATTACTATACCAGATTTTCAAGCTGTATTACAGAGCTATAGTCATAAAAACAGTATGGTACTGGCACAAAAATAGACCCATAGACAAATTGAATAAAATTGAAGATCCGAATATGAGTAAATGCAATTTCAGCCACCTGATATTTGACAAACGTGCCAAGAACATTAACTGGAGGAAAGAGAGCATGTTCAGCAAATGGTGAGGGCAAAACTGGATCTCCACTTGTAGAAGAATGAAACTAAACCCCTATCTTTCACCCTGCACAAAAGTCAATTCCAAATGGCTCAAGGACCTTAATGTAAAGCCTAAAACTCTGAAACTATTAGAAGAAAACTTTCTAAATAACCTACAAGATATAGGCATAGGAAATGATTTCTAAATCAGACATCAATTGCAGAGGAAACAAGGGCAAGAATTAACAAATGGGACCTCATTAAACTAAAAAGCTTCTGTATATCATAGGATACAACCAAGGAAACACACAGAAAGCCCACAGAATGTGAGAAAATCTTCACCAGCAGCACATCTGACAGAGGTTTACTAACCAGAACTGATAACAAATTAAAAAAATAGAAAACCAAGACAAGAAGCAATCCAATTAAAAGATGGGCTAAGGAACTGAACAGAGAGCTCTCAAAAGAAGAAGTAAAGATGTCTATGAAGCATCTTAAGATGTTCAACATCCCTAATAATTAGGGAAATGCAAATTAAAACCACTTTAAGGTTCCACCTTTTCCCAGTCAGACTGGCTACGATCAAGAAAACAAATGATACCAAATGCTGGAGAGGATGTGGGGAAAGGAAAACACTCATGCACTGCTGGTGGGGCTGCAAACTGGTTCAACCCATATGGAAAGCAGTGTGGAAAACTCTTAAAAAACTACAAATGAACATACCATTTGACCAAGTTATACCACTCCTTGGCATATAACCAAAGAACTGATCCCATTGCAAAGACACTTGTACGTTCATGTTTGTTGTTGCTATCTTTACAATAGCTAAGGTATGGAAGCAACCTAAGTGTCCATCAATTGATGAGTGGATAATGAAAATGCGGTTCATTTATACGATGGAGTTTTACTCAGCAGTAAAGAAAGATGAAATGAAGAAATTTGCGGGTAAACGGATGGAACTAGAAACTATTATACTAAGTGAAGTAACACAGACTCAGAAAAAATAATCGACATATGTTCTCCCTCATATGTGGATCCTAGAACCAGACTCTGATAAATAAGTATGCAACCAGACATAACTACAGAAACCAGCATAATGGAAAGGAAACATGGAGGTAAAGGAAAAGAAATAACCTAAAAGAGAAAAAAAGTAGGAAACAGGCCTTAATAAGGGAGATATGGATAAAAATTGGGTTTGTTTAAGGGTGGGAGGAGGGAACGGTACATGAGGAACTTAGGGCATAAAGGGAAAGAAGGAGCTCAAGAGAGGTAGGACCACAGGCAAAGGGTATTACTATGGGAGAATGGGGGGGGCAATGGGGGCACCTTAAGAAGGAAAACCATGATGGAGGGGTGAGACAATGTGAGAGATAAACAATGCCCAGTTACCTTTGAAAAAAACAGTGAGAACCATATTACTCCTATAATCTGCTGACAAATTATACATAGCAGACCAAGTAATATATGTCTAGGTAAGGATTATCTGAGAACAACTGGTCTTTGCCTAACATTTATCTACATGACACACAGTAATTAAAAATACCACACTGGTGGAACTACCCTCCTTGGGTGTTTAACAGACATACTTTGAGGACTATAATAGTTTGGTCAAGGGACATAAAGGACAGTTTTTGCTTCTCGCCCTCCTAGGTCAACTAGTTCCAGAGGACTATGAGCATCTCTCAAAATGTCCTATAATGGTGGTGGGTCACCTGTCATTTTGATCAAGGAGGCCAAGGAGACCCCACCAGATGGAACTGAACTAGTGTCCAGTCTATAAAGTGGAGGGTCAACACAGAGGAATCATTTCCTCCATGCTTCTAAGTGACATCAACCATGATCGAGCAGGACCTTTGACTTATCTTCACATAGGTGGAACTGGTAAAAGGAAGGAGGCAGGGCCTCCTCCCAAACCCATATGACCCCTGAGGAACAGATCCTTAAACTACCTTAAGGTTAAAAATAAATTGGTTTATCTGGACCAACTGTGTGGCCTTAAACACCCCAAAGAAAAGTATAACCAAAGATTAAAGGGGCCAATATAATTTCATAAGAGACCATATGTATAGCTAAAGGCTACAAAGCAAGGAACAATGCCAGACAGGTGATACGTCCTTCTGAATTGTTGGCCAGGTTGGCCAAAGGGATTCTCAGATTGTAACCCAGCATAGAACTGGGAAAATCAACAGCAGACCCCAATCTTATTCAGAGGAATATTGACAACTGAGTACTGCTAGATAAGGAACAGCTGACCCTCCTAAAACAAAGACCTCTAAGTAGGCTGACTAGATTCACCAGAAGGACAAGTAGTGGGGAATGGCTGGGGTGCTGCCAACACAGCAGTCAGTAGCATGGATATCAGAGTATAAGGGCTTTAGTGGGGGGAGTGAGGCTATGGGAGGGTGTTACCTGGGAAGTGGGTCTATAAAAAAATTCTTCAAAGCATAAAAATTTGCTCCTTAATAACTAG
>NW_008337147.1:3478385-3481193 GCF_000622305.1 Nannospalax galili
AAAAATAATCTTTTTATTAAAATTTTTCTCATATTTTTATTTATTAATTTGTGTGTGTGTGTGTGTATTTCTTACAGAACAACTCAAACAATCTTATTCATCTGTATACCTGCATCCCAAATGGCACCTTCCCATAACTCCCCCCTCTACAGGAACCTATATACTCTGTTATCCCTGTTGCTGTCCACTGTATTATCAGTGCCCTGAGCTGTTACCCAGTGCTAGTACATCCACTAAGTCTAGTAAGCATATCTAAAGTTCCTTGTTTAGCTCTTCCTCGGCCAGCAGCAATCAGTTGCCAACATTCATTTAGATAAGATTGGGGTCTGCAGTTCATTTTCCCAGTTCTATGCTGGGTTAGTGTCTGGGAGTCTCTTAGGCCACCCTGGACACCAACTGCAAGGAAAGTATCTCCTTTCTGTCATTGTTTTTTGTTATGTAGTATTTAGCTATACACATGTACTCTTAAAGATTCATATTGATCACTTTAGTCTTTGGGTATACATCCCTTTTGGGTATTTAAGACCATACAGTTGGTCTAGATTAACCAATTTATTTTTCTTCTTAAGGTTCTTTGAGGATCTGTTCTTCAGGGGCCAAATGAGCTTGGGTGGAGCCACTGGCTCCTTTCTTTTACCAGTTCCATCTATGTGAAAATAAGACAAAGGTCTTACTCATCCATAGCTGGCTTCACTTGGAAGCATGGAGGAAATGTTTCTTTTGGGTTGACCCTCCTCTTTGTATTCTGAACATTGGTTCTAGTCCATCTGGTAGGGTCTCCACAGCCTCCTTGATTAAGAGGACATGTGACTCACCAAAGTTACAGGACATTTTGAGAGATGCTCCATAGTCCCCAGAACTTAATCAATCTTGGAGAGAAAAGAGCAAAAACTGTCCTTTAAGTCGCTCTGATCTAGTCAAATCGCTCTGACTAGATTAGTATAGACCTCAAAGTATGGCTGTTAAACATCCAAGAAGGTTAGTTCCACCGGTCTGGTACTTTTAATTACTATATGCCACCTAGATAAAGCTTGGGCAAAAACCAAACCCTCTCAAATAAACCTTGGCTAGACATATATTATGTTCCTTGAGCTAGATGTATGTATAATTATTCAGTAGGTTGTTGGACTCATATGTTTCCCTCTTTTTTTAAAACTAGCTAGGCATTATTTATCTCTCATTGTCTAACACTTCCACCATGGTTTCCCTATTTTCTCCATTTCTCCCTTAATAATACCCTTCTCCTGTGATCCCTCCTCTCTTGAGCTCCTTCTTTTCCTTTATCCTCAAATTTCTTTGTATAACCCTCCCTCCCCTATCCCATTCAAATAACCTCATTTTTATCCATATCCCCATTATAAACACCTGATTTCTACTGTTCTTCTCTTTTGGGTTCTTTCTTTTCCTTTACTTCCCGGGTTCCTTTTCATTATCCTGGTTCCTATAGCTATGTCTGGATACATACTCACTTATAAGGATTTGGTGCTAGGATCCACATATGAGAGAGAACATACTGTCGATTGTTTACCTTAGTCTGTGTTACTACACTTAGTATAACAGTTTCTAGTTTCATCCATTTACCTGAAAATTTCATGATTTCATCTTTCCTTACTACTGAGTGGAACTCTGTGGAATAAAGGAACCACATTTTCAGTTATTATCGACTCGTCAGTTGAGGGACATTGAGGTTGCTTCTGTATCTTAGCTATTGTGAAAAGAGCAGCAACAAACATGGGTGTACAAGTGTCTCTGCAATAGGATGAGTTTTTGGGTATATGCCAAGGAGTGGTATATCTGGGTCAAATAGACTTAATCTATTAAATCTATAAAGTCTAAACCCTTAGTTTTTTAAGAGTTCTCCCCACTCCTTTCCATAGGGGTTGAACAAATTTGCAATGCTACCAGCAGTGTATGAGTGTTCCCCTTTCCTCATGTCCTCCCCAACATTTGGTATCATTTGTTCTCTTGATCTTTGCCAGTTTGTCTGCATAATTGATGTGAGGTTTAGAAAATCCATTCCTGTGCTTATATCTTGTAGGTTATTGTCAATGTTTCCTTCTAACAGTTTCAGAGTTTAGGTTTTACATTGAGGTATTTGATCCATATGGAGTTGACTTTTCTGTAAGGTGAAAGATAGGGGTTTAATTTCATTTTTCTGCAGGTGGAGATTTTGCCAGCACCAGTTTCTAAACATGCTGTCTTTTCTCCAGTGAATGTTCTTGGACCCCTTGTCATATTTGAGTCTTCAATTTTGTTTTTTGATCTATGGATCTATTTTTGTGCCAGCACCATATTGTTTTTATGACTATAGCTTTATAAACAGTTTAAAATCCAGTATAGTAATGCCCCCAGCATTGCTCTTAGTGATCAGGGTTGCTTTGGCTATCTGAGGTCTTTTGTGCTTCCATATGAATCTTAGGATGATTTTTTTTTTTTTTTACAATTCTGTGAAGAATGTCTTAGGGATTTTGATGGGCATTACATTGAATCTATAAATGGCTTTTGCTAGGATGGTCATTTTCACAATATTAATTCTTCCAATCCGTGAGCAAGAGAGGTCTTTCTGTCTTCTGATGTCTTCCTCAATGTCTTTCTTTTAAAGTTTTCAATGTAGAGATCTTTATTGTCTTTGGTCAGGTTTACTCCAAGATTTTTTTTATTATTCATTTATTTATTTATTTTTTATTTTTTTGCAGCTATTCTGAAAGGGAGTGTTTCCATGTATTCTTTCCCTGATTGCTTGTTACTGGTATATAGAAAGACTACAGACTTTTGTAGGTTAATTTTGTAACCCGTCACTTTATTGAA
>NW_008337147.1:3481252-3493421 GCF_000622305.1 Nannospalax galili
TGGGTAATTTAATCTAGTCTTTTGTAATTATCACTCCTTTAATTTCCTTCTCTTGTCATAGTACTCTTACAAAAGTTTTAAGCACTTCGTTAAAAAGGAGTGGAGATAGTGAACAGCCTTGTCTGGTTCCTGATTTTAATGGGAATGCTTTCAGTTTTTCTCCATTTAGAATGATGTTGGCTCTGGGTTTGTTGTAAATGGCTTTAGTTATGTTGAGATATGTTCCCTCCAGTCCAGTTCCATCTAGGACTTTGATCACAGACGCATGTTGAATTTTGTCAAAGGCCTTCTCTGCATCTATTGAGATGACCATGTGGTTTTTGTCTTTGAGTGCATTAGAAGATAAATCTTTTAATATATGCACTTAGTCACATCATGATAAATACTGAAAAAGTATTTCCAATGTTTCTTTAGGTTTCTTTTAGGTGCAGAATAATTGCCAATTGCAAATATAAAATTTACCAACATGTTTTTAATTCTTTATTTCTTAAATTTAAGCCTGAAGTATTTCATGGTAAACTTATAAGAACGTGAAAATGATTTCCACTTTCTCAACCATCCTTCATCTTTCCTGAGGTTCATTTTTTCCTTTTCCTCAAGGAATATATTATATTTTCTAAAACCTTTCCATAAAAGGATCTTCCATTTTGACTTGTTGCCAGTTACCAGCCCCACAGAGTAATATATGATTACTACATAATAATTTCAGGACACAACACTTCCATTTCATCAACTAGTCCAGATTCCCAAAACAGAAATAATCTTGCCTTGAGTTCTTCATAAATTGTTAATGTTACAATCGCTGGACTTTTTAATTCTCCAAAGGCATTAAGAGCTTCCTACATGACATTTTATTATTACATTTGCTCTGCAGTCTAGCTTGGCTCTGAAATAGCTCCAATATCTTCCTAACAGCTTTTGGCTGCCCTTTTTCTCATCCCTTTTTGTTCACTTCTTGACCATTTAGTATCCATAATAAAATGATCAGTTTTAAACTTGCCATTTTAATGCTTGCAACCACCTAGGAATTCATCATTAAAATACAAAGGTTTTCAACTAATGGACATATATATATTTCATATTTATGTTCAAATGACTATTTGATTATTTAAAAATAATCAGAGCGACTCATTGTTATAAGTCAAATCATTAGCTGCTTACCAGGTATATTTTTTTCTGAGTGGCAGGTTTTATATGTACAATATCTATATATATAATAAATTTAAGTTTTGGTGATATTAAGTTGATATTAATTTGAACAGGACAACATATTGTCTTTAAATTTATGAATATATTTAATTTTCGTATGACAATTTCCTCAATTGATAAAATCTAGTTTCATACTGTTGTGTGACTTTTTCAGGAGAAAAAAAAATCTGCTTATCCCAGATAGGACACTAAGAAAAGACAGAATTAATAATTCTAGCACATTCTATATTGGCACACCAATGAGTTTACAGTGGTTACTTATAGAAGCATGGATGAGTCCGAAGCATCAGCATCAACAAAAAGCTGGCTCCACCCTTGGTGACAGCTTATGAAAGCATTATCTCTAGTGTTTTGTGAATGAATTGCAGGCAGTGAAATATGTGGGAGATTCTCCTCTCACCAGAAATTGCTTTCTGCTTCTAAAACCTTCGATAAAGGACTTGTCGATCTTGAAAGCTTAGTAGCTTTCCAAGACTTGTGAGTCTTGTTTACCTCCTGAATCTCAAGAGCCATCTTCCTCCATCCTTCAGGGAATGTTTCAATCCTGAGATAATCTCTATACACACTGATGGAAGACAGCTCTTTCTTGTTATAAAATAGAAGAGACTATATGTAGATACTTACCTTTATTAATGCATTTGAATCATTTTAATCTTCAGAAAATCTCTTGACTAGTTGCTTCAAATACCAAAATATCTTTCAGATTCTGTTACATTTTTCAAAATGACCCAGAATCCTTAGCTTATTTTAAGTTCAGATGAAGCGCATAAAAAGTGTTCTTACAGTACTAAACTTCTAGCACAAATGAAGCATAATGACTATTTCTCTTTTATTCCTTTTTTGGAACAATACTCTGTATTGAAATATATTTCATGGTTCTTCCTAGCAAACTGGTCTAAATATGCTATCATGCAACTTATCTTTATATAGAAGAACAAAAACTTGTTCAAAGTCAAAACTATCTTGCATGTCATTTAGCAAAACTTCTACAACATATTTGTAATTTTTTGTATATTAGCATAATCTATTAGCAAGGTTTATCTTATAGTATTAGAATATTTTATTATGACTCTGAAAAATATAACTACATCTTTCACTTATTTTGTTTGTTTTATGTTAGTTCAACCAAAATATTTTGCCCTGTTTATGATCATTCTTCATTAATCAGGATGAAACACAAATATTGAAATGAAATTTGGAAGTATTTGAGATGAATCAGTAAAAATCGCTTTATGTTATCTTTCTAGCCCTTCAACATGGAATCCCATTATACTGTCTGTTGACCTGCTTCTCTTATGTTCTGGTAACTCTTTTTTGGTGGCACAGTTAGATGCTTTGTTGCCTCACACAGGTTGTTTTTTGCAGGATTGTTCATTCTTTTCACTATAGCTTCCATATTGATATCTCTGATCTTTCTAGATGCTTGTGATTATACTATTCTTTCACTGAAATAGTTTTTATTTTAACAACTAACTTGAAATTCATTTGAAGTACTGGTATTTGTTAAATTAACATTTTTCAACTACTAACATTTTTTTCGTTTCATCTTCATGTGCTCTTCACCCACTGGTATTATTTCCAATTTTCAACTGAACTGGAGAGATGGCTCAGTGGTTAAGAGCACTGTCTGCTCTTCCTGATGACCCAGGTTGGAATCCCAGTGCCCATGTAGCAACTAAGGGCCATCCATAACTTCAGTTTCAGGGGATCTGATGCTCTCTGACTTCCATGGACTTTGCATGACATGGGTACCCTTACATATGCAGGCAATACACTCATACATATAAACAATATTAAAAATATATATTTTCCTTTACTTAGATTGTGCAGTTTTCCTATCTCTTCACTTTTTACTTCACTTATAATTTTGTTGATTCATTCAAAAATCAAATGGATTGAAATATAACAACTTCAATATAAAAAGTAAAATTAGAATTCTTCATACTTTTTTTCTGAAATGTTTACTCCCTTTAAACATTTTGTTGTACTTTATTTGTTCATATCCATGTGCATGTATGTGTACACACCTGTGCCACAGTGTGGATACTAAAGTGAGATCAAACTTACAGGAGATATTTCTATACTTCCCAGTGATTGAATTCAGGTTTTCTAGTTTGGTGTCAAGTACATTATGTTGTAGTGGGAAGGATCAGGCAGGACATCATGAGTGTCTAAGAAGCACATATTTTATTAAGGCTGCAGCCTGTCCAAGAGGGCTCAAGCCTCAAAATCTAGACCCAGAAGGGTTCAAGAAACACATCTCTTTTATACCTTAGCCCGTGGGTTACAGTGAGAAGGAAATATTTATCGATTAGGAAAGAAAGAAATGCTTTAAAAATTTCCCCTTTCTGAAAGTCATTGCAGAGGTTTTCATCTAAGGAAAATAGAAAGAGGAAGCATCAATGAAATGGCTGAGAGGCAAAAGTATGTGCTATGACTGGGTGACTGCCAGTGTTCCAACCACAAGGCTGGTGAGCAAACATCCTGCTGGCAAATTGATGTAGACACATAAACAGACAGAAAACAAGGATTAAAATCCTTATGTTCCTTGAATATTCCATCAGCCTTTATGTCAATTTCAATGAACTATTTTGTGGCCCAATTTCTGTGTGACTCTAAATAGGTCATATAATACTAGTATTTCCTCAGAATCACATATCCATCCAATTATTACAAATTTGTATGTCTTTGTTAAAGCTCCTTAATTCTTCTTTACTTGATATTTGAATACATAAAATCAACTATGTTATTTCCATTATTTCAATTACTTCTTTATGCAATTAGCGTAACACAAAGCAAAAATGTGAGATTTTCTTTTATAAATAGTATATAATTCTCTGTTCTTTGAGAACCTAAATTCATTCACTTTCTGTTTTTGAAATAAAAATTATTCTGTGATGTATTTAAGGTAATTTATGAACATCTTCCCCAAAAGTGTATATACTTTATATTTCAATCTTTACCATATTCCATACTACTTGCAGATCAGATTTATATTATATCAAGAAGTATCTCAATCATTTTTACTTTCTAGTTTTGAAACACAAACATAATAAAGATATTTCAAGATATGATTCGTATATAGTTCTACATGCAAAATACTAGCAGCTCAGATTTATTTTTAATTTTTAAATTAAAAAAAATTGGTGTGTTGTTTTTCCTCTATACTCTTCTTTTTCCAGTAAACTAGCAACATCCATCATTCCTTTAAGGAAAAGTAATTTACCAGGTTTGTAATGATACAATGTGTTTTCCTGGTTTTGCTGTGGTATATTCTTCAAACAAGACTTTGAAAATGTTAAGAAAATAACTGTGAGCATATGAGTGTTTGTATAATTGGGAGATAAGTGAGATATTGGGTGAGAATTATCTGAGCAGAAGAAAGATACTGAGATTGAGGTAGGCCTGAGCAGTATCTATTGCCAGCCTTAAAATTCCAGAACAGCTAGCGACTGAATAAAATAATATTTCATCTTTACTAAAAAGTTCTTTGTAGTCACATTGGGAAAGCTCCTTTGTATAGGTACCACATACAAGGTCCCAACTACCTGAAAAACCATGAGACACAGCTTTACCTTTTTGATATCTTAGTTTCCACAAGTACAAACCTGAATGATCATAAGAATGTCTCCTTTCAGATGCATTTGGGGGATTTATAGCATGATATTTTTAAGTAACTAGAAATACCTCTATTCATATTCATCAATAAATGTAAGGTCATCTAGATTTGTTTTAATACTTATAAAATGTTTAGAAGAAACCTCAACATCTCATATTTCTGTAATTTCAATTCCTATGCTTTCCAAAATGACTATCAAAAAGGATTTGTTGTTGTTGCTGTTGTTTTAACAGATGTGTGTTAATTCCAGTTCAAATGCCACAATTTTTGTAAATTCATCAGTTCAGTCAACTATCCTTCTTTATATCTTTTTGTAAGGCATACTTTTACAATTCCATAAAACAAACATATGCCATTTAACTTTTGAACTTCTTTTATTTCACAGAATAAAAAGAACACAGAGACCTTATCAGTACTCACATACATTACTCAAAAGTCCCGGGGTGATAGAAGAGAATGACATATTTTGATTTTGGTGGGGAATGGCAAGCAATAACTTTCTCCTCTTTTTCCTCAGTTATGAACCTCCCAAAAGCATTTCAGAGGCATCTCAAGAAACTTTTACATTACCCAGTATTATTCAACTGTCGTCTACCGTAATTACTATAGTTTGAATGTGAAATATCCAGGCTCTTGTGTTTGAACAGTTGGTCTCCACCTGCTGGCACTATTTAGGAAGTTTGTTGAACCCTTTGGAGTTGAAGTCTTACAGAAGACATGAGTCACATGGGGCTGGCATTAATATAGTGTGGCCCAACTTCCTATTCACTCTCATCTTCCTTATCCAATGGGAATGGCTGCTTCCTTCTCCTTAAGAAATGCCTTCCTGGCCATGATGGACTATCTTTCTCAAATTATAAATCAAATAATTTCTTGTTCCGTAAGATTTACATCTTGTCAAACATTTTGCCATAGCCATGAGAAAAGTAAGTATTACACCAATGTGAGACTTCCTTCCCTGTCTATCACCCTCCTGGGCCTCAAGACATTCTACCTACATGAAATCTTAACCTAAGATTAATACAGTCTATGATCAGGACAAGGTACCCACACCAGCAATATTAATATTAAAAAGACCAAGGTAAATGTATCTCCATGAATTTGAGGGTAGCCTGGGCCACATAGTAAGTTCCAGGCCAGCCTGCCTCAAATTACGGAATACAGAAATAGAACTACCAAAATGAGTATCTGTGTTAAAACGTCCTCATTATTATTTGCTGAGTTAAGAAAATTTCATGTAGCTTCAAATATGAATTTATATCTTACATTCATTTGAAGGTCTTTTGTAGTGTTGTATGCTTTATTTCATATACCATTATTTTCATTTCAGGAAGTTTTTTTTTTTAAATTGTCAAATGTTGTTTATTTTTTAATGAATGAACCCTAATATTACTTTTAAAACAGCCCATGTACAGATATATGGTGCTAGCATATTATTTTTCTCAACAGAGACTTAAAATGGAAAAATTACATAAAGACTATTTTTATCTAATAATTTAATCAAGAGAAAGCTACACCTGCATGACCTCAACAATACCTCCAGATGTGCCCCTGGTGCTTGCCTGTAGAAAATCTAAATAAGGATGCAGCACAGATGACACCAAAGAGTTACCAGCAGGCCCTGTTGATTTGAATAGAACACACATTCAGACTTTGGCATCTGGTTCCCACTTTTGCCAAATGTGCCTTGTTTACATTCCCAGCTGTTAAAATGTTTGTTGAAAAGGGATAGACTGAGGAGAAGAAAGAGTTTGGCAAGCACCATGCCAGCTTCTGTGGGAGGCAATGTCAAGCCAACATGCAATTTCCTCACAATAATAATTTTCTTTAGAATCATTTGCCATTTATTAGAGTAACAGTGGTATATGGTTAGTGCATGCTTCAAGCTATAGCAGTCATCTTTCTACTTCATCAAATTTATTGCAAATTTAAAATTGTGCCAATCTAATTAACACCTGAAAGGCAACTACATCTTCATTTGCTTCAAATAATATAATCTGACAGTTTAGGTTGAATTATTAAAGGCAAGGTTTTATATAGTTTTCTAAACATATTTATTAGCTTTGTTTTTTTCTTTACTAATTAATAAGTGCCTATGTACTATTAAAATTATTAAATGCTATAAAATGAACGCAAAATAAATTCAACATTAAACACCTTTAAAATGTAGTTATTCCATGATATAATGACTAAGAAATAATTCACATTAAAATACTTTGTAAGTTATTTATCATGCTACTTATATCTTCAAAAAGTAGTCTTGACACTGATTATAGCATTTCATAATTTTTCTGATTAGCAAAATCTGTAAAACATAAAAAGTCAGGGCATAAATGCTAGACAACCCTGCAGTCAAACAAGTTGAATCCCACTGATACTTTTTTGCTAGTTTTTAATGAATATCATTTATGTTCCATAACACTGAATCAACCTATGGGGTTGGGAATGGATAAGGTAAAGGCAATCAGCACATACTATCTTAAATAATTATACAGGAAGAAGTTCTGGGTTGCAAATGCAGAGGCAAATAACTATTTGCAAGAAGTATGGACAATGTATTTCAAAAGCTAATAGAATAAATTTTGAGTGTTTTTGCCAAAATAAATGAAATGAGGAGATAGATGTACATTTAATGTTACTTAAATATTGTGAATTTTATATATACTCCTGCATATATGTAGTGAAACATCCCACTAACTTGGAGCTTGTATATTTCAATGGGTCAATTGCAAATAATATGTGTTTTTAAAAGTGACACACACACTTTGACTGTTTGATGATGTGCATAATCTATATAATTGAGTCATAAATTTAATGTGTTTATTTTGGGAATAAATTCACCATTATCACTTGAGACTAGTAACTGTTGACTACTAAATACAATCTCTTATTCCTCTTAAGTCTTACATATTTTACACTACAAAATCCTATCCTTCAAGGCACCATAATAAAAAGCCTTCTTAGATTGTCCCATTAAACTTAAGGGTCTCAGAGCTTGTGATCATCATCATTTTAATTATTTTACTAGCTTAGCCTTTGGGTATTGGAACTTCCTGAAGACTTTTACAGTAGAAAATGCAATTTAAAAGAGTAAGCTACATTTTCTACTTAGAAACGAAGCTGAGAAACCCTAAATATTCTGAATGACTGTCTTCTAAACTTTCTGACCTTCTCATTCCAAAACTAGTTTCAAAAGGAAAGACGGAAAAAGAGACTTTTCTCATGACAAAGACAGAGTTATCCTGCTGCTTTCATGATAAAAAGAAGTATCTAAAAATTTCTCTTGTCATAACTTTCCTTTTCCTTTGTGATTAAAGAATCTCTTATGATCATAGGGCGCTTTCCCCTATACTTGTAACAATAAAACTAATGACAAGGGCCCTGATAATAAAAGTTACTTCCTCTATATGACTTTTTTCTGTAAAATTTAACTCACTATTCTACTAGAACGGTCAAACCCATGGATAAAACTTATTTTATATTGTTGCTGTCAACTATGTTTTATAATGTTTTTAAATAGCCAAACTTAGGTTTGGTGTTTCAGTCAGGTATTTGTAAGACAATTAAATTTCTAGGATCAGAAAGCAAGCCAAGTTTGGTGCCTCATCAGCTTTATGGTTCCAGTACAGTGTGTGGAGTGTGTGTGTGTGTGTGTGTGTGTGTGTGTGTGTGTGTGTGTGTATAAATGTGTGTTTGGCTAGTCATAGACTGGCTAGTAGAGTATATTTATTTTAACTAGTGATTGAACGGTAATCCTTTAGAAGATATTTTTAAGAGTAATAAAGATATCTACATAGTAATAGAATGGCATATTTATACAAATACATGAAAAAATAAGGCAACAGAGGTAGAAATTGAGCTAAATTGCAAACTGTTGGCTCAAATGCTTTCATGTGTAGCTAAGAAAACCTCAAGCAGGTATAGGAAAAGTGAAGTTGTGATGGTTATATAATTCAAATTTGTAAGTTAGGTCAAATCCTCTGGTCTCACTTTGATACAGTTTCTACCTCACTCTCACTCTTTGAACTGAGTCACCACTACCTTCAGGAAAACAATATGCCTTATCAGTGTCAAGCTATATATTCCCTCCTCAGTTCCTAAAGAAAAAATGGATCATTGTAATGAACAAGTGAGAACAAGGTCCAGAACTTTGACCTTATTGAATAAACAGAGAACAATCATTGTTGTCTGCATAAAGATAGATGACATGTTTAACCAATTTATTTGACCTGATTATTGTGCATTCTTGTATTTAAGGATGAATATAACAGAAGTGTGATTGGTCACTAGTGGGCAAATAACCAAGTAAAAAAGTGATGAAAGCTTGACTATTTCAAGTTTATTGATATAAAAAGTGAGATATAACAAACAGTTTTAACGACCCTGCAGGAGCTTGGGACAGGACCCTCTGACATACCAGCACCTAGTACAGAAAGGTAAAGAGTCCCTGGATCCTCTCTCTCCTGCAGATAATTTTCTTCACACTAGCACTTAGTACAGATAGGTGAAGGGATTCCAGATGCTCCGCTTGAGGCACGCACTTCTACTTTCTCATCAACATCATCGACATATTGGTAAGTGGTCCCCAAATCCTCTGCCTCTACCACCCACTACTCTCATCCAGCTAGCTCCTGGACAGTAAGAGGTCCTTTGATGTCCCACATCTTTTATATTCTTCTGCTGCTTGAGCACCTGTCTAAAATAGGTAAGAAGTCTCCAGTGTCCTGTTGAGTTCCACCCAACCGCTTACCCAGCCAGGCAGACAAGACGACTCTGAACCTCCTGGCCATACCACAGATTCCTCCCCCTCTGAACACTTCGATTGGAGAAGACAAAGGAGCTTTTTATGCTCCCGAAGTTGCACATCTGCCTCGGTTGCATTCTCACACCAAAGAAGTGAGAAGGTTGATACTGGTGTGCACACAGAAGACTCTAGATTCATGTGAAGTTAGACATCGTGGTATCCCAAACTTTGATGCAAATTACCACACCCCTTATGAATCTTGTCCCTAAAAATCAAAGACACAGCTTAGGCCACACTGTAGGAGCTATTTCACGGAGCCAGTACCCTTGCACAGAACCAAGATCACCTTCAACTATCCAGTCCATCAAGTTTTTTGTTAGTTTGTTTTCCAGATGTGAACTTTAAGCAGCATTGAATGTAGCTGAGACTACTAACAAAGTAGTGGGAATACCAAGCACCAAACCCAATGCTCACTCAAGTCCCATGTGCCAGAATGGCTTAACAAACAATGACAATATGAAAATCCAAGGTGAAAGGTTTCTCCCTTAGATTAAGAATCACAAACTAATGACCAATAATCACAGTGACTTAGAAGAAATTCTAGAAAAGGAATTCAAAGAATGACTATGAATATGTTCAAAGGCCTGAAAGAGAGCACAGATACATATACAAATGAATTTAAACAGGATAGAGTAATCTGAATGAATTCTTCCCAAATTTAAACAAACTGATGAATGAAATAAGGAAGTTAATTTAGCATATGAAAATAGAATTCAGCAAAGAGACAGAAAACCTGACTAAAAAGCAAATTTCAGTGATCCTAGGAGTGAAATATTTAATAAACCTATTAAATAAATAAATAGTGTAAAGCTTTAGCTCCTACCAACCAAAAGGCTTATTGTCATCAATTACCATCTACGGCCTATAGCTGAAATTTCTCTTTTGCTGTAACCAGTTACTCAATGTTTCAACCAATCTATTTTAATCTATTTATGACTCTGTTTTGTTATTATAAAAACTTTAATTTTCAGTAATTTTTATTGAAGGGAAGTCTATTTTACAAAAGAAAAACAAACTGCAGAATGGCTTTGAATTTTGGAAATATTCCTGTGATTGAGACCTGTACCACTGATTGCTATGCAGGTGTGTTGATCTGGACTGTAAATCTGAGCATACAATATTAAGGACAGGTTTGGAACTGTCTGATTTGAAGCCTATAAAGTTTTAACTGCCACAGATAATGTGAACTCAAATTATTATTTCCATTTCAACACAGATTATAGGACAAGAAGTCATAAATGGAAATTAAAAAATAAATTTAGCACATATTTCAGAAAGTACCATTCATGTGGAGAATAATAAATGCTAAGAAGATCCTGCAGGCAAAGTTGTTGAGGCAAAAAGCAGGGATGTCATTCAAGAAACAATTAGATGCCATCCTCTGGGAAATGGAGTACTGAAAAGGATATGCCTTGATGGACCAAATGACCTTTATTTTCTCTCCAAAATCTCTCCTGTTCTTATAGTTTTAATCGAGAAATAGTTCAGCAATTTGGCTTCCAGCATTGTCAGTACATATCTGAATTATTCACCCCACCAGATCGCTGCTGAGGAAGAACTTTTCTTATAGAGCCACATAGATTACATATTAACCAGATGTAATTCTCTGTGCTGTTATTCACAGGCATTTTTTCACCAAGATGCCTTAGTTCTGATAGTAAAAAGAGTTTGATTATAAAATATCTTTTAAGGCAAGTGTGATTGAAACATGGCTCAAATTGGCAAAGTGAAGCTTAATCAACTTTATTAGTTATGGAAGGCATAGAGTATAGTTAAAATATTCCTTAGAAAAAGTTATTTCAGCATATGGCTGATTCTAGTGGAATGTACTCTGTAAATCTGCTTGTTTCTCATACTTGGGTATGTTAATTGACTATTTATAGTTATTGGTTTTATTTCAAGGGAACATTATGGAAATAAAAATGAGAAAACAGGGACTTTAAGTATGGTGAATTCCCTTAAAAGAATGCATTTAATAATAGCAAGGATTAAAAAGTGATAATGGAAAATTCAATGTCCGTATTTCACTTAGTACATTTGAGCAAATCTGTGAAATCAGCCACTTATAGCTTTCAGATTTTAGATACATTTAATTGAATACAAAATTCTTGAAGAGCGAAGAGATATTACAAGGGCTACTCTCCATTTATATGTTCATAAAGTGATAGTAAGTGAAATAAATGGACTTCAAGAGTCTCTCAGAATTACAAATTGAAATTCGGCAGTGAACTATGTTGAGAGCAAAGCTAAGGGAAGGTTACATGAATCAAGCATTCAAAACATAAAAAAACTAAAGACTTGAAAATAGCCAGATACATTTAATTATTTTATAAATTTACACAAAGAGAAAGTTATATCAGTTGTATATTGAAGTATGTACTTTCATTATAATGCAGATCACTGTCATAGTGTATGTAATCTATTGGCAGTATAAAAACTATATTTTAGCTCTTGGGGTAAGTATATAGCGCAGCTCTCCGCACCGGGACTCGCTAAGCCTCATTCACCCTTCCATCCCCCGCTCCCGCCCCCCGCCC
>NW_008337147.1:3500083-3533965 GCF_000622305.1 Nannospalax galili
TCCGTATAACAATTAAAAAACAAACTATATTTTATTAACTAAAAGTCATTATTTGCTAAAAAACTAAAACATATTAATAAATTAAATGTCAAGATTTGAAATATAGTCTATGCTACATAGGTGGAAATATTGGGAAATTTTAAAGTCTTGTCTAGCTTATACAACCTTTTAAATTATGCAATCATAGCTAAATTAAATTTGATCCTCTGTTATAAAACACTATTTCCCATGTAGAAACATTTTTTAATTGTTATACGGAATATTCAGGTTTATAAATTTAAAAAATTTAAAACCTAAAGAAATCAAATAATGTTAAGACAAATTTTAATCAAGTAAGGCTTATTTTAACAAAATTAGAACAGTTAAATATTATTCTGGCATTCAGAAATATATGTTAAACTAGCATTTCAACAACTTAAGAGATTGTAAGAAACCCCAAATACATTGAATATTTATCAAAATATTACAATAGATTGCACAATTGCTCTAGTTGTACATTTTAGCTTAAAATGGCATTTGATCATTATTTTCTGATCATTTTTATTTGACAGCCAAAATACATTGTGTGTGTGTGTGTGTGTGTGTGTGTGTGAATGCAAATTACATTTTATGATTTCTAAAACAGAGATGAAATAAAATCCTTGGCTTTCTTCTTTTTCAATGCAGGCATCCAAGTAGATTAGTGAAATTTTGAGGCCTAGATAATTATTTCAGAAATAGCAAAAATACTGTCCATTCTAGAGAAGTGAATTGTTTGTTCTATTTCTATTAAAGTAGGTCTAGTTAAAGAGCACTAACACACTCCTACTGAGAAGAATTAGAAAGCATGACCAGCTATAAATACTTCCTTTTCACTGTAACAAAGATTTTACCAAACACTAAAGATGGATAAAAAGAATCATAGAGGGAGGATTGAGGCCATTTTCCTTCTAGAATGTTTACACTGTCCTACATACTTGTCTCTGAATTTCCTGAACCGATCAGTGGCAAAGTAGGGACAGAATTTTGTAAAAAGTTTTCAGATGGACTAGAGACATAAAAAAAAAAAAAATACAATTCCATTATTGCGTTGGAATGCTGAGGCACAATGCTGAATGCAAAGTAAATGCTAGTCTGTTACTATGAGTTCAAGTATAAAGAACTGATGCAGTTATGTAGTGTACATGTCACCTTTTAAAAGTCCAGTTGTGAATCAGCTTCTATTCATGTTACTAGATGACTTTGTTGCCTTTTTTAAGAAATTGGGGAAATGTTTTAAAATATAGTCATAAGTCTTATTGATTCTATTGGAATGCTCTTATAAAATTTACTATTTCATTCAATTACTATATTAATCACTTTGCAAATATACAATCAGCCTTTCCTTTGTGTGATTTATTTGATTTGGTCATGTTGTTATGCTGTACATCACTTTTTCCTTTGAATTTTTAAAACATACAGTATTGAACTTATTGATAATATGTTTAACTTACCTATAATTTAGGTATTTACTTTGAAGTTCTGTACTATATTCATGTCTTTATTAAATCAACATAATTGTTGGATCCAGGTAAAATAAAGTAAATAAACAACTAAATAATTAATGAATAAATAGATAAACATCTTAAACTCAATTTCTTGTTCTATAAATTAACAAGAAATATCAGTCCTGAAGGGAGGTTTAAGGAGATTTTTCCCCACATAGATAACAATTTGCCATTTCCTCAGGGGACCCAGCTGGGTGTCCTCTTATTAAATTCTATTCTAACATTATCAACCAGAGAACACCACATGCTGAAGTTGAACAGTTACTCCTTCTAAATTGCCCCCACCAGTGAAGGATGTCTTATGTGACTCTTAGGTGGTTTTATCTGTGACTCCTACTGATGATTTACATTTTTGATATTTCTGCAACTGCTTCAATTTAACTGAAGTTCAGTTAATTTCTTGGGGGGACTCATAGATTTCAGGGAAATGCATGTACCAGTTTATTATAAAGAATATTGTAAACTATATGAAAAATATCATGTATAACGTGAAGTGTGCCTAAAGCTTTGGTGGCCCCTCTGGCATGGCAACTTCTAGAACTTTCCACAATGATCACTCTCTGGAAGCTATGTGAATATTGTCCTTTGAGGATTTTATAGAAACTTCATATAAATCTAGGATAGTTATGTCAAATTTTGATTAAGCAGAAAGACTTATAATATTATTACACCAGTATATTGAATGGAGCAAACCAGCAAGGCTTGACTACTCAAAATCTTCATCATTCCTTTCTTTGTGTTTGGGGCAGGGCTTCTTCTCATGGGCAGATTATCATCTACTACCAAGTCAAAATAAACCAGAAATATGCTTTAGGCAATTTCAAGAGAGAAAACAGATATGATCAGAATTTCAAAAACTTGCTTTATTTAGTTGTTAGGAACCAGGAATCGTGAATGTGGGGTGTGTGTGTGTGTGTGTGTGTGTGTCTGTGTGTGTGTGTGTGTGTGTGTGTGTGTGAAGTCACACTTCCCATAAGTAATGTGCTCGCTAAATAGTTTGGAAAATTGAAAGAAGAGGCATAATAAAAGTTTCACTATTAAAATTAAGCTTCATTGTTTTTTACTATTTTTCATTGAATTTTGTGAATTTAATACAATTCATCTTTATCATAATTAGATCCCCTCCCTTATCTGCATGCCATCTGTAGCCCACAAAACAGAGTTCATTCACTCTCTCATATATGTTAAGGTGTATTGAGTCAAGTTTGTATCCCTAGAAAGTCCCTCAGTGTAAGTTCATTCACGGAAGACTGGCCAGACTCTGTAGCATTACAGTCTAAAGAAAACCAACACTCATACACTCAGAGCATCAGTTGCCAAGAGTTCCTCAGCTAAAGATGGGACTTCTTGTCCATTTCCTCACTTCTATGCTGTTTTACTTTATTTTATTTATTTTTTTCTGGTTTGAGTTTGCGTGGCTCTTGTGCATGCTGTCACCATTGCTATAAGTTCATATGAACAAGTCCTAGACACCGGGAAAACTTTGCTTTTCTTAACTATTTTTCTGCTAGCCCAGCTGGCCTGGAACACACTATGTAGACCAGTTTGGGATCGATGCTACAGAGATCAGCGTTCTTGTGTCTTAAGGGTGCTGGAATTAAAATCATGTACCATCATCCCTCCTCAACCTGGTTAATTCTTAATAAATGTAATATTTTTGTTCTATTTATGGACATAGGCACAGGATTAACTATTTCATGGCTTAATAATTTGCACAAATATACTTAATACAAGTAAATGATTTTAATATTAAAGATAATTATTGTTGAGTACTATTTGTACATACTTCTTGAGAAACACTGAATAGAAAACTAAAATAAAAACAAAATTTACAAATTCAGACTGGAGATGTGGCACAGCAGTTAAGAACACTGGTTGTTCTTGTAGAAGACCCAGGTTTGAATCCTAGCACCCACATGCAGCTAACAACTGTCCTTAACTCCAGTCCCAGGAGATCCATCAGCCTCTTCTGACTTCCGTGGGCATTGCATGACACGGGTTCACTTACCTACGTGTAGGCATAACACTCATTCACGTAAAATATACATAATAAATAGAATTTTTAAAAATGTCAAAGTCAATGCAGGTCAAACATAAGACAGGCATATGATAATATGCAAACCAGAGGCATGATCTTCATCTCAGAACAAAGTGAGTTTTGAAGGTGTGAATACACAGGAAAATTTTGACATTGTGAATATCTTCACATCTCAATATGATGAAAATGATCCTAAGAATTTAATCTTCTCTTCATATATCATATCTTCCCAAGGTTTAGTTTTTAAATCTTTCTACATGTTCAGCAAAGCTCCTCTAGAATTTTCCTGTTTCTTAAGGAAAATTCTCCTGAGACAGTTCTACTTTTCCTATTTCTGCAGAGAAGCAGGGAACCATTTTCATTCTAAAAGTAAAAAAAGATGAATTGCATTTTGAAAACTATTCATTATACCATTTTATTTATCTTATTTTTATTTCACCTCCAAACTCAGCACTTCAGACTTATTTGATGGATAAGCATACAATGGCCTTGATGACTTAGGTTGAGAGAACTATGTGGAAACTACGGTAAAGAGTCATTAGACAATGAAAAAGGGCAAAACAGGGTTTGTGAAAAGAATACATTCATGAACTTTATTTTGAAATTTTCAGTTTCAAATTGTATTTGAGAAGGAGAAACAAGGTGATATAGGTGCAAACTCACACACAAACACACACATACACACACACACAACGGGACACAGACAAGGAGACAGATAAAAAGGAAAGATTCATTATCTTAAGGAACTTGCTTCTGTGTTTGGCAAATTCCTGTTGTTAGGAATGCATTGGTAGGGAAATTACTCAAAGAGGAGTTCAACTTTTATTTTAGTTCATTTCTGAGAGCAGTTTTGAGGAAAAATCTTCATCAGGAGTATAGCAACTTCATAAAGTTTTAAGTGATTGAATGGGACCTATCTAGTGTATAGAGGATAATCTCGTTTAATCATCTATGTTTTACAGGTTTGCCTCATTAAAAACAAATCAAAATGAAATGAACTAAATAAAAACAAATAAAAACTTCATGAAAATATCTAGAAGCATTTCACTAATTATCTGGATATCATGAGTTGTAGTTATAAGAAGAAACATATTCATTATCTCATACCAACTTCTCTACATCTTATAACTTTACAATCAACAACATGTATTCTAACATTAACATACTGCCATATTGCACTTTATAATATGATGCCTATATAGCCATTCCTTTATTCACAGATTAATGTTCTTTTATTTGGGAAAGAATTTCAGTACATTTTTGCATCAGTACATGCTACCATAAATTTTTCACCATGTTAGTCATTAACTCCAGGTTATTATTTACTTAGTGCTGATATTTGAGCTAGTATTAGCATGTATGGAATTTAAAATACTGAATAAACAGTCTCCTATGGCCTTAATGTGTTCTAAGAGTTCATGTGATAGATTATACCCCAATGCAACAGTGCTGAGAGATGAGTTAGGCCTGCAGAAGGCAAAGAGTTCCTGAGAGTTCTGCCTCTCAATTAGATTAATACTACCACAGGGACTGGCTTGGTTTTTGGCTGAAGTAGGTTCCTGATAGAGGAAGCTCAGTCCTTTCATTCCTGTGTGTGTTTACTGTAGTCCTTCTGCTTCTGCCTTGGTGTGTTCCAAAAGGAAATCATTCACCAGATGTGAGCCACAAAACCTTGGATTTCTCAACAACCAGAGTTGAATGAAGTAAATCTTTATTCTTTATAACTTGTGCATTTTCAGTCTTGTGTAGTGGAGCATGGCTGAAGTCTCATTGCTGGGGAAGCAAAGGCAGGAGGTTTGCCAAGAGTGTGAGGTCAATCTGGTCTACATTGCGAACTCTAGATTAGCCAGGGTTTCATCGTGAGACTGTTTCTTAAAGAGCAAACAAGCAACAACAAAATTAGCTACCCAGTTTCAAGTATTGTATTGTAGGATAAAACAGACTGAGATAGTCACTGAATATTGCCCCTTTTATCCACCAATGTAAAGACAGTGATTTTGCTAATATACATAATGCAATTATTAGAAACTATTTTGCTAATATCTAACATAGCCACTATATGATAAGTTCTTTTGTTAGTCCACCTATCAAATGCTACTTCCAGTTTAGTCCCACCGATTCAGAGACTAACACGCTTTTGTCAGGGTCTCATATAGCCCCAGCCCACCTATAACTCACTATTAGATCAGGCTGGCCTCCGTCTCACAGAGATATGCCTTCCTCTGCCTTCTGAGTTCTGAAATTAAAGACATGGCACTACACCTGGCATAACACATTTTTTTAATGTTTTCTTTTCTTTCTTTTTTTGGGTATGTAGGCCTACATGTATACATAGAGAAGAAAACATTTATTTTTCTATAATGATTTTCTTCCATGATTTGTCTGTGCATGATAATATTTTATCTTTACTTTTATGCGTTTTCATTTAAGATACTAATGTTGAAATTAATCAATTTTTTAAATTGTGACACTAGAGCTTTACAATTGGTGAATAATATAATAATATTCCAATATTTTTAAATTCATTTATTAGTTCATTTGGTCTCAGTTAACATAAAATGCCATTGTGTAGAATAATGTCATTGTCTTGTTTCTTACAAATAACAACTTCTTGTTTCTTTACTCTTTGATTGATTGTTTTAAATTCTGAGATATGGGCAGTCCTAATCCAGGTACTAAAGATTTCATGTCTGGGGAGATACTGATTTACAGCTCAGTGGCAAGACACTCTCACCAGTTCTTACCTGGTAGAAGTGACAAGGGTTCCAATGGGACACACTGAACAAAGCACTGATAGAGTTGACTGGGGCTCACACCTACAATTGCACCATTTCACCATTCAAGTCTCAGTCAAGGGTTTGAAGTCTCCTGGGCTACATTCTGAATACCTGTCTAAAGACATTAAACAAATTTTAAAAATTAACTTAAAGTGAACACCTCTCTAGTGAGAAAGATAGTGTTGTCTCAAAATTTATATCTTGAAATCATAATCACATGATGTTAATGAGTGGTAGGACACTTGGGACATGATGAGAATCTTTATGAAATCACTCTTTTACCTGACAAGGATACAGGGGGAAGGGGCCATCTATCAGAAGGGGTCCTTGCCAGATATCAAATCTGTTGGCACATTGATCTTGGTATTGACAAGCTCTGTGATTGTGGTACATAAATATTATATTGCCTGAATTTACATTATTTATTACAGCAGTCCAAATGAAGTAAGGTGAACACTAATGCCAATTTTTGATTTGCAGGTTTTAATTTCATTAGGAATATGTCAAGTATCCATTGAAATGGGACAACATTCTTGATAAAAGAAGAAATGTAGAACTAAAAAATGATGCAGAAGTGGATACATATGTTCATATGTATATATGTGTATATGTGCATTTTATATACTGTTTGAGACGATATCTCCATATGTAGAGAAATAATTTGGTCTTTTGTGGTTGTCAAGTGGCTTCTCTCCTCCAGTTATGGCCACTCTCCTGCTCTCTTAGTTCCCCTGATCAGTCGTCCGGTCCGGACCCCAGGGCTGGTGAGGAGACTGTGTCAGCAGAGCCACATTCAGACACAGGAGACCAGGTTCAGTGACACAGATCTGGTTTATTGCAGAAAGGCACAAGCTTATATAGGGATAGCGGTCCAATCACCACACAGCAAGTAGTTTAAAGGTGAGGTACCCAAGGGTGGTGCACAGTACAGTAAGTAGTTTAAAGGTGAGGTACCCAAGGGTGGTGATTAGGGAGTGGCAAGCTCTAGGCATCAGTCTCATGATCTGCCAATGAGAGCAAAATGTCACAAGGCATTCCTTGTGGCTCCAGTAGTTGGGCCGTTGCCTCAAGCCTGCTGTATGGCTGTCAATAAGACTTTCACCCTAGGCTCAAGCCTGTCTGGTGGTGATTAGGGAGTGGTGAGCTCTAGGCATCAGTCTCATGATCTGCCAATGGGAGCAAAATGTCACAAGGCATTCCTTGTGGCTCCAGCAGTTGGGCCATTGCCTCAGGGCTTTTGTGTGGCTGTCAATAAGACTTTCACCCTAGGCTCAAGTCTGTCTCCCACAGTCTTTAACATGTGATCTTCTTGCCTCAGCTTCTTGAGTGCTGTGCTTATAAGCATGGATAAACGTCTGTACCATTTCATAATTTTTGAAAAGTTTTTATTGAGCTTTTACATTTTCATACACTCCATTTCATGATATTTGATGTCAAATAAGTATAATAAAATTCATAGTTAAATTGTTATTCAGAGATTTGTTTAAAAAACAAACACAATAAAAAGCATTATATTTTTCCTTATTTTAGAAAATTTTGAATTTATTTGTTATATTTTATCTTTTGAAATAAAATATTTGATTGCTTTGGAGGCTGGAGAGATGACTCAGCAGTTAAGAGCACTGGCTGCTTTTACAGAGGACCCAGGTTTCAGTCCCCAGCATCCATATGGTGGGTAACAACTGTCCTAAACTCCAGTTCCAGTGGATCTGGTGCCCTCTTCTCATCTCTGTATGCACTGCACGACGCAGGTGCACATACAGACATGCAGGCAATACACATATATGTAAAAAAATAATATTTTCACATAAATTTAGTTTTATTAATGTTATTTCATAAGTTCTTAGATCTAATGAATCAGTGTTACTGGCCACTGTGAATGGTACTCTGTCTCTAATCCAAAGGGAAATCAGTGTTTAACTGCAAGACTCTAAATTCTTTTTTTAACTGAATATTTCTCTATTTCATATAGAACATCCCAGTCAATCATAATCATGTTTATACCCTCACACTCATCCTCCAATACCCCTGTCACTGTAATTCATACATTCTGTCATTTTTCTTATGGCCTATTGCATTGAGCTAGTGTCCCCAGCCTTCCTTCAGTGCAAGTTCATCCACTGAGGTCTAGTCAGCCTACCTAGAGTCTCTCACTTTTAGAAGATCAACCCTTTCTCACCCAGCAGTAATCAGTTGCTGGTATTAATTCCTGTAAGATTGGGGTCAGCTGGCCATTTCCCCATCTGCACTGGGTTTTTGTCTATTTGAGTTTGCATGGGTCCTGTCCATGCTGACACCATTGCTATAGGTTCATATGAGCAGTGTCCTAGGAATTTGTAGGACTCTATTTCCATATGGCCATGCATCTCCTCCATGGCTCTTACAATCTTTCTGTTCCCTTTACTGCAATGGACCCTGAGCCAGGGACACAGATGGGTGTAATTTAATATAGGAGTCGTGTCCAAGGACCATAACTCTGCAGACTCCTAGTCCCTACACTTTGGTCATTTGAGCCCTTTTTGTGGCTCTGGCCCTCTGTTGCATGAGGAAACTTCATTAATGAGAATTGAGTTATTAGTTACTGTCTTCTTTACCTCTTGTTCTGAGTTCTGTGTGTTGTAGGTAGAGGTTTTATTCTAGATGTGCCACTTAGACTTGGGCAATTTACAGAAAATGTCTGTGTGTGATCAGTGGTGATACTCTCTGTCTGGTACAAAAGAAGCTTCTTTGATGAGTGTTGAATGGAATATTTATCTGTAAATATAAGAATACATATTTCACATATAGAAATTACATTAGTCTAGGGATGTGACAGTTTGAGGGTTTCTCTAAGATCTATGTTGTCCCCAGCCATGTGTATTTGGCTATGTTTACAGTACTACACATGAGTTTCCTCCTATTGACTGGGCTTTTAGTTCAATTATGTAGCTTTTGATGGCCCCATGATAAAAGTGTCACTAATACACAAATGTCACATGCTTTGCATGTTATTGATGTGGTTATTTGGTCTTGAAGCTAGTGTTGGACCATCACTGATAATATCCCTTAGCACCTTGAATAGTGCTATTCATGGCTATGATAGCTCACCTTCAGGAGAAGTGACTTCTAGGTCACTACCAGCTTCATTGTTCCAAATTCTGTGTTCAAAGTATCTTCTGTCTTCAGCATTAGGCTCCTATCCAGTCAAGTATATGTACCTAGATATACTTTTATAAAAATTCATCCACTGGATTCTATTCAGCCTACCTGGAGCAGGTAAGGCCTAGTCTCCCTTACCCAGTAGTAATTAATCACCAAAAGTACCCAGACTAGGGCTGAACCATTACTGATTTCACTTGCTCCACTCTGGGCCCATGTCTGATTGTGTTGGCCTGGGTCCTGCTCTTGATGCTACAAATTCACATGTGCAAGCTTCCAGTGGCCTGAAAGTCCTTTCTTCCCTATCTTCAGGAACCAACCCTGGCTCTTAAAATCTTTCTGCAATGACCCCTGAGCTATTGGTGAAAGAGGTTTGATATAGGAGGCCTATCCAGAGACACATACTCTTACAGTCTCTATTGTCTAAAAGTTGTTCAGTTGTAGCTTTTTGTGTGCATTGTACTCTGTCATATAAGGAAGCTTCACTGCTGAGAGTTGAGGGATGCAGTAGTTTTCCTCTCTACTCTCCCCCATTCTGCTATGTTCCATGAGTCTTAGATGTGGACGTTCCACTATAGATGTCACCTCAAATGTATATTGTCTGTGTCTGACCAGTTGTGGGTTCTGCAGTAGCAGCCATCTGATGCAAAAAGAAGCTTCTTTGATGAGTGATGTACTTCTCTATAAATATAAGGATGTATATTTAGCACATGCTAAGAAATTTTATTTGCCTAGAGATATGACAGTGATAAATATTTCTCTAGGATCTACGACCACTCCGGACATGTGTATTTTGAGGGTGTATTTTGAGAGGGTGTAAATCCAATTATATAGCTGTTCATTACCCTCCAGAAAACAGTGCCACTAGTGCACCAACAGACGTAGTTTGCCATGCTGGTCTTTATGCTAATTAGGCTTTAGGGTTGCAATGAACCACAGTTTGATTTTTCTCCCTTAGCAGTTTGCATAGTATCCTCCAGAATTATGATTGTTAAACTTCATGTAGAAGGCTTCAGGATCAGCTCCTACTCTATTGCTCTAAGTCCTGTGTTCAAAGTATGCCATGTCTTCAGCAGTATGGTCTTATCTTCTAGTTCTGGAAGATAATCAAGAGCTCTGGCAATAGGTTGTGTTATTTTGGTAGTCTCTTTGACCACTCTGATCAACCACTGAAAGTGAAGCCTCTCCTTTTTGGCACTGTTTTCCTTGCCATACAACTGCCATGTATACACATGCACTAATGTTCAGACAACATGTGTGCATTTCTCAGGGGGTTTCAAAGGAAACAAATTTCCTGAGGCTTCTCTAGCACCCAAGATCCATTCATCTCTACTTTCTCTCATCTCCATTTGACCTCCTTCCTTCTTTCCCAGTTCAAGTATCCAATTATACCCCCTACTAATAAGACCTGCCTCCCATCATCCCCCTTTCCTGAGTTCCCTCATACCCCATCGTGGCTGCTTGAATGTACCTCCATCCTCCCCTCCTAGATGAACACTCTCACTCTCCCCACCTCCTTTCTGGTAACAAGTGTTCCCTACTATGACCTTCTTTCTTGTTCTTTCTTTTCCTTTGCCTACATGTTTTCTTTTCATGTATAAGGGGTTTGTGCTACTATCTGCAAATGATGGGATCATATTTCATTTGCTTTTCTGTGTCTGTGTTATTTCACTTAGTATAACAGTCTCTTGTCCCATCCATTTAACTGCAAATTTCATAATTTCATTTTTACTTACTGCTGAGTAGAACTCCATTGTGTAAATGTACCACATTTTCAATATCCACTCCTCAGTTGATGGACATTTAGCTTGTTTCCAGTTCATTACTATTTTGAAGAGAGCATTAACAAACATGGATGTACAGATATTTAAATAGTCAAATGAATACTTTATGCATAACCATAGTGGTATAGCTGGATAGTATTGTAGATTAATTTTTAGTTTTTTTGAGAGTTCTCCACACTGCTTTCCATAATGGTGGCAGAGTTTGCATTCCCACCAGCAGTGAATGAGATTGCCCCCCCACATCCTTGCCAGCATTAATGTTAAATTTTTAAATGTTTTTTACTACATTATTTTAATTACTGAAAATGTTGTGCACTTTTTAAGCTGTTTCTTTGCATCAGAAGGCCTCCAAAGATGGCATGGACTCAGAGCCCTGGGATTCAGTGAGAATTCTCTTCACTTCTTGGTCGGCAAATAGCCCGCCAAAAGGAGCCCAAGCCTCCATACCCTGCTGAGAGCCCAGTGATGGCAGACAGACTGCTGGCACAGACCAATGAGAAAATGACACACTGACTAAAGGGACTTGGGGAGGGAGAAAAGGGAAATATTAGGCCTGCCCCCTCCTTCATTAAACGAGCCTGCAGCACCTCGCCTAGTGCTTGCTTCTACCTGACTCCCGGGGTCTGTGTGTCCTGACTCCTTGCGTTTTGCCACCCTCCCGCCATCAGCAGGGAACCCGATCCAGGTTAGGGTCTTCACAGCTGGCCTGAGGAGAACCCGCAACATTTCTTTGCCATTTTTATTTCTTCATTTGAGAACTCTGTTTAGTTCTATTTCCCAGGTTTTTATTTTTAAATTTATTATTTGTTATTTTTATATTATGTGTATGTGTGTATTGCCTTCATGTAGGTAAGTACACCCATGTTGTGCAATGTCTGCGGAAGTCAGAAGAGGTTGTTGGATTCCCTTGGACTGGAGTTACAGACAGTTGTTAGCTGCTCTATGGGTTCTGGGATTCTAATCTGGGTCTTCTGCAAGAACAGCCAGTGTTCATAACTGCTGGACCATCTCTTCAGCCCCTATTTCCCAGTTTTTATTGGGTCATTTTTTCTTGTTTGTTTCTTTGTTTTTTTTGTCATTTTATTTATTTATTTTTTGTGTTTGTGACCCTATATTGTGTTTCTGTTGTTATAACTTTATTTTATTCTGTAGCCTCTTGAGTATACTTATTCCTATCTTCAATTCTTTGTACTGCTTCAAACATTCTATGTGTGACTGTTTTGGTGAACATGAATTCTTTCAGCCTATTTATGTAATGAAAAGTTTTCTGTTCCCCTTCAACTATGATGGATAGTTTTGATGGATAAAGTATTCAGTGTTGGCATCCATGGACATTTAGAAAATGGGGTACTTTGGTCCAGGTGCTACTGGCTTTCATAGTTTGCATTGAAAATTCAGCTGTAAATATATAACTTGTTTTTCAGCTTTCAGTGCCCTCTCTTTGTTCTGCACATTTAATGTTTTTACTATGTTTTCCCATTCTGGCCATGTCTAATTGGTGCTCTATGTGCATCCTGAATCTGTATATGTGGGTCTTAATTTAAGGAAGTTTTCTTCTACAGTCCTGAAGAAGATCTGGTTAATGTCATTGGCCTGAGATTCTTCTCCCTCCTTTATGCCTATGATGTCTAGATTTGTTTTTTTTCATATTATTCCACATTTACTGTGTATTCCATTCCTAGGCTTTTAAATTTTTTACACAGTCTTAAGGAGGTCAGATCTTCAACTTTTTCATCCAGTCTTGATATTCTGTTTTCCAGTTCATTCATTCAGTTTGTGAGGCTTTTCTCCTGTTGGTTCCAAATGACATTTTGTGTTTTTCGTTTCCATGTTCATTTAGGCTTGGCTTTGCAATATTTCTATCTATCCTGTGAGTTCATTTTTCAAGTCCTGAAATGTTTTTGATATTTCATTAACCTGCATCTTTTTATATTCTTGAGTTTCCATCCAAAGTTTATATCTTTCGTCTTCGAGTTCTTTGAGATGTTTGCTTATGTTTTCTTTAAATATTTTGATCATGTTATGATTTTTCTTCTAAATTCTCTATCCTGGGGTTCCACAGGGTGGCTCTTATTGTATTGTGCTTTTAAAGGATAGTGGTTTTCTTGAGAACATATTTTTTGGAGTTTTTTGTATCATCATTATTATTATTTTTTGTGTGTGTTGCTGTTTGTGTATATGGATTTTCTTTGTTGATTTGTGTCCAGTAGAAACTTCCATTGGCTGTTTGTTTAACTGAATTTTGATTCTGTTTATATTGTTTATGTAACTTTGTTGCTTTTTGCTCAGGTATGAAAAATATATTGGTGTGTGTCTCAGGTTCTTTCAGGGTAGTAGACTGTTCTGAGTAGTTCGTGGGACAGAGTAGCAGGTAGGCTGGTCAGGGTAGTTGGAAGCCTGGCCTGTGTCAGACAGATCAGGAGATAGTGGGATCTATACAAGGGAGTTTAGTTAGTCTTGGTTAGAAAGCCAGTCCAGGGATCTAAGCCAATGAATTGGAGTGGGTCTGGGTCCAAGGCTAGCAGCAGACAGGCTGTGGTTTAAACAGGTTGGAACTGTTGAGGCTACAGAGGAATGGAATATAAACATGGTGTGTGGATCTGACTTACCAGAGTCCTAGGTGGGCCAGTCTGTCAGGCAGGTTGGAAGTCGGTGGAAGTTAGGAAAGAAGAACACCTGAGGTTTAGGTAGGATGAGTTAGGAAGTTAGTCCAGGGATCTGATGCAAAGGAATTGGGTTGGGCTTTATGCAAAGGCTAGCAGAGTGCAGTAGGTTCATAACACAGGTTACTTTAAGCTTTAGAAAAGCTTTTTTGCTAAAGAAATAATCCCAAAATACTTCTAAGAAACAGTATTGTTTTCTAAATAAATACAACCCTGTTTAAAATATAACTTATTAATGTATTTGCAAAAGTGAGATATGGCAGACCCTTCTTATTCGTTCCAAGTTTCAATCCATTGAACTCCAATGTTCAATACTAAATGATTCACTGACAAATCAGCTAAGAATTTTATTCTTTTGCAAATGGAAAATGATGACCACTTATCACAGTCATTGATGACAAGTAAATTATTACTGAACATTTGGATAGGTAAATTGGAATATGGTATATTTTAAGATACAAACAGAAGTTATCCTCCGTGAAGTTTTAAAATGTATTTTTTATAAGAAAAATGTTTTTTATGGGCCAGTCTCATGAAACAATGGACAACATTTAGTCCTTAATATGTTTTAAAATTTTTAGCTTTTTCAAAATACTCCAGATTATGATTTAACTTCAGAAATTTCCCCTCCATTTTCAGTGCCTCAGATTTTGTGGGATTAATTCTGATACAATCTATGCAGTTCCCAAAGAAGTCTTTAGAAAACGTAATGGATCCCTGATTCATTAGTACAAAAACACAAGTGAGTTCTGTCTCTTCTCAATCTTTTCATTCTTTCATTCTGCTAACTGGAGTCATTTCTCAATCTACATGATCAAAGATAGTTGACTTTGCCTCTCTCTGTACATACACCTATTCAAGGAAATAAAGACTGGAGAGATTGGTTTTCACTTTATTAAAGATATTTTATTTATTAAAGATATTAAAATGTAGATATTATAGGGGCTACTCTAACAACTTTCAAAACAGTGTGCTTTTCAATGAAGTGTATTGAATAATAGCCATAGTCAATTTTTTCTTACAAACAGAAATAATGATGAAGACAATAGCCACAAGCATGGCTTCAGTTAAATGAAGTGTACAAAGTAAGACAGAGGCTGAAAACCTAGCAACAGATGCTCAAATGATTATTGAAATTAATACAGGGACTCCAGGAATGAGAAAAGTTTAGTAAATCAACTTATGTCATAATCAAGGAGCTGAATAAAGTGAGGTAAAAATTATTTATTATATCTGAGATGCCAAATTACTTTTGCTATCAGTTTACTAAGAGACAAGGTCACCCAGACTTGGCACAGTGGGTAGGGAAAACAGTGGAGAGTAACTCTGGGAGAAAATTGATCCATGAGTAGAGAAGTATTAATTTGGTAGGCAGCTGGCCTCCACGGTAAATCTAAAGAATTCATTATTTTTCTGGAATTAAAAATAATGTCTCCACATTTTGATCCTTAGTGTGAGATCCAAAATCTCATTCTAGGAAAGAAGATGCGTCAAAGGAGGCCAGGAGTTTGGTGGAAAAAGTCATTTATTGATAAGACATTCTTCATTCATTTCTGTCAAAAGCCACCACAAAGACTGTTAAGCAAGCAGACACTGACAGACATTCAGGCATGGATGAGCAAACACCAGCTGCACAGAGGCAGGCATAGACACACATGTGGACCAGCACTCTAACCACAGGCTTACAGGAAGTTTCACACTGACAGCCTTGCTGGCAAAAGCAAAGGCAAAAGATTCAGGCAATGGCTATGGTTTTTAACCTCAAGATCATATTTATACTAAACCTGCTTATACGTGATATTCCTCCACAACTGTTTTTATAACATATTACATCACTGTTTATATTTGGGGTCCCCAGACATCAGGACTCATAGCCCACCTGAATTAGCCATCTTGTACCATGCCAGATATCCATATATGAGTTAGATTTTCCCAATGTAAACTTCCCTATATGACTTTGTGTTCCCAATACTTCAGAACTAATAACAGAGAATATGTATGGATTTAATAGTTTAAACTTGAAAAGAAAATAACTTAATTTAGTTTATATTTTTTCACAAAACACATTACATACATGAACTGCATGAAATAAATATGAAAAATAAAGGATCTTTTAGGTCTAATATTTGTTACAAGTCAAATCACATATATTCACTCAAGAAAACATATTTAATACTGTATCAAAGACAGATACACAGCAGTAAAATTGAAACCTCTATAATGTTTTTTTCTTTTTTTTTTTTTTTGTTTTTTAGAAGCATTTCATTACAGCTTTAACATACTCAATAATAATTTCCAGGCAAAAATATTTCTCTTTCAAAAGTGGCTATAAAATTTTTAGGTTAACTATCTTCTGTCTCAAGCACTCAGCCTGAGTTTTTGACCCAACACAACACCTTTGGACACAAGTTAAAACTGACAGTAGCAGATGTCAATTACTTACTTCTTCCACAGTTGATGTAAGAATGTAGAACTAAATTTTCACACTAAAGGCACATGTTACCCTGGCAGAATTCAATTTTAATGGCTTCCCAGCTCTCAATAAAAGATGCTATAACTAAAACCTCTAAAGTCCTCCTTCCTGTGTTCCATATTCCTGTGCCCACCATGACTCTCAGTAGTATCCTTCTATCGCTACTTTATTAGTAGCTTAATTTTCTTTCCTCTGACTCTTCATCATGTTAGAGTGTGCTCAGGGACAGGTCACTTGTAATTTTAGGCTTTCTCACCCAAGAACCTGGCCATTTTCCAGTCCTGTGGCAACACCTTTGTGATCAAAGTCATACAATTTTTTTTTAATTTTCCATGAAATCAAAATTTTTTTCTGAACCAACTTACATTTAGTTGAATTAGCAAGTAAAATTATATATTTATATTGTATAACACAATGACTTGATACATTTACAACATGGAATGCCTAAATCAAACAAATTATAATAGTCATTGTCTCATATACTTATTTTTCTCTTTTTTATGGTTGAGAAGATACAAAAGCCTACTCCTTTAACCTTTTAAATTATTTTATTTTACAAAAGTTCTCCATGTGGTCCCATTGGGTCTGGGAGCTCAATATGTCCAGCATTTTGGTTTGAGATTTCCCCTGCCTCTACCTCTGGAGTTATGGGATTAAAGGCACTTGGCAATATCCCTAGCACATTTTAGCCTTTTAAGTATATGATGTGTTATTAACTTTAGTCCCATCATGGTATATTATAGATTTATTGAGCTTATATGTTCTATACAGCTTCAGATTTAAAGTCTTTAATAGGAATCTTCCTTATCTCTTCAGACTTTTCCTCTGGTAGCCATCTTTTTACTCTCTGCCTTTATCAGATCAGCCCTTATAGAGTCCAAATGGAAGTGAGATCACATGGTATTTGTCTTGCTATGCCTGGCTTATTTCAATGAGCATGTTTTCTAGGTTGATCTATATTGTCCCAAGTGACAAGACATCCTTCTTAAGGCTGATTAGCACTCTAATGTGAATATGTGCTATAGCATTTTTATCCTTCCATGCACTGGAAGACACTTTGTCTAATTCTTGGATATCTTGGTAATTGTGAATAATGCACAATAAACAAATAATGCATCTAGTTTATCAGTACACTGAAACTGTACTGCCTGGATACATATCCAAGTGGGACTGATAGATTATTTTAATTTTTGATGACTCTCCATACTGTTTTCCATAATGGCTATATTAATTTCATATCTATTAACAGTGTATATAGATTCCTTTTTAAAAGTTATTTATTTAATAATCACATGATTAGAATAAGCATTTCATTACAACAGCATTGACATTTTCAATAACAATTTCCAGAGCAAAAATGCATCTTTTTCAAAATTTGCTGTAAATTTTTAGGTTCACAGTTGAATTAAGACAGTTATACAATATTGTACTTAGTATAAACCCTATAAGACTTAAAATTGAATGAGGTTTTAAGTTTTAAAATGGATCTCCATTTCATTTTAAAAATATGCTATTTCACACAGAACAATTCATTATTAATGCAACTAACACTTAGATATTTGCACATGCATCTCTAATCTCTACATATCTGTTTATTACTAGTAACAGTCAGTTACTTTCTGAGATCCTTGGCATCTGAGCATGGATAAAAAGTCATCAGTTAGTTTTCAGTGGTAATGGTTTTCACCTCTACTAATTAACCTGAAGCAAATTTTTCTGCTTCTTCCTCAAATATAACCCTTTTTTTATTGATTGATTTTTTAATGTTTTTTTTTTCATACAGATGATCCCAATTTTATTCATCAATAGAGACACATCCCAAATGGCACCCTCCCATAACCTCTCCCCCACCACTGGAGCTCATATACTCTGCATTCCCTGCTACTGTCCACTGTGTTGTCAGTGCCCCCAGCCATTCCCAAGTGCTTGTCCATCCAATGAGTCTAGTCAGCCTTCTTGTTTTAGGAAGAACAGCTCTCCCTCATCTAGCAGCAATCAGTTGCCAACCTTCCTTTAGATAAAATTGGGGTCTGCTGTTCATTTTCCCAGTTCTATGCTGGATTACTGTCTGGGAGTCTCTTGGGCCACCCTGGCCAACTCAAAGGAAAGTATCCCTTGTCTGCCATTGTTTCTTGTTATGTAGCATTTAGTATACACATGGACTTTTAAGAAATTATATTGTCCCCTTCAATTTTGGGTTATACTTTCCTTTTGGGTGTTTAAAAACACACAATTGGCCTAGATAAACCAATTTAATTTTTACTCTTAAGGTCATTTGAGGATCTGTTTCTTAGGGGTCAAATGGGCCTGGGAGGAGCCCCTGGTTCTTTTTTTAACAGTTGCATCTATGTGAAGATAAGTCAAAAGTCCTACTCAACCATGGCTGGCTCGACTTGGAAGCATGGAGGAAGTGTTTCCTCTGTGCTGACCTTCCTCTTCATAGAATGGACACTGGTTCAAGATCATTTGGTGGAGTCTCCATGGCCTTCTCGATCAAGAGGTCAGGTGACTCACCACAGTTATGGGATATTTTGAGAGATGCTCCATAGATCCCTGGAACCCAGTTGACCTTGGAGGGCAATGAGTAAAAACTGTCCTTTAGATCCTTCTGACCAGATAAGCATAGGCTTGAAAATATGCCTGTTAACCATCCAGGAACGTTAGTTCCAGCAATCTGGTACTTTTAATTACCATGTGCTATGTAGATAAAGCTTGGGCAGAGAACAAAGATTATCAGATAAATTTGCCTAGACATATATTATGTTCCTTGAGCTATTTGTATGTATAATTTGTCAAGAGGTTGTTGGACTAATATGATTCCCTCTCTTTTTTTTTTTTTTTTTTTTTTTTAAATTAGCTAGGCATCATTCATCTCTTGTACTGCCTAATACTTCCACCCTGGTTTCTGCATTTAAAGTGCCCCCATTTTTTCCATTTCTACCTTAATAATGCCCTTATGCTATGGTTCCACCTTCATTTTTTGTGCCCAAGTTTCCTTGTGTAACCTTCCCTTCCCCCTCTTAAAATAACCTTATTTTTATCCATATCTGCCTTATTAACACCTGTTTCCAACTCCTCTTTCAGATTCTTTCTTTTCCTTTACTACGCTGGTTCCTTTTCATTATCCTGGTTTTTGTAATTATATCTGGATATATACTCACTTATAAGGATTTGGTGCTAGGATCCACATATTAGGGAGAATATATGTCATTTGTTTTTCTGAGGCTTGTGCTAAAAATTCTACCATAAACTCCTAGAAATGATTAACACTTTCAGGAAAGTGGCAAGTTACAAAATTAAGCTACAAAATTCTTTAGCCTTTCTATACACCAACAACAAGCAATCAGAGAAAGAGTACATGGAAACGCCCACTTTCACAATAGCTGCAAAAAAAAAAAAAAAAACTCCCAGTAAACCTGACCAAAGACATTAAAGACTTCTACAGTGAAAAGTTTAAATCTTTAAAGAAAGAGATTGAAGAAGACATCAGAAGATGGAAGGACCTCCCAATGCTCATGAATTGGAAGAAATAATATTGTGAAAATGACCATCCTATCAAAAGCCATTCATAGATTCAATGCAATGCCAATCAAAATCCCCAAGACATTCTCCAAAAAATCCTAAGACTTATATGGAAGCACAAAAGATGTTGGATAGCCAAAGCAACCATGAGCCCTAAGAGCAGTGCTAGGGGGATTACCATACCAGATTTTAAACTGTATTGCAGAGTTATAGTCATAAAAACAACATGGTACTGGCACAAAAATAGACCCGTAGATTAATGAAACAAAATTTAAGACCCAAATACTAATACATGCAATGCCAGTCACCTGATACTTGACAAAGGGGCCAAGAACATTCACTGGAGGAAAGACAGCATGTTCAACAAATGGTGCTCGCAAAACTCGATATCCACCTGTAGTAGAAGGAAACTAAACCCCCATCTTTCACCTTTCACAAAAGTCAACTCCAAATGGATCAAAGACCTCAATGTGAAGGCTTAAACTCTGTATCTATTAGTAGAAAACATTAACAATAACCTGCAAGATAAAGGTGTAGGAAAGAATTTTCTAAACCGGACATCAATTGGTCAGGAAACAATGTCAAGAATCAACATACGGGACCTCACTAAACTAAAAAGCTCTGTACATCAAAAGAAGAAACCAAGGAAGTGAAGAGAAAACCCACAGAATGGGAGAAAATCCTCACCAGCAGCAACCCTTCTGAAAGAGGTTTAACATCCAGAATATATAACGAAATCAAAAACAAATAATCAAGAATGGAAGCAACACAGTTAAAATATGGGCTAAGGAGCTGAACAGAGAGTTCTGAAGAGAAGAACTAAAGATAGCTAAGAAGTATTTTAAAAGGTGTTCAACATTATTAGTAATTAGGGAAATGCAAATTAAAACCACTTTAAGATTTTTACCTTACCCCAGTCAGACTGGCTATGGTCAAGAGAAAAAATCATAGCAAATCCTGGAGAGGATATGGGGAAAGGGGAATGCTCAAACACTGCTGGTGGGATTGCAAACTTGTTCAACCGCTATGGAAAGTAATGTGGAGAACTCTTTAAAAACTAAAAATGAACCTACTATTTGACCCAGTTATATCGCTCCTTGGCATATACCCAAAGAACTCATCCTATTACAGAGACACTTGTACATTCATGTTTGTTGCTGCTTTTTTCACAATAGCTAAGGTATGAAGAAACCTAAGTGTCCCTCAACTGACAAGTAGATAATGAAACTGTGATTCATTTATATGATGGAGTTATACTCAGAAGTAAAGAAAGATGAAATCATGAAATTTGCAGGTAACTGGAAGGAACTGGAAGCATTATATTAAGTAACGCAGACTCAGAAAAACAATTCTTATAAGTACATTCCTGTTGATTTGTTCATGGACAGCCTTTATTATCTCTGGAAATAGACACGAGATATTAATATGCTGTCTTCAGTCTTTTACGCTAAAGTATTTATGAAAGATAAAATTTTTAGACAGGATTTTTTTTAATGAGGACAATAACATAGACCAATTGATTTGCATTTATAACATAATAGAGCACTAAATAACAAGAAGCACCTAAAGGTTGGTCTGGTCTTCGTGGTTAAATGCTACCCACATTGCCTGTTGAGGTGTCTCCTTCCTTTACTCTTACTGTGCCTGTGTCTGCTCCCAAACATGTTTGCCATTTATTTCACAAAGCCTATTTTTTTCCTTTATTCTCATTAAGCAGAGAGACTATTAATTCAGGATAGAACCTGTAATGAATATTTACATTTTTAACCAATGTCACAAGTTTTCCTAGGCTTATCCATAGGCCATTAATAAAAAATTTACTAATCATTAACAAAGTATTAGTAGATAATAAATTCAGTAGTCAAATTTCAAATACATAATTTTTCCCAGTAAGCTGTGTTTCTTTTAATATATTAGAATGTGTTTGTTTATACTGGCTTAACATTTTTAAACTTTTAAGAACATGCTTTCTTGATTTTATAGCCATGATAACTTTGGCACTTCTGTTGATGATCAGAAAATGCATGGATTTATTTCTTGATTCTCTATGCTGCTACAGTGTTCTGTGTGTCTACTTCAAAAAAAATCTCTTGATAAACTTTGTCTTATTTTGTAAATTAATTGAAGTTGTTCTCTACTTCATACATGTTTCTAATACACTTTAGTTACTCTCACTCCCTACTTTCTTCTGTGTCACTCACACCCCCTTGAACTTCCCCCATCATTCCCTTTCCCATGTTCCTGTCTTTAGTGCGTGGCTCACATTGATCCTATGGTGGTTAGTACTATGCCTTGTAGTTTGTCTTTTCTAACATTACTTTTTGAAATATCCAGGAATAAGACAAAGGATTGAAAATCATAAGGCAAACTACAGAAATAGTACCTGAAGCTAATGATCAATGTAACTTAATTTTCTTTCTAGTAGGCAAGTCCAGATAAATGGTTACCACATTGCTAGAATTTCAAGCCCTTTAGCATATGCATGTAACATGAGCAACTAGGAATCCAGCTAATTATAAATCTAGCTTGAATCTGGAGGTTATAGATGACCATCCAAAATAGACCATTGTCTCAACTGCAGGGGAAGCTTTCATAAGGAAGCTGATTAGAGATTTCCAGCACAAGGAAACAGTAATTAAAGTAAAAATAAAATAAAATGAACAGTGAGGCTGGAAATTTTTTTTTTTTTTTTGAGTTGGGGACTCTCTGTAGCCACAGCTGGCCTGGAACTCACTATGGAGACTGGCCTGGCCTCAGCCTCACAGCTCACAGAGATCCACCAGTTTATGCCTCCCAAGTGCTAGGATTAAGGGCATGGGTCACCACACCTAACAGGTGCAGGGCATGAGATTAGATATTTCTTATCTGCCTGTTTGCATATTTATTTATTGTTCAGTAGACTAGTTCCTATTTCCAGCTGATTTTGTATTCTACCTAATGAGAATAAACATTCAACATATATGGATATCATCATGTACTTACTCATTTACATATTTGAAGCACAATACAATTTAAGAATTCCAGAAAATATTTACTTTGATTTATTATTTTTTATTTTTTTATTTTTTAGAGGACAGGTGAAAATAAAAACCTATTTATATTTTTTAATTTTTAATAACTACATGATTAGAAGCATTTCATATACAGCTTTAACATATTCAGTAACACACTCCAGAGCAAGAGTACATCTCTTTCACAAGTGGCTGCAAGTTTCTAGATTCACAGTTGAATTAATACAGTTATAGAATATTGAACTCAGTATAAGCCCTATAAGACATAAAATTGAATGAGTTTTAAACTTTAAAAAAGATCTCCATTTCATTTTAGAATATATTTTTCCTTGCAATAAGACTCATTGTTTTAGCTACTAACACTGAGATGTTGGCGCGTGCATCTCTAATCTGTATGCATCTGATTATTACGAGTCATAATTAGTTGCACTTGGACCCTTGGTGCCTGTGTATGTCTATAAAGTCATTGGGTAGATTTCAATGGTAATGTTTATCACCTCTACTAATCAACATGACATAAATTTCCATGCTTCCTCCTCAAATATAACAGATTTTTAAAAATTTGTTGATTTGTGTGTGTGTGTGTGTGTGTGTGTATGTGTGTGTCACACAGAACATCCCAAACCATCTGTATTAGTTACTTTGCTGTTGCTGTGATAGAAACAGTGACCCAAGAAATTTATATAAGGAAGAATTTATTTGTGCTTACGGTTCCAGGGGAAATACAGTCTGGCTTGGTGAGGAGGCATGGTGGCAGAGGTGGCTAGAGAAGCTGAGTGGAATCCAAGTACTACATCTTCCAGCAGGCACAGGAAACAAGAGGCTGATTGGACATCTGGCAAGGCTTAAGAATTCTCTAAGCCCACCCCCAATGACGTGCTTCCTCCAGGATAGCCACACCTTCTAAAACCTCCTAAAACCATGCCATCATCTGGGGACAAAATGTCCAAACACTTGGAGCCTATAGGGGATCTTTTCATTCAAACCACCATATTCCACCTCCTGGCCCCATAGGCTCATGATCATATAAAATGCAAAATGCATTTAGTCCAACATTAAAAGTCCCCATAGTCATTATCAGTCTCAATACTATTTAAGAGTCCACAGTCCACCAAAGTCTCTTCTGAGACTCAGATAAATAGCGTAACTGTAAGCCTTTACAAAATCAAAAGACAAGTTACATACTCCCAACATACAGCCGAACCAAATACACATTACAGTTCAAAAAGGGAGGTATGGTGGCATTGTAAGGAAATACCAGATCAAAACAAGACCAAAAACCAGCAGGTCAAACATCAAATCCAGTAGCTCCAGGTTCAACTTCTGTGACTTTACTTCCAAAGGGCTTAGATGGCTTAACCTTTCTTGCTTTGCTGCATGCAGTACATATGCTGGTACCACACCCTATGTGCAGGTCTTCTTGGCAGATGCTTCACACCTCCGGCATCATGAACTTCTTGGCATCTTCATTGCCAACCAGGCTTCACCTTCACAGCTTCACACAATGGCCTATCAGGGACGTCTCTAGGAAGCGGAATCCCTGCTTCACACTGTCTGGCCTCCAAGGCTCTCTGAAACCTCAGAGGAAGAATTAATGACCCCTTCACTTTTCCATTTTTCATGCATCTACAGCCAGCACCAGGTGAGCAAACCTGTTGAGTTTGGCTGCAAGGTTGGGATAGACCCCAGCCTGCTTTATCCATTTTAGAAGCTTTTCTCTTCAGTGGCCCCTACAACATTTTCCTTTCATAAGTTGGAGGCTTAGCTGGGTGTGGTCTTGCCCTGGAGGCATTCCCTCCATTGTAAGTTTCACTCTAGGTCCCTCCTTAATCAATTTAATCTCCTTATCAATGGGATCCTCTCCATCACATCTCTGGGCTCCAACTTTAACTTCCTAGTGCTCTTTTTTCAATAAAAACTGTATTTCTTTCTGCCCCATTTGCTCTCTTTCACTGGAGATCTGCATACTATTCACAATTAATATTCATGCCACCATTTCTACATTAGGCTGTCTTGAAATTTATCTGCAAAAGAAATTAGTACGTTGCTTTACAACTTAGCATCAGACAAGCTTTTAGGATGAGGACAGACTCCACCCAGACTCTGTGCCAAAATATCCTACTTGCTGCTTAAGTCTTTATTTCCCTCTGGAACTACATTATTATCAGCACTACTTTCTTCTAGCCATCTACTAGATATGCTTGTTAAGTTCTGCTACAGCAGTCAACTTCTTTACTAGCCCAAACTTCCAAAGTTTCCACATTCTTCCAAAACCCCACATGGTCAGGTTCTTCAAAGCCAGCACCCCACTTCTGGTACCAATTACTGTATTAGCCACTTTTGTGTTGCTGTGATAGAAACACTGACCCAAGCAATTTATATAAGGAAGAATTTATTTGAGCTTACTGTTCCAAGGGAATTACAGTCTGCCTTGGTGGGGAGGCATGGTCACAGAGGTGGGTGAAGAAGAGGAGCAGAAGCTAAGTTCTACATCTTCCAGCAGGCACAGGAAACAAGAAACTGACTGAAGATCTGGCAAGGCTTAAGAACTCTCTAATCCCCTCCCCCCCCCAGAATGTGCTTCCTCCAGGATAGCCACACCTTCTAAGTCCTCCCAAAACTGCACCATCATCTGGGGACAAAATGTGCTAATATTTGGAGCCTACAGGGGACATTTTCATTCAAACCACACACCATGATTTCCAATTATACACCCACTTCCAGATGGCACCCTTCCATAGCCTCCCCCCCCCCGAGCCCTTATACTCTAATATCCCTGCTACTGTCTGCTGTGTTGTTCCACCCCAGCAATTCCCACTACTTGTACATCTGAGAAATCTAGTCAGCCTATATAGAGGTCTTTGTTTTAGGAAGGACAGCTATTCCTCATCTAGCAGCAATCAGTTGTCAATATTCCTTTAGATAAGATTGGGGTCTGCTCTTCATTTTTTCCAGTTCTATGCTGGGTTACCATCTGGGAGTCCCTTTGGACACCCTGGTGAACAATTCAAAAGAATGTATCTCCTATCTGGTATTGTTGCTTGTTATGCAGCCTTAGCTATACATATGGACTCTTAAATTATATTGCCCCATTTAATCTTTGGTTATACTTTCCTTTGGGGGTATTTAAGGCCCAGTTGGCCCAGATAAACCAATTTATTTTTACTCTTAAGGACATTTGAGGATCTATTCCTAAGGCATCACATGGGCTTCAGAGGAGCCCCTGGCTCCTTTCTTTTACCAGTTCCATCTATGTGAAGATAAGTCAAAGGTCCTGCTCGACCATGGCTGGCTTCACTTGGAAGCATGAAGGAAATGATTCTTCTGGGTTGACCCTCCTCTTTGTAAACTGGGCACTGGTTCATGTCTATCTGGTGGGGTCTCCTTGACCTCCTTGATCAAGGGGACAGGTGACCCACTACAATTACAGGACATTTTGAGAGATGCTCATAGTCCCCTGGAACTAGTTGACCTAGGAGGGAAAGGAACAAAAACTGTCCTTTATGTCCCTTTGACCAAATTATTATAGGCCTCAAAGTATGTCTGTTAAAATCCAAGAGGTTAGTTACTCCAGTCTGGTAGTTTTAATTACTGTGTGTCATATAGATATACCTTGGGAAAAGAACAATTATTCTTAGATAAACCTTACCTTGACATATATTTCTTGATCTGCTATGTAAAAATTGTCAGTGGGTTGTTGTTGTAATATGATTCCCTCTGGTTTTTAAAACTAGCTAGGGATTATTTATTTGTCACATTGTCTTACCCCTCCATCATGGTTTCCCCAATTAAGGTGCCCCCATTTTCCCCCTTTCTCCCTTAGAAATACCCTTCTCCTATACTCCTACCTCTCTTGAGCTCCTTGTTTCCCTTTATATTCTAGGTTCCTTGTATATCCTTCCATCCCCCCTCCCTTAAACTAACCCAATTTTTATCCATATCTCCCTTATTAAGGCCTGTTTCCTACTGTTCTTCTCTTTCAGGTCCTTTCTTTTTCTTTACCTACATGGTTCCTTTCCATTATCCTGGTTCCTGTAATTATGTCTGGATACATACTCACTTATCAGGATTTGGTTCTAGGATCCACATTTGAGGGAGAAGATATGTCGATTTTTTTTTTCTGAGTCTGTGTTACTGCACTTAGTATAACAGTTTCTAGTTCCATCAATTTACCTGAAAATTTCACAATTTTATCCTTCTTTACTGCTGAGTAAAACTCCATCGTACAAATAAACCACATTTTCAGTATCCACTCATCAGTTGAGGGGCACTTCGGTTGCTTCCATCTCTTAGCTACTGTGAAAAGAGCAGCAACAAACATAGATGTACAAGTGTCTCTGAAATAGGATGAGCTCTTTGGGTATATGCCAAGGAGTGGTATAACTGGGTCAAATGGTAGGTTCATTTGTACTTTTTCAATAGTTCTCCACACTTCTTTCCATAGGGTTTGAACAAGTTTGTAGCCTCTTCAGCAGTGGATGAGTGTTCCCCTTTCCCCAGATCCTCTCAAACATTTGGCATCATATGTTCTCTTGATCTTAGCCAGTCTTCCTGGGGTAAGACAAAATCTTAAAGTGGTTTTAATGTGCACTTCCCTAATTATTAGTGATGTTGAACATATTTTAAGAGGCTTCATAGATATCTTTGCTTCTTCTTTTGAGAACTCTCTATTCAGCTCCTTAAGTCCATCTTTTAATTGGGTTACTTCTTGTATTGATTCTCCGGACTGGACAGAACATATCTCAACAAAATTAAAGCCATATATAACAAACCCACAGCCAACATGATTAAAAATGGAGAAAACCTGGAAGCATTCCCAATGAAATCAGCAACCAGGTAAAGCTGTCCACTATCTCCACTTCTCTTTAAAGTAGTTCTTGAAACTCTGGCAAGAGCAATAAGACAAGACAAGGAAATAGAAGGAGTAATAATTGGAAAAGAAGAGATCAAATTATCCCTTTTTGCAGATGAAATGATACTATATCTAAGATATGCCAAAAATTCAGCCAGTTATCTAGAAATTATTAACACATTCAGTAATGTGGCAGGTTACAAAATTAACGTACAAAAGTCTGGAGCCTTTCTATGTACCAATACCAAGCAATCAGAGAAGAGCAAATGCAAACACTCCCCTTCAAATAGCTGCAAAAAAATAAAATATCTCAGCATAAACATGAGCAAAGACATTAAGGACCTCGACAATGAAAATTATAAATCTTTAAAGAAATGGATTGAGGAAGACATCTGAAGATGCAAGGACCTCCCATGCTCATGGACTGGAAGAATTAATATTGTGCAAATGAACATTCTACCAAAAGACATTTATAGATTCAGTACAATGCCAATCAAAATCCCCATGACATTTTTCACAGAACTTAAAAAAAATTATGAATCCTAAGATTCATATGGAAGCAGAAAAGACCTCGGATAGCCAAAGCAACCTGAGCACTAAGAGCAATAACTATACTATAGTATACTGGGAAATTACTATAACAGATTTTAAGTTGTATTACAGAGCTGTAGTCATAAAAACAACATGGTACTGGCACAAAAGTAGCCGATAGATCAATGGAACAAAATTGAAGCCCCAAATATGAGTACATGCAATTTCAGCCACCTGATATTTGACAAAGGGGCCAAGAATATTAACTGGAGAAAAGACAGCATGTACAGCAAATGGTGCTGGCAAAACTGGATCTCCACATGAAGAAGAATGAAACTAAACCCCTACCTTTCACCTTCAACGAAAATCAACTCCAAATGCATCAAAGACCTCAATGTAACCCCTGAAACACTGAAACTGTTAGAAGAAAACATTGCTAAATACTTACAAGATATAGGTGTAGGAAAGAATTTTCTAAACTGTACAACAATTGGGCAGGAAATAAGGGCAAGAATTCACAAATGGGACCTCATTAAACTAAAAAGCTTTTGTACATCAAAGGAGGCTACCAGGGAAGTGAACAGAAAACCCATAGAATGGGAGAAAATCTTCACCAGCAACACATCTGACAGAAGTTTATTATCCAGAATATATAACGAACTCAAAAAAAAAAAAAGAGAGAATGAAGACAAGAACTTACCCTACTTTGATTTATTTTTGAGAAGAATATATTCTTTGAACTTGTAGTAATTTACATTCAAATTTTAAGTCATTCAACTCCAAGAAGGAGAGAAATTTCCTGTATTTAGGAATCTCTACATATGCCTTTTACATCCATGAAACCATTAAAATTTTATTAATTTTTTAACATTTTATAAAGTCCTACTTTTTCCTTTTCCTTTTAATATTTTACATTAAAATCTGAAGGTCATATGATTAAAAATACTCTACTAATAAATGAAAAATTGGCCTTAATTATTTAGCATCATTATTCTCCAATTGTCAAAATAGATTTTCCCCAGCTATATTCCTTTGTAAAAAAAGAACCATTCAAATACATATTCATAAGTGTTTTACACTACCTTTCATATAAGCTAAGAGAAATTTTAATTGATAAATAACAGAATCTTAACTATATTTAAATTATTTGAAAAGTTTTCCCTTACTTAAAATATGAGACTATGCAAAAAAAAATGAACAGGCAGTTTTCAATGCATAATAAATAGACAAATGTTTTCAAATAAGTAGAAAAAACATGGGTGGGCCTCAAATGCAGTATTTAGTATGCAGAATGGATTTCCCAGAAGAAACTGAGATAGCAATCCAATTAAGCTGTTCCTATATGTAAATGAGAAATTGTGTAACCTGAAGGACTACAAAACAAAATAATATATTTCTTGTGTTATGTCAAACAAGTTATATTATAAGTTGACAAGGCATAAGTAAGCTTCAGGTGAGCAGGAGCTAAGGGGAATTGGTTAGTAAAGTACATTTGATGATGGATGGCATTTGAATGTTAGCAGAAAGCCCTATCAGCATTTCACAATTAAAAATTCATTAGAACTTTTAAGGCCAGGATAACATTTAGTAAATAGAAGCCGCATGTAAGAAATTTGAATGAGTCCAAGGACTTGATAGAAAATCAGAGCTTAAACTAGTATACCTAAAATAGCAATTCATAAATATTCATGCTCTGATACGTTTTCCAGTAACTAAATCACAATGCCATGAATCTTGCTGAAATAATATTATGTCATTGATTTCAATTATGGCCAGTAATATTAGTTAAAATTAACTCTTTAACTAAAATGGAAGAGGATATGACATTTGTTTTTAGGGAAATACTTTCAACATGTCTGCTAAATGGGTCAGGTCTTTTCTAACACAGTTTGCCTGTCATTGTCTGAATGTGAATTATTTCTCCTGAGATGGAACTCTTGGTCCTAGTTTGTGACACTGTTTTGGGACATTGTCAATCCTGGCAGATGGAAATGGGTTACTGAGAGCAAGCCATTGAGTTTGATAGCCTAGCCCAGCCTCCTGTCCAGTTCATTGCTTTCTGGTTAGCCACTGTACAATGACCTATTGCCTCACATCCCAAATGGCATGAAATGAGCCACACAGGTCACCATGACTTCCTTGCTATGATGGACTAAAATCCCTAAAACTGTGAACCAAAATAAATCCCTCCTTAAGTTATTTTTCTGTCAACTATTCCACCACAGTGATGACATAATAAATCATCATACCTATAACTTAAGATACAATTGTATATATTAGACAATGTTGCCTTAAAAGACTAGAAATCTTGTTTTGAAAATTTATTTTGCAACTAAGCCTTTTGAAGAAAAACAAAGAATACTAAAATATTTAAGAATTTATAAGCATGACCAGTTTATTCCAATGAAGAGTGAAATGGTAAAAATTCACTTTTCCAAATATCAGATAAAGAACTGGGGATGTGTATGGCAAATGAAGAGTCTACATAAAGTATCTTCTGTTACACAGAGTGTTCAGAACCATTTCAGTCTGTTGCTTATATTTAACTCTCATGAACCTTGATAATGACACAAAATAATAATTTCTTCTAAAAAATCAGAATATTTAATACACTGGCTTCACATTATGAAAAAAAAAAACCTTGATTGTAGTTTTGGTTTTAAATTTAGGTTGGGGTTAAATTATTTATGTCTAATTTAACCTAACGTTTTCTGCTGAATTTTTGCTATGACTGTTGTACAAAGAAACCCAACATAGTTATTCAAAAAAATGGAAGAATATATTTTGATATGATTATTTTTATTTAAAAATGACAGGATTATTAAAAGGTATACGTATTAGACTTTTTAGATTATTCAAAATCGGATGCTAACATACTTGCTAAAGGACTGAAATGTTAAGAACTTTGTGCTTTACTTAGGTGCCTTAACGAAACCAAGATGTGGTGTTTCATAGCATTTTAGGCATTATTTTACTGAACCATGAGTGAGAAATGTTTTTCAAACTTTCTCACTTCACCACAGTGTATACAATTATTATTTTACCAAACAAAAATCATTATAACTCATAATGTCCCAATTTTAATAATCTTTTGAATTATTAAAAATATTTATTTATTGCTCATACATGAAAACCAGCCTTCAAGTATATGCTGTTAATCAATAACTTTCATAGATTTTCAAACTTTTACTTGGAACGTCTTTGTCCCATTTAAAAATGTGTTAAAATTATGTTAATTGTATCTCTTTAAGGATGGCATTTCTAAAAAATTTAGTTTCTTCAAATGGTATGTATTTATCTCTACCATTCCTCTTTCTCCCCCCCCCCAAAAAAGGCTTGGTTCCCAGTACTAAGATAATTACCTTATAATTATGGTAGTTTAATCATTTCTAAACATCATCATTAGTGTAACCACACAGGTTTAACCCTATAGTACTTGTGTTTTGCACTTTGATTTCATGGTGCCAGTCTCCCTGGATACACAGTATAGCATTATATACATTTGTCTGGAAGATACTGGATTTCAACCTCTATTAGCTGCTGGAGTTTCACTACTTTTACTAAGTGAGGAAAATAGAAACAAAAAAATATTTTTGTTGTCAAATCCTGTTCTAAAGAAAATGGCTTAATGAATTCACCTTTTAAAAAGCAATCTAAAGAAAGTTTGATAAAGATTATTTTATGCAAATGCCTTTGCTCACTATTAAATTGTCAGGAAAGAAAGATATTTATCCATCCTAAAAAACAAAACCACAAATTGCAATAATAGCAGACAAAGGATGATCATTAACCAGCTACTAATTATAGGAACCTTGCCTGCTATTGTTAAGGAGTGTTTTGTTTTTATTGCTAATAAGATCTAAACAGGAAAATTAAGTATTTGAACAGTTTCTTCCAGACTCCATACTGATCTCTATTTCATTTATTAATTCACTCTTTGTACTTGAAGTGTTAGGGACTTGAGAACGAAAACACCACCTGCAGTTTTATTTTCTTCCTAACACATCCCTCACTTGCAATTTTAAATACTATATCAGAGGGAGCCTCTTAAGGTGAATGTCCTCATTGTCATTCCAGAAAAATCATATGGTATTATCTCCTAGTGATGTCTATAATAACTCTAAACCCAAAGAATTCTTTTATTTTTTTCTAAGTCTTAAATACTTAACAGGGAAATAGAATAATCACTTCCTATCTGATTGGCATACATTTTGTTTTGTCAAGAAATGCAATTTAATTAACCATGGGTATTCTTCATTTGTAGTTTAGGTTATATCCTGCTATCTTGCTGAATATTTTCAAGTGTAATCATAATCTCTTAGATAATTATTAATGGGTCTTTTCTGCAAAATAATATAAGCTTATCTTTATGTAGAATGTTTATAAAATGCCCACAGATTCTTAAATGTCTCTCATAACATAGCAAAAAACAATTTTCATATACAGAAAATATTTGAATTAATAAATATTTTAATCATCATTATGGTTTAAGTATGTGCTGCAAAGTTGATGTGTTGACAATCTAAATCAATGTGTAAGTGTGAAATATGGGTCCTCTAAATAGATGATGAGATCCTAGAGGCTCTCTCCTCATTTGTGGATTAATGTTATTATGAGAGAGTTACCATCTGTGGAGTCTTGTGTTTGACTAGATTCACCTCTCTTTCTCCTCACTTTTCCTCCCTCCATCTCTCCTTCCCTCATTCTAGCATCACTCCATCGTCTTCAAAAGTGGGTCCTCCAATATTTAATCTCACGGTATCTGAAAATATAATAAATAGGTCTCTGTTTTAGATAAAATGCTGTTTCTCATATACGGTTATTTTTACTTCAAAATGGATTATTAGATCCATGAAGGTTATTCAAAGCCACTAGTTCTAGCACCCAGAAAGTGAGATAGGGATTGCCAATCTAGCAACTTAGTGAAATTGCATTTCAAATAGTGAAAGAAATAACTAAAAATATATTAAAAGACTATATACATATATATATAACTTAAAGTAATTCCAAACTACACGATATTCAAATTTTATAACTTCTAAAATATGCTTAAGAAATATTTGTAAAGCTTTCTTAAAGATAAATAATAATTTGAATAAAATTTAAACACTCATTATAATATGTAAATATTTCAAAATTAATCTACATTTATATAGATTATAATTGACACTTTTAATACACTTACCTTAATTACTATTAGCCCCCCAAAATTCAATTCACCAGCTATTTAACTGGTCAAATATTACCATCTCTATTTTAAATAAATTACTAGTTCTTTTTTCAGTTTCCATTCTTCAATTCAACATTACAAAGTAATTGGAACAGATGTTGAAGCCCGTATTTGTTACATGTATTTGAAGTTATATATAAATATTTATGGAGCAGAAAATATAAATCAGAAAATATTAATATACTGATGAATACAATACTGGAGTAGTGAATTACTGAAGATGAAGGCTGGGTCAAATTGTTTTAATGGTAAAATCCTAATAAGACTGAAGTACTAAAATAAATGTAAATATTACAAGGCAATCCATATCCATACTTTCAGAACATGTTTAAAAATT
>NW_008337147.1:3534014-3566008 GCF_000622305.1 Nannospalax galili
TAACTATCCCTGAATAATCAAAATTTTTTATTATTTAAAATAAGAATATGAAATGATAAAAAAATCCTTTAAAAATATAAGCAACATATTGTAACTGTAATGGAAAGTAATTGAAATTGTCAAACAAATTATATTTGAAGCTCATATATTTTTTCAGTAGACTAATAATCTCATGAGAATATTTACTTTAAGGACATTTGAAAGGTCTCCCATCATACAGTTTCCTGCTACTAATTTTTAGAATAACATTATTTGAATATTCAGGGATAGTTACTTCTCATAAATAATATTTTTATAGTTAAAATACATGTGAGCTATACAAGTTTTATTAAATTACAAAGTAAATCTAGGTTTTGATATTCTATATACCACTTTGTTTAAATAAATGAAAGAAATAACCTTTTGTACAAACACTGTTTTTGTAAAAACACATATTGTGAATAAAAATGCTGATTTGTCTTATATTATATTTATTCAATCCGTCTTCTATAATTAAAGAAAATGATCCAATTGGCTACTTTTACTCATGTTGTTTAAGCTTTAAAATACTATGATATTAGATAAAGAATAAAGACTCTCCGTGTTAATTATATTCATGGTATGGAAGAGTACTTCAGTCATTTTGTAGAGCTCCAACATTGCTAGATAGTTTTGCTATTGTTTATGATTTATGTGCTTTCTGAAGGTTGGTGCATATATTTGCATAAATAATCTGTAGGCAAAATATACAAACATTCAAATTAATATCCTTTACAGCTATTTATAGTGATTATTTTCTAAATAAGTTCCAATTCACATAATAATAAAAATTGATCTTCTCTAAGTTACAATTTAGATGCTATGTCACATTTATCTTAATATACTGGAACTGTAATTGCACATAATTGAGCTTCCAATACAAAAAAATAGATAGTATTGCTAAAACAAATGAAAACTAACATTGATTGGTGTTAGAATAAACTGAGATTTGGTAGTTCTAATTTATTAAGTTGGAAATGAGTTCTAAATCCTTTAACATAAAGATTTAGTTAAAGTTGTGATTTTCAGCAACAAAAGCAAGATATGGAAACAATCCTAAAAAATTGCATTTATTTTGATAAGGAAAATCTATATGAAAATTACTTGACTAGCATGCTCAATGTAATGACAGGCAGCTCAAAATAAATATCTCACTGGAGCTTGGTAGGCCATAATTAATACTGGAAATTATAATATTCTTATATTAATATCTCTTTAGTTTTCAAACATGGAAATAGTTTATAACTTCTTTTTTATTCATTTTTTAAATTTATTGTGTACGATTCTATTGCCTGCATGTATGTAAATGCACTCATGTTGTGAAACGTCCCCAGAGGTCAGAAGTGGATGTTGGATTCCCCTGGACCTGGATTTATGGAAAGTTGTTAACTGCCTTGTGGGTGCTGGGAATCAAACCCAGGTCCTCCGCAAGAGTAGCCAGTGCACTTAACCTCTGAGCCATCTCTCTAGCCCTATACTTTCTTTTAAGGACACTGAAAATACATATATCCTCAGTTGACTATATATTGAACTCTGCCTATTTATGAAATAGTTACCTTGTTTTAGCTAAGGAAAAATACCTTCATAGTTACCTAGTATTTCTAACCTAAATAGGGTCTCTGTATCTGAATTAGTGTAAGCCGATCTACATATTATTTTATTCATATACAAGTTTTTGTTGAACTTGTACTTATAGAGTGCTATTAATAAGTCATGCACAAAAAAGACAGTTGACAAAGAACAGTGCCAGCTGCTTTAATTTTGTAAGTCAATTCTGTTTTATTAGTTAAATGTTTACAAGACAAATGTACTTCAGATTAATTTTATATGTGAGAAATATATTTGTATTATTACTATATTCCTTGGTATAATGCTTAATGATTAACCATTCATTTAATCTCCAGTACTTCCAACTTGAATAAAACCACTAAGATTATTATTTGGAGCAATTCTGATTGAATTTACAAATGAGAGGGAAAATAATTTTCAAAATACATGCTTTGAATTATCCTGTTTGATAAAAATCAAAGTGAAGTCAAGAGAGGGAATTAAAGAAATTACCCATCATCTGCTTAAGAATAGAATACTAGAATCCCATTTGTTCCTATATTTCATTTGAATTACCTCTACAAATACCAGTGCTTTGACTGTGACTCTTCCCTTTCATTCCTAATTCTCCTTCCTTTTCTCCATCATCCTGTCCCTCTTCTTAATATTGTTCTGGACTTTGTATCTGTGCTAATGCAGCTAGTAGTGTTATTACTGTTGCCAGAAATTATACCAATCAATTCACATTTCACAGTCCTATTACCACAGAGGGTATTAAGCCAAGTTGACCATTACTGAATGACCTTTGATTATATTACACAAGACAATGTTTATTTCCTAGACCTGATCTTTTATACAATTGTATCATGTATTGGAAATGTCTATATATCTAGAGATTTATTTATCCATTTTTTATCTAGATCTAGAAAGGTATTGCTATTGGACAAGAATAATAAATTAACTGAAGGTTTTTGGTTGTTGTTTGTCTAGGTATTTTTTTTACTCACTGGATTTCCTCATGGGTCTAAGAGTTATGTGAATTTTCCTCAAGATAGGTTTCAGCTGTTACTGAAGAGTTGTCATAATTACCATTATTCAATCAATACTGTGGAATCAATGACTGAATCTATGTTGATTGGTTTGACAATCAACAATCCTGACCCAGGGACCAAACATCTAATATAATTTACTTATTATTGACATCCATTTAACATTGTCTTCATTGTCTATAAAATATCATATTTACAAAGACTACTTAGTGCTTCTGCTAAGAAGGAAATTATACAATAAGCCAAAGTTGTAATTTGCAATAGTAAAATAGAACTAATAATACCATATGCAAAACCCATTATGAGCACAGAAATATACACAAAATTTACAAACAAAGATCTTTTAATTTCTAGCATAGATTCATGAGACACGGGTTTGACTCTTGGTGGCAACCAAAAGCATAATCTCATCTCCTATTTCCCTGTCTGAGTTTTATATTTACATCTATTTATTTTGGGCAAGGGAAGCATGGTTATATGTAGAGGTTTGAGTATAACTTTCAGGAGTTGGTTCTCTCCTCTACCATGTGGATTCTATGGATTGAAAGCAGGTTGTCAGGCTTGTAAGAAAGCACCTTTACTCACTCATCTATCTTGCCAGCACTCACTGAGTTTTAGTAAGAATCCTTATCAAGTTTAACTTGACCTAAAACTACTTCAGTTCTATGATCCCCTACAAAATATACTGATGCTTACATTGTTAAATTTGAGTCACTCAATCACAAGAAGGTAAGCTTTAGACATTTGGCACAATTTAATATGTCATACAAGGGACAAATAAGGCAGAGTTCTAGGTTCAGCAAATCAAGTGATATTTCTGTTTGCCTTTTGGGTATAGCTTATGAAAGTACTCTATTATACTTCTGGGTGGAACTCTCTGTCCTTTCATCCAATTCACAGGACTATGCATTTGGTAATTGTCCTGTCTCAAAAACACCAAAAAACAAACAAACGAAAAACCCTGAAGTTTTCACCTTAAATTTTATGATTTAAAATTTATGATTACATGAGATTCATCTAGATTATGAGGAAATATCTTCACTTCTGCATCCTTTAATAACTCGGGAATGTCTTTTCATTACAGAAAAGACATATTCAAAACTGTTAAGAATTTGAAATGAATGGGGCTGGAGAGATGACTTAGCAGTTAAGAGCACTGGCTGATCTTGCAGAAGACTTGGGTTTGAATCCCAAACCACATGGCAGATAACAACCATCTGTAACTCCAGTTCCAGGGGATCTTATGCCCTCTTCTGTCTTCCGCAGGCATTGCATGACATGGGTGCATGTACATACATGCAGGCAATATACATAAACAAATAAAATGATAAATATAATATTAAAAATTAGAAATGAACAACTTTAGAGGCCTATTTTTCACCTTAGCATGCTATTTAAGCTGAAATCTGTAAACTGAAGACTTGGTAACATGAACATTGGAAAAGTTTTTGTCTACTTTGAATTCCCTGAAAAGCATATCCAAAATCAAAGACATGAAGAAAAGAAAACTTGGTGGAAGTGATGCAATGCAGTAAAAATAGAATAAAGACTTGAAGTGGTGGGCAGAAGACCTCGGAGAGGTTAGGGAGGAAAATCTGTAAGATATACTAAGGAGCAAATTATTAGTATAAGCATCTGGTTTATTATGGCTGCAGCAACACTGAGCACTGTTTCTCACAAATGTATCTACATGATATAAAATTATTGGTTTGAGCATGTTGCCATGTATGAGTGATAAGCAAGTTTGAAAATCCTTAAGATACCCATTAGAGAGAGGTGTAAGGAAAGCACAAGGAAGGTAAAGGATGCATGGTGTGAAGACTTTTGGTTTTCCACTGCTGTGCTATGAATTTACAGAAGCTTTGTTAGATGTGGTTTGAAACAACAATATCAGGTACGTATGGAAACAACAGTAAAATTTTGTATCACATACAACTCAAAATATTCAAAATTACTTATTTAAAAATAAGGCCAGCCATGGTGGCACATGCCTTTAATCCTAGCGCTTGGAAGGGCAAGGCAGGTAGATTCTGTGAGTTCAAGGCCAGCCTGGTCTACATAGTGAGTTCCAGGAGAGCTGGGGCTACAGGGAGACCCTGTGTCAAAAAGACCAAAAAATAAAAAATAAAACAGTGATGCACAAATGAGGGAGAACATACATTATTTGTTTGCCTGAATCTGTGTTACTTTACTTAGTCATGGATGAACTTGCTCTGAGGGACATCTGGTGAGACTAACCTGACATGAAATGCTTTAACACAAATGACAGAGTATGTGAATTCCAGTAGGGTGTGGAGCTATGGGAGGGTGCCAGTGGGGAAGGGGTAAAAGGATGATTAAGATTAAATAAGATGTTCTACATGAAATATACAAAAGTGCAATAATAATGTACAAAACTTAAAATAAAATAATAAAAAACTTGGCTGAAAAAAAATCGTAAGTGAAAATATGTTTTGAAACAATTTCAGAATAGTAAGTTGCTGTCTACGCTACATGCTAACAAATAAACAATACAACAAAACAAAATGTTCTGGATGAACAGAGTTTCATCTGAAAAATTCATTTAATACTCTATTGTACTTTTAGCTGAAGTCCAAACAACAGATAAAAGTTTTTCAAAAAATATTTTTCTGTTGAGCTTTTAAAATTTCATGCATTTCCAACTCAAATCCAGACCCACCCCTATCCATGCCTCTGCCATTCCACCGCTAAACCCTGTGGACTCTCCTTCAGTGTAAACCTGTCCACTGTCATCTAGTCAGCCCATCCAGTGGTCATATGCCAGTCATACTCTCTCCCTCACCCAGGAGCAATCAGCCTCAAATAGTTCTCAATCTAGTACTGGCCCACCACCTTCTTTTCACCTCCCCTTTGGGCCCTTGTTTAATTGAGCTGATGTGGCCACAGCTGATGCAGGCTCACATGAGCAAGCCTCCAGTGGCATGGAAGATTCCACCTCCTTATGTTCATGAACTAGCCCTGGCTCTTACAACCTTTCTGCATCCTCTTAAACAATGGTTCCTGAGCCATGGATGGGTGAGGTTCCATATAGGAGTCCTATAGTCCAATCTACAATATCTTAGTCTCCAAAACTTGGCCAGTTGTGACCTTCTGTGTGCATCTCACTCTGACGTACATGGAAGTCTCACTGGTGAAAGTTGAGGGGTGCATTAAACCGATCTCTACCCCTTATTCCACTATGTTCCCTAAGCCTTAGTTGTAGAGATTTGACTGCAGATGTTTCACCTAGTACTGGGCATCTATCAGGCATATATTCTCTGTGCCTGACCAGATGTGCAACTCTGCAGTAGCCTCGATCTGCTGCAAAAAGGTTTTTTGATGAGTGCCATAGGGCATGCTTGTCACTCTCTAATGGAGGTCTCTTCTGTCTTGTGCACTAGGTTGCCTGCCAAGCAGTTCCCAGGTATAGATATGCATTTATTTTCAGACACTCTATGTACATTTCTCAAACGGTTTCTAAGGCATAGCTTTTCCCTCTAGGTTTCCTAGGCCTCTGAGATTCACTCATCTCCACTCTTTATTCTCCCATCCAACTTCCATCCTCCCTCCCTCCCTCCCTAGTCACAGTGCCCTGATTATCCTCACCCTCCCCAATACTTCCACACTCCTGCCATCTTTGCTTTCCTGACTTCACTCCCTCTCCCAAACCATGGCTCCTTGTATGTACCTCTCTCCTATCCTCCCTGCTGATTACTTCCACTTTTCTAAGCTCTCGCCAACAAAGCTTCTTCTTCTGTAGTAGATGGTATCTAACATAAGGACCCACAGCTGGTCAATACAGTGGGAATAAGACACTACAGCTTTCTGGGCAGTTAAGGGAATGTCTGTATCACAACCTGACCTTCCAAGGTAGAGGGATCATTGTGGAAGAAGGAGTAGGAAGATTGTAATAGCCAGAGTTGGTGGATAAGGAAACTGTGTTTCCAAGACAGAACAGGGCACTTGTACACTGAAACCAAAGTGCTTGTGAGAGCATGCACAAAACTTTCACAAAAGACTTAGACAAAATCTCAACATTGAAAAAGGATGTGAGTAAGAAGCCCCAGCCCTCTCAGGAACTATTTGCAACTGACAACTGCTATAGGAGGGAGATTCAGTTTTTTTAAGGGGGTGTTATCTGTTAAGGGACCAAGCTTGACGAGATAGACACACACCCAAGAGATTTGGGGAACACAAATTAGATAAAATAGACCTTTAGAAAGAAAAAATAATGAGGGAGATAAAATTGGGGGATTGGAGTAAGTTACAGATGGTGGAGATGGGGTATGCAGTCTGAATGTGTTCAAAATGCATTGTGTGAAATAGTCAAAGAATCAATAAATATTTTCTAATATTTGGAAACAATTAATGCAACCTCAGTTTAATTAGTTATGTTTAGCGATGGTGTAGAATGTATTTCAGAAGCTAGAAACAATGTTTGCTATGTTCAGAAATATTTTATTTCTTTTAAAAATATATATACATATTTTAATTGTATTGATGTTAAAAATCATTTAAAAATACACAGTAAATATTTTCATCAGCATTTAAAATATTTACAACACATTTAATTTTTCATCGTTCATTATCTTTCAGTTTGAGTCATTTCCAAATACCATAAGGAAAAAATGTATTATCTATTCCTAAAGAATAGATACTGTATCTTAACTCCAGGTCTCATGGTCACTATATTAACTTTGAGAACAAAATTAGTTATTGTGTGTATAACATAGTAGGCATATAATTATTTCATTTTCTGAAATATTTATTGCTTTTATTTTATGTGTATGAGTGTACCTGCAGTTTGTATGTGTACCCATGTAGTGCAATATCTGCTGATCTCAGAAGAGGGTGGTGTTGGATCCCCAGGAACTGGAGTTATCAATGGTTGTTAGCCACCATGTAGGTGTTGGGAATGAAACCCAGGTCCTCTTCAAGAGCAGTCAGTGAACTTAACCTCTAGGCATCTCTCCAGATCCTACCACCCCCATTTTAATATTTCGTTTCATATAATTATTTCTAAAACATGTACATATATGCTCTTAAAATTAACTTTTTCAACTCTAAATTTTGAAGAATGGTGGCTGTAAATTCATGATACACCAGAAAACTATCATATTTTCTTCCTTTCTTTTCAATAATATTCATCAATTCTAATATAAATAACCTTAAAGTAGAATCCATATACTGAAACAAAGCAGTTAAATAGTTAATAACATCATGCCCTTCTTCTGATAATTTTTCCCTAGGTAACTGGAAGGGGATTTTTATGCAGGATAAGGCATATACAGGGACACCCTTCTCAAAAGGGTAAAAGCTTACAGAATAAACTTTCACCTCGATACTAAGCAGTGGAAATTGACTCAGACTCCAGATTCACTACTGAATGTGTTTATTGGCATAATCTCCATAGAAACCATGATGTCTGCAACCAGTCCTGCCATATAGGTGACATGGATTAGTTGTACTTCGAACCCTTGCACTGCACTAGAGTCCTGAGTTTATGGAATCTTTGTAAATAATGAGGGGATAGTGTGGGAACACTGCAAGTAGTCATTTCATTCTGGGAAAGCACCTCTCTGTAGCTTTGTGTTGTATTAAAATATCAGAAAGTTAAAAAGAAAGCTTTTATTAAGTGTGGTGGTTTGAATGAGAAATCTCTCCAATGATACGATTTATTTAAATAGTTGGTGGCAGATTAGGACATGTGTCCTTGCTAAAGTCACGGGGGGGGGCTGACTTTTAAAGTTCATGGACTTTCCCAACTTCCAGCTTATTTTCTGTGTTCCCTGGGCTTCCTTAAAGATGTAGGTCTCAGAGTTCTGCTTAGGCTACCTCCTTCCATGCCTACCATGCCATTGTGATCTTTTATCTATGTTGAACTTTAATTCCAAGTAAAAGCTTCCTTCTATAAGTTTCCTTGATCATGGTGCTTTACCACAGCAATACACAAATAATTAATACATTAAGTATGGCTCTTTTTTATAAAATAAGTTCGCTTATGTTTATTTTATTTTATGAAATATCCATTCCATGAAGCTTTAGAACTGAATCAAAATATAAACAAAAAAAAGATAGCATTCCACACATCACTGCTGTGAATGTTTGCATTACATTGAAAAAACATGTGTGCATTTGCTCTAGCATCATTAGAAAAGAGAGAAGATATGGGGAGAGACAGAGGGACAAATCTATATTTTTAAAAATAGGAGTCATGAAGCATTCCTTGAAGAGAGCTATATACATAAAAAGGAAAACTACATCAAATATACATAGTATAAATAAAATTATTTTTAATGAAATTTTTAATGAAATACAAATTTCTCTTTACTGCTGGATTGGCCCGGGATTTGATACTCACCCCACTTTTCTATATATACTCAATTTCTTGGTTATACATTTGATTTCAAGGAGACTAGACATATGTCTGTCTCTGTATTTCTATACTGATTTGAGCAATTGTAGAAATAATTATTTAAAATGCCCTTTCTACAAAACGTCATCATCTCAAGCACAATATGTCCATTGTCCTCATGCATTTTCTTTTGTTCATCACACTTGGTGGCATATCCATCATTTGATTACCTCAAATTTTTATCTGAATTGCCATTTTCCCCTTATTCTCAAAACTTATAATGAATCTGTCATAAAATATTCAGCCTTGTTTCATTTGCCACTGCCTCTTCCACATGATATCACATCTTCAACTCCTCCAACAAAGTCTCTTCACTCAGGAATCCCACTCAGACACTTTCAATATCTGTTGAGGAAAAATGAGCCTAAAAATAGCTATGGGCAATCAAACTTTAAATCTTTTTATCAAGCTAAAGTTAATGCCATTACCAAAATCTTAATATTAGAAAGGAGAAATAATTCACAATTTAGTTCAGAATTCCATAATATGACTTAGAGAACTGCTTGGTTTTATTGCTTAATTCATAATCCAGTAAGTCATTGAATGTTAAAACTGGATAAACATGTAAGAGCAGATAGATGTAGATGATATCAAGAATACAATCCTTCACAATATCTTGAAATGGTTATGAATAAAATTAACACTTGATAAGTGGCTTTAAAAGAATGCCAAAAAACTCTATATCACCTTACACAGGAATTGGAAGCACAGTACCCACTGAAAAAAAGTGAACCTAGTATCAATGCATATAAACTTCCAACACTAGGGAAATTTTGTCATTTGATTTAGAGAGTGTATAAAAAAACCTAGTAAAGAAAAATTAAATAAGGACAGAAAATAAATGATTCTGAGGAAATATGTTCTATGAACACATAGAATATACCCCAGAAAATAATCAGAACAGGGTTAAGTTAGAAACATCATTATCAGTGAAGAAATAACCGTAGATTCTAAATTTGCTCTTTTAAATATAATAAAATCAGTTAAAGGTGGGGCGACTCATGCCTTTCAGTCCACCACTCATTTGGGACGCAGAGGCAGGCATATCTCTCTGAAATCTAAGACAAGCTGGTCTAGACATTGAGTTCCAGGCTAACTGGACCTACACTTATAGCCTGTCTAAAAAAAAACAAATAATATCAATAAATAAATAAAATAAGTTCCTTCTGTACACAGCTGAGGAATAGACCTTGACAATTTCCCAATGTAGGCAGAATAATGGAATCTAAAAGCACATAAGTCAGGAAAAGTCATCTCAGATTACTGATTTAGGTATCTGAACAGCAAACTATGATAAAAGTAAAAGAAGACTTCTAAAACACAGCAAATGCTTTTGTGAGAATTAAATGTCATGTGCTTTCCATGTAGTATTGTATCCTCAGTTTTTCAAGCCCAGTGCATAAGTGTAGTGTGGGCAATTCCCAGGAACTATCAGAAAATTTATCATACATTCATTACAATTGGCTTTCAGTCTCATTATAATCTAACTTAATGGTAACTGGAGGAAAAGTTCCACCCCGGCTACATATTCACATGTACTTGTGTCAGAGCTGATATACACGGTGAGTGCTATGTGAATTCCCTTGGTGAAAGCAAATATGCTGAAGCATTAATAAGCTAAAATTTTCAAACCCATTTTAATTTCCTCCTAAAACTTAAATCAGAAAAGTAAACAGCTTTGTTTCTTGGTAGAACATATGAATTTAGCTAGGAGTCTTTAGAGTTTTGCTTTTCTAATCTAAAGAGTTGCAAGGATTTGGATAGCCTATATGACATAAGATTTATAGGGATATAAGGTCTTCAAGAAAAAAAAAACTCAAATGTTTGAGATCTTCTACAAATTTAGCCACCATAAAGTAGAATGGAGAGCTTTATCTAAAGTGTGTAAATATTACAAAATTATCTAGAAATAAATCATTTACTTATTCTATGAATATTTTGTTTATGGGAGATGAAAGATATTAATATATTTGTAAATTACACTATTTTCATAAGATTTTATTTAACATTTAGAACACACATGTGGCATTTTCAATTTGTTAGCCATTAATAAGTTTTTCATAAACCTCTGATGTTGGAATTTTCCCATTGCTACATAATCCTTTCACTTTTATATAAGCTGAAATTATTTTATCTTAGTATTTTGCTAAGAAACTACACTGATGCTTTTGCATACGGGTCTTTTATAAACATAAAGATAAGCAGCCAATCAATCATTCTGTGAGAATGGTACAGGATTTGGTTTGAAGTTAAGGAGAAGGAAATCTCAGTCAAACACCAAACTGCAATCAAAGAGATTGCTAAAAAGAGCATGCTCCACTAGGGAATTCAGATAGCCTCCAGCCCAAGGCATACAGACGACATATGAAGCCACTTATCAGGGAGAAGATTAATTGGCAAAATTTGTTCAGAATATAACAGAATTCACTTGCTAATATTTATTAGTAGCATCCACATTCCATAAAGTTTGTAATTCCATGCATAGATCAGTGTCAATAGAAGATGGCATGGTTCAAAAATTGTAAGGAAAAGGAACATCCTTTGACTCAAAATCAAGTGCCAATTCAAATAGTTTTAGATAGAGTATTTCAAGCTACTTCACAAGCTGGGTGTGGTGGCACATGCCTTTAATCCCAGCACTTGGGAAGCAGAGGCAGACGGATCTCTGTAAGTTCGAGGCCAGCCTGGTCTACACAGTGAGTTCCAGGACAGCTGGGGCTACAGGGAGACCCTATCTCACAAAGATCAAAAAAAAAAAAAAAACTACTTCACAAATGTTCTCTGTGTTAGTAAATGCTTGTGTTCCCAACAATCTGGATGGGGGAGTCAGGAGGATCAAGAGTTCAAAGCTATGCTCAACTACATAGCAAATCTGTAACTAGCCAGGCATGCAGAATACCCTATCTCAAATCATCATCAACATTGGAAGCAGAAGCATAAAACTGTTATATAACTGGTTGTGAGAACATTATGAAAATATTCCAGGTTGGTCTAAGAATTGTTTTAGGACATTGTAAGAAGATCAATGGCATGGGGCTGACAGGGATTTTGTTCTGCATTTACGTATATTCTATCATTTTCTATTATTAAAAGCAATTATTTTGGAATATGTATCAGCATGAATATGTGAAAAAGATGCTGTCATTAAAAAAAACCCTTTTTTTTCTTTACTGTATTGTCTTAACCTTCTAGGAAAATGGAAAAAGAAAAATGTGATGGCTGGAGATGCTTTGAGTTTGCTTGACCCCAAATTGTTCAGATGTTGGCCACTTCGTGTTTCATGCTAGGGTAGAACATGCTTCAGGTCACAAAGTGTTGGAGGCAGCTGAACTCAGATGTGAATAAGGAAGTATATTTGTTACTTTACACCTCTCTTGCTTGTCCAAATACTTCAATAAGTAGTAATTACAGTGACCTTCTTCACCTCATGTACTTGATTAGAGCATCAAAGTGAAGGGGTATAGTAGAGTCTCTTCTTTATTTCCTGGTGAACAAGAAGCAGAGAAAAGGACAGGAATTGGTGCCAGGCAAAACATTTAGGCACCAACATAAATGCCTACTTCTTCCATGGAAGTCTGCCTCTAAAGGTTTCCACAGTCTCTCAAAATTGTTCAACCATCTTGTAATGAGACATATAATCACAAGGATTTCTAGAAGACAGAGTCCACGTATTTCCTTTTTGACAAATGATGGTGACTGATTATTCTAAAAATGACATACTGGTTGTCTTCATCTTTTTTTCAATGTTCTATGTTGATACTATTGGCTTGGTATTTTATAAATTATATGTGTTTGCCTGACCCACAATTATAGACCTTGTAAGGTCTAATAATTACACCCTAAAATCCAGTAAATTTCTTTGTGATGAGTCAAAACATGGTAGAAGATCAAGCAATTCTGAAGAAAACAAAAAGAAATGAATTATTTTCTATCAAAAAATGTTTGAGTGATAATGGCATTAATTCATCCATGGGGAAAAACCCTTTATAACTTAATTAATATTAAAAACACCATAACAACACTATTATATAACAACCAAATTTCCACACGTTTGAACTTTAAAACCATAATGTCAATATTAGAATAGATTAGAAAAGAATGTTTTTATGCCAAAACTGATTGAATTATAATCTTATTCTCATAATCAATGTGTATTGGTTTACTTCTTTTTATTAAAATATTTGTCTTAGGGGCAGAGGAGATGGCTCAGTGTTTAAAAGCAATGACCTCTTGCAGAGGCCACAGGTTCAGTTCTGAGAGCACACAAGGTATCTAAAAATCGTTTGTAACTCCAGTTCCAGGGAATCTGACACTGTTTTTGACCTCTACAGGCATTGAATGACACAGGTGCACTTGCATACATGCAGGCAGTACACTCATATACATAAAATGAAAATGATAAATAGAATACTTTAAAATATTTATTTTAATATTTTAAATTATGTGAATGTGCTAGTGTATGTTGGCATGTGCACATCAGTGTTAGTGCCTGCAAAAGCCAGAGGAGTTGAATTTCCCTGTAGCTATAATTAGAGACATTTCTGTGCCACCTGACCTGGGTGCTGGGACTAGAACTGCATGTATTCTTAACTACTGAGCTACCACTGCAGTTCCATCTGTTCTCTTCTTACAACATCTTCCCAAACAGATATTTGATAATGTATAATTTGAAGAGCTGCTCTCTTGGTCTTATAGAAGAATAGAGATACTTGTATCTTAGAAAACATTGCCAGAGACATATTAAATTTTTAGCCACTATCACCACAAATTACAAAGAATGGTACTAGACTCACAAATTCCTCTTTTTTGAAGACTAGAAATCCTTATATATTTAAATATTTGTATGGCTTGCAATGAACAATACAAGGATAATAGTTAATTATTTACCATCCTCAAATCTAGTTCTCAGAACTCCTTTTGGATTAAAGCTCTTTAAAAAATAACATTATTTGACTATGCACTGATCTATATTTGGCATGGGATGTCAAAACTCATGAGGTAATCATTTTCTTAAAAATATTCTTTGTGATATTCTAAAGCCTGGTTTGGAGCTTGTCTTGGAATGAATGAAATGGAAAAAAAATCCTGTCAATTAAGACATAATGAAATTATTAATGCGCTCAATAACATCTCATTGAACACTGTGGTAGGTGAGTCATGCAAATAAAATACTGATGGTGTGTCATACAAAAACCCTCCCAAATAAGTCACTGAAACAGCAAACTGAGTTTTGAGAACTGAACTCAGCTGAATAGCTTCCAGACTCATTTAAAATCTCTTTCCTTGTAACTTATAATTGCTCATTTTATATTTTTGCTTATAATGTATAAATTCTATGGCCAAAGGCAAAAAGTATAATGAATGACGCATCTTCACTTAAATATATTTTGTCAGTTAATTTATATTATTAATTTATGTTGTTGATTAGCCAATTCAATGGCAATAATATTACTTTTCTGTCTTTTTCTCCTAATTACAATTCAATATCTACTTTTAAAAGAAAAATGACCTTTTTTGAGTATTGTCTATTATCATTTTTAATGATTAACATTTTAAAAATATTTATTGAAAATTTTTATGAATTTTTTAATTAGAATTTTTCAGTTGAACTTTTGAAAATTGAATGTAACACATCTTGATCATATTTAGACACCCTTTAACTTATCATAACTCTCACTGTATTTTGTGCATTCTATCCTATCTATTAAAGCTGATAGAGCCATGTTTGTGTCTCCCTCAGAGAGAGTCCATCCACGGAATGCCAGTCAACCTATTTGGAGCCATTCACATAAATAAAAGCAACTATCTCTCTACCAGGAATCATCAGTTGCCAATAAGTATTTAACTAAATTTGGGATTTCTTACCTCTTTGCCTACTTATATGAAGGAGCTTTGTCTGGTTTAAGCCTGGATGGGTCTTATACATGATGTCATCACTGCTATAAGTTTATATGACCAAATTTATAAAATATATTAGTGCATGCATATTACATTATATATATATATATATATATGTGTGTGTGTGTGTGTGTGTGTGTGTAGTTTGTATTTGGCAGTGAACTTTTGGAAATAATAAATTTCCCTACAATTTTTCAGACCACCTAAATTTTATTCATCTGTCCTATCTCTCCATTTATATAGCTCTCTGTATTCCCTTCATTCCCTTTCCTGTTAAGAAACCCTAATTTTTTCAGTTTCCCCCTTGATAAAACATGTCTCCAATGATCCAATTCTCTCAAGCCCCTTCTTCCATTTACTCCCATGATTCCTTTCCAGTTTTCCTGGTTCCTGTGATTGCAACAGGATATATATTCACATCTGAGGATTTTGAGCTAAGATCCATGAATGACAGAGAACATTAATTGTTTTCCTGAGTCTGTGTTCCTCCCTTAATATAACAATTTCGAGTTGCATCCATTTATCTGAAAATTTCATAATTTTGTCTTTCTTTACTGCTGAATATAACTTCATTGTGTACATATACCACATTTTCATTATCTAGTCACCAGTTGAGGGATATCTAGTTTGTTTCACTCTCTTAGCTATTGTGAAATGAGCAATAACCAAAGTGAATGTCCAAGTATCTCTGCAGTAGGCGCCATCCCTCTGGGTGTATGCCAAGGAATGGTATAACTTAATCATAGAGTATATTTATTTTTAGTTTTTTAGAAGTCCTGCACACTGATTTCCACAGTCATTGCACCAGTTGCCATCAGCAGCAGATGTGGTTTCCCTTTTCCCTGCATTCTCATCAGCATTTGATTTTATTAGTTCTCTTCTACTTAGTTATTCTGACTATGTTAGGATGAAATATTAAAGTAGATTTTATTTGCATTTTCCTAATTTCAAAGGATGTTGAAATTTTTAAGGGTGTTTCTTAACCATTTTCATTTCTTCACGGAGTGCTCTCTGTTCATATTCATAGCCCACTTTTAATTGGATCATTTTTTCTTGATTCTTTGTTTTTGTAAATTACTTTATGTATTTTAGATATTAATCCTCTCTCAAATGAATAGCCGGTGAGGATTTCCTCCCACACCATGGGCTTCCTTTTCACTCCATTGATTGCTTCCTTTCCTATACAGAAATTTAATGATGTGCCATTTGTCAATTGTTGACATTAATTCCTATGATACTGATGTTTTCGATTTAGAAAGTTATTACTGCACCCATAGCTTGTAGGATATTGCCTATGTTTACTTGTAAGAGTTTTCGTTTATGAGGTTTAACCTGAAGTCTGTGATCCATTTGGAGTTGACTCTTGTGCAGTGTGACAGATATGGGTCTAATTTCTTTTTTCTCTATATGGAGATCAGTTTTGCCAATATCATGTGATTCCTTATTATTGGTACATAGGAGAGCTGCCGATATTTATAAATTGATTTTGTATCTTTCCACTTTGCTGAAAATGTTTATCATTTTAGAAATTTTCTTGTGTAAGAAAATAATACCTTTCTTGTATATTATAACTTTTGCTAAGAGAGATAGTTTTACATCTTTTCCAACTAGTATCACATTAATTTCCTTGTCTTGATGATCTGGGATCATTAGAAGAGGAAAAGGAAGGATTGTAAAAGCCAGGGGGGGTGTTTGACCAAAAGGAAACAGCCTTCCAGAGAGCTGGTCACTCATATGAACTCACAACAATGGTGGAAGCATGTACAAGCCCTATGCTAGCTCAAATAGACAAAATCAAAGCCAAGACTTGAGGAACTGGGTGGGTAAGAAACACCAATTGAACCTAAGAAAATTCTGGAAATTAGTGGCTGCTGGGAGGGAGAGAGATAATGTTTTACAGCGATGAGACTCTTGGTATTTCCAATGTATACCAAAGAATATTTTGGGCCACAAGAAAGATTCTATATATTATAATGCATTAAAATGTGCAGGGTCCAGTGGGAACAGTTTTGGATGAGGGTGAATCTAAATATAAATTATATGGTATAAAAATCACAAAAATTCAACAAAAATATAAAATTATAAAAATTTAAAACTTTGGATAAATATATTACAAAACATTAACAGTTATAATAGTATTAAAATGCTTCCAAATATATTATTCTTTGCCATTATTTTAAGACCTTCACAGAGAATTACTTTATACTAAATATTTTTTATTATGTTATGTTGCCATGCACATTAAGAAAATTATCAGATATGAATTAGTTGTGTCAAATCTTAAACCCAAATAAATATTATGTTGTGGATCACCAGATATTATTATCGTATTTCTAGAATTTTATACAAAATATCTAAATATGTAAACTAAAATTAAATATATTAAGTAATGTAAATGTATGTTACTTGTCCTTTATTCTCTGTAGAGATAGGGGACTGGAGAGATGGATCAGCAGTTAAGAGCACTGGCTGCTTTTGCATAAAATCCAGGCTTTGGAGTATGGGATTGGTGTAAATTTTTTTTAAATAATCAAAAAGAGAAAATTATTGACTATTAATAGAAATCTCCAAGCTTCATTAAATGTCACCTGTGCACATATCATTATGTAAAATGTTCTGTTCATATTATTTATATATAAATCTTTGATCTATGTCAAGAAATCTTTTCTTGCAGACTTTAGATGTGTTGGTGATATCCTTCTAGAAAACAGAGAAAGTATGAATGTTCAGTGTAATCTAAGAAATAATGTTTCAATATAATATTAGTTTTTAATGTTGACTTGTATAAGGAGTAATAAGGGTTCACCCATAGGGATTTATAATGATGTCTGCATTTGTTGAATTAGGAATGTGCATGGTATTGAAATGTAACTGAAGGATTAAGATTTAAAATGAGCACTTAAGAAGGCTGTTTTTCCTCTTAGTTCATGTACATGATCTTTCACGTGATAAAGGAAAGGACAAAGTTTTATATTTACCTGAAGACATTTTCATACAGGGATTCTAAATTAATTATTATGTGCAGAGAATTTTGTTTTCACTATTTATACACTACTAATTCTTAAAGGATACTCTAGGGAAAAAAATTCTAAGCTACTACAAACAAAATATGTAAGTCTGTAAAATTTTGAAGATGTTTGACGTTTAAAAATAGAGACACTTTATTTCTATTAATCCCATTGATTTTCTTTGTGGGCTTTGTTTGTTTATTTTGTTTTGTTGTTTTGTTTTGAGAAGTGTTTTCATGACACAGGGGAAACTAGCCTCAAACTTCAATTCTTCTATCTTGGGTCTCAGATGTTGGGATATTAGGCATATATCAACATGACTGGCTCATTGACATCAACTCTTATTTTGTTACAAAGCTAACACATCTGGGTGATTCTGGAATGAAGATAAAGAAGTCAAAGGCCTTGTGCTGGATAGTTTTAGTTGTCATCTTAACACACTTGGGAAAAACAAACATCCATTGGGAACCTAGCTATCTCAGATTGACCTGTGAACATGTCTATAAGGCATTTTCTTGATTGTTGAGTTGAGCGAAATGAAATAGAGAGTATGGCTCACTATGGGTGGTAACATCCCTGGGCAGGTGGTCCTGGGTTGAATAAGACATCAGGCTGAGCAAAGGCCAGGGGAGCAAGCCAGTGGTGGTCTGCCTTGGTTTTGAAACAGTTCCTGCCTCATGGTTCATGCTCTGAGTTCCTGTCTTGGTTTTCTTCAATGATTAATTGTGATCAGAAAATGTAAGCCAGATAACCCCTTACTCCCTTTTTTTCTTTGTTGTTGTTGTTGTTCAGTGTTTTGTTGCAGCAATAGTAAGAAAACTAGGACAATGATGAAGCCTATTTTTTAGAAGAAAAAAATAATTTCATAATAATACAATAATAAGGGCATACTTTTGCATAATACACAACTTTACACAAAATTGTTATGATCATGAAAGTAAATAGAACCAAGTTAATTTGTTTATACTAAACAAAGAATTGTATAATTTTTGGGGAAGATATTTGCTTAGGAGTTAGTTAACTAGCACTTAACTCTGGATTCATAAAGAAAAATAATAAGATATTCAAAATATACAAAACATTTTATGTTATGAAAAATGGTAGGTATATGTGTTAGATGATGGAAAAGTGTAGCAAGGGAACAGTGGAGAGATCTTGGAGAAATTTTAAATAAAAAGAAGATCATGCTTATGAATATATAATATAATCTTAAATCTGTAATCAATGACACATTTATAACAAACATAAGAACCTTAATAAACTTGCATTTAGAAGATGGAGAGATGGCTCAGTGGATAAGAGCACTGGTTGCTCATGCAGAAAATCCAGGTTCAAACCTTAGCACCTACATGGCATCTAACAACTGTTCCTAGCTACAGTCCAGAGGATCTGACACCCCCTTTTGACCTCCAGGAACATTGCATGACATGGGGACATGTATGTACTTATGTACATACAGACAATACATTCAGACACAATAAAAATAAATAAGAAGCTTGCATTTAGATAGCATCCAAGTGTATCCAAGTATCAACAGGTCAGTAAATTTTCAAATAAAACAATATGTCACTACCCTAAACTTGGAAGTTTCAATATCAAATTGAAAAATTAACAAAGTCTCATCACTCCCTTCATGAAAAACCTCTAATCAAAACTTGTGGCAATGATGGCATCAAGCACAAGACCCATGTCAGCTCAGTTAAACAAGGGCCTAAAGGGCAGAAGAGAAATAGATGGCAGGCTGGCAATAGACTGAGAATTACTGGAGACTGATTGTTGCTGGCTAAAGGAGAGAAGGCCTTACATACTATCTCTAGATGGGCTGACTACTCTCCAATGGATGAATTTACATTCAAGGACATTTGGGTAGAAATGCCTGAATGGAGAGGACTTAACATGTATGGCAGAACACATGAAGTGCAGTGTGCTTGGCAGAGAGGGTCTAAATTTGATTAAGAACTGTTGTATGAAATTACAAAAGCTCAGTAAACATACTTTATAAAAAAAGCATATGGACCTTTAAGAAATATTGGGACACAATTCAGATTTATAATCCTGATGTTCAGCAATATGAGATATTGAAATGATTTTATCAGTTCCAAACCATAATGAATTGAAGATAATGATTCAAGTCTATATATCTACATAATAAAAATTGGAAAGTCAGAAAGATAAATACAATACTTAATAAATATAATGTATTTAAATATTAGCTTACAGAAATAGAGTGATAATTTACAAGACCCACGTGTTATTTTCCATTTACTGCTTTCACAAGTTAAATTAATACAAATTTAGTGGTGTAACCAAGCAAATTGATTATTTAACTCTTCTGTATGCTTGATGTGCAATATTAGATATCATGGGCTAAAACTTGGTTATTAAATCTAGTTTCTTCTTGAGGCCCTTATTGCAGACTATATTTCCTAAGTATTTTACCTTTTAATGCCCTTCGGTATTTGTTTGTAACGTTTCTGCCTTGAAAGCAAATCACCCCATCCTCTGCACTGAACGTTATTTTACCTTATCCTCTGCCTCTAAAACCTTCTGAGTATATTTTAAGCAACATCTTGATCACAGAAAGTTTATCAACGAATGTGATAATAGCCTCTCTCACATTTACTGGCTTTCTAATATTGTAATTCCATCTGTTTTCCTGTGAAAAGCACAAATTTTGTTTGGAAATCATTTTCTCTTGGGAGCACAGATGCATCCCCATAGAGCATGTAATTTAAAATATGTAGAACATATATAAGGATATGTGAATGTATGTACAAATTCATATCTTCATGTGAATAGTAATGAAAATTATTCTCAATTTATTTATGGAAAATTTACCCAGCCATTCAATTCATCTTGACCCTACAAGAAATGAAGTAAATATACCTTTAATATTTAATGTTAAATATTTGTATTAAATTTGAAATTCATATATACATATATACATATATGTGAATTGTATGGTAATTTAACATACTGATTAAAAATACTTCTTCAAGCTACACGTCCTTGGACACAATTACAGGAAATAAATTGTAATCTACTTTTGATTTTTAATTTATTTTTCAATGAATTCCAAGTGTAAGGGGTCATGAATCACTAGGATAAATGAGGCACTGCAATGGAAAATAGGCGTTTTCTTTTTTTCCTCTAATCACTGTAAATGAATTCCTAATCTTTCATAGAGAACAAAATGAAGACAAGTCAATAGGGAAAAAGGCTTCAGGGAATACTTCTTAGATATCAATAGCACAGTTTATGAGGTCAAATTGAGGTTCACTATCAGAACACATAAAGGACACAACTAGATCTCTAACAGTTATTCTGGTCTTTTCAGATATTTTAATGGAGCTTAAACTTGCTTGAATTAATCATTCTCAAGTTCATTAGAAATATTCTATACTCATACTTTAATTGAATGAAGTTAGAGAGTGTCTGAAAGAAAAGAAAGCTTGCAAATAAAATTGATATGACTTTTGAATACTTTGGTATTCAAATTCATGAACAGTACAAAACTACTTAACAGCACAAATAATTCTTTAGACTTAAAGTAGCATGGAGCACTAAGTAATTAGTTTACATAGAGTGAATGTGTAGACAGTAACCTTGGTAACTGAACTCTTTGAAATTTTATTAGTTCTTTTCAAAATTCATACAGTATATTTTGATCATATGTACTCATTTCTCCAACTCATACAAGGCCCAATTCCCCCTTTCCTTTCAACCTAACTTATGTACTCTTTTCTTTCAAAAAAAAATCCATTAAGTCCAGTTTGACATGATCATCAACCCTTGAATGTGTGGCCTTCCATTGTAGCATGCTTACCTTGTTCCATCAAGTTGAACACGTTTTCAAGGCTATGACAAGCATAAGAAAGTAAGTGGTAACATGAAAATGCTACCCCAGCCATTTTTGGTGTTGAAACTCTTAATGTACAGCTCTCAAATTGAGTCTAGAGACTGAGAGGCTATATGAAGTTAAAGGTCAGGGTTGAAATGAATATGCTCCAAGTGTAGAAAATCTGATTTAAGTAACACAAACTTCGTGATTGAATCAATAAAAATTCATTATTTAACCCTTCTAGAATTCAAAAATGCAATATTACTTTTCCTGAACTAACACCTGGCTGATGATAAATCTAGTACCTTCTAGAGCTCCTGAACAAAGACTGCATATTTTTCACAATTTTCAATTTATATTGGTTATCTCTATTTCTCTCTGCTTTCTTCTTCTCCCTTCAAGCTCATCATCACTCATACACATAGCACTTCATACCATCTTACCAAAATTTCATTGGTCTTAGCATGCAATGTTTTCTCCATTTGAATTTCTTGAAGCATGGCCCCCATATTGAATCTAATCATATAGTATCACATTTAGAAATATCTTAGTTATATTAACCCATCCTGTAAAAAATCATCTGAATATTAAGCACTACTTTCTTCAAAGTTCTTACAGATGTTTATTATAAATTTCAGAGTCACATTGCTCTGCGTTCACATGCACAACTGCCCTAAGACACTCTCCTTGCATTCATTCAGCACCTCTGGCTCTAATGATCTTTCTGCCCCCTCTTTATGAGTCAAGTAGTAATTGTCTTCAGCCATAGAGTTTTACCATCAATTTTTGGAGAGTAACCAATAGAAAGAGAAATAGCCTACAATTGTTGGGGAGGTAGTCTATGGGATCCCACTGGACAGCAACTCTAAGAAAGTTAGCCCATTCCTGGAACTTGTTTTTTTCTTTGCTAGGGTGAATTGACTAATTGGGATATTTTCCCCCTATTACAGGGTAACTCCATGTAGACTCTTTTGAAATATGTATGTGTATACATTTTAGAGAGCTTCTACAGTAATAGGCTTCCTTATGGTTTTTAAATGTCTTTGATGTTATTTAGCCAGCACAATATGCCTTCCTCTATCCTACACTTTCATCCTAACCCAATTTAATTCTTCCACTACTCTTATTCACTTTTCCCTTATATATCACTGTATTCTATTTTCCTTCCCCTGAGAGATTTCCTCCCTCCCCTGTAGCCCCTTACTAGTTTCTTAAATTCTAGAAGTATTCCCCCCAAAATATTCATATATAAATATTCAAAGCAGATCTCCACTAATGACAGAAAACATTCAATGTTTGTCTTTATGCCAGTTGGTTACCTATATGGTGGTTGGTTTGAATGAGAATGTCCCACATAAGCTCCAAGTATTAAGACATTTGGTCTCCAGTACATGGTGTTATTTTGGGTAAGGTCATTGAGGTGACCTTTAAGAGGTGTGGCCTTGCTGGAGGAAGCACATCACTTGATTGGGCTTTAAAAGTACATAGCCATGCCCACTTCCAGTCTTGTTCTCTCTGCTTTCTGTGACTGCTTGTAGAAGTGCATGCTTAGTTTTCTAATCTGGCTACATTAGGTCACCAAGCCTCCACACCATGATGGACTCTTACCCTCTGGAACTGCAAGTCAAATAAAATCTTCCTACTATAAGTTGACTTGGTCATAGTGTTTTCTTTCAACAGCAGAAAAGTAACTAAAGAAGTTGGTACAGGACTGTGACATGTTGCTGTGAAGAAACTGATGTTATGTCTTTCTGGAGGAATGTGGAAGACTTTGGAAGTTTGGACTAGAAAAGTATTTCAATGCTTTGAGCAGAGCTTAAAGGAACATGCTAGTAGTATCCTGGAAGAAAATAGTTCTGAGAGCAAGATTGTTCCAGATCGAAAACAGGGGCTTAAATATCAACTGGGATATTTTGGCCAAAAATATGGTTGCTGTCTGCCTGAGACCTAAGATCTTTCCTGAGGTGAAATTTAAAAACTGTGAAATAATTTCATTAACAAAGGAGATGTCATGAAAGTTTAATATTGAATCAGTAGCATGGTTATTAATTGTGCATATTATGAAAATCTAAAATGAGAAACAGCAAGTGGGGCAGGAAGAAATATAGAATATACAGTTTGGAGAGAACATGAACACAAGGAAGCTTAATAATGTTGGAGACAAGTTATGTGTTGATGGAGAGGCTTTCTTTGATAAGAAGATTAGAGACATTTGGGAGAGGCCTCCAGATTTTCACTTGCACAATGGTAAAGGCACCCTTAAGCCAAACCTCATCAGCTAAGCTTCCTTGTGAAAGGAACAAAACCTAAGTGGTTTTCTGCTCCTAAAAAATTATAACAGACAAAAGCTGCTGATAAAGAGGAGGGAGCTAGACACTTTCAGGCTCTTTCCTTCTTCCAAGCCATTGATATGTAATGTTAAAAAAATAAGCAAAATAGAACACTATGGCCTAGAAATGAGCATATCCTTGTAGAATGTGTTTAAAGATATTGTTTCTCTCATAAATAGTGGTATATTTATCAGAGTTTCTCAGAGAATATTCTGCCAATAAGGCCAAGCAGTGTATGTACATACTCAACCTACTGGAATAGTGTTCATTAGAAAAAAAACTGTGGGTTGAGGATCATTTCAGGTGACCTACTCTGAACTTTTACATAAAAATATAACAATATGTCAAACTCATAGTGATGACAAATATTAAGATAAATATTATGTAACACAATTGGCAAAATTCAAACTCCTCTCTGAGATAAAGTACAGAACAGAGATAACAGGTTCCATATGTTCTGATTGACAAGAAAAAATGAATAAACTTGATGATTCATTGGACAACTCTTTCCTTTCCTTGGCATATAGATTATGGATTTTGGACAGATTATCCCTTATCACTCAAGAAAATATTAAATGAATAATGTTATTGTCCAGAATATATATAAATAGTATTTGAAAGAAGGATAATACTTAAAGAAAATTTTCTATGGGAATTTGTTTCCATTTGTTGTAGTTTAAATCTATAAGAAAGTGTTTAGATTTTCCAACTGGATGAAAATCCTGACAAGTTATGTAATAATGATGACTTGTAAAAACAAACATTTATAACTTCTCCATAATATAAAATGCATTTTTGTAGGGGCTGGAGATGGCTAAGTGGTAGAGTACACTGGATGCTCTTGCACAGGACCCAGGTTCGATTCCCAGCACCCACACGATGGCTAACAACTGTCCTTAACTTCACCTCTAGGGCTTCTGATGCAGTCTTCTGGCCTCCATGGGCAATGCATGACACAGGTGCACATACACATATGCAGGCAATATACTCATACACATAAAATAAAATAAAAATTATAAATTCAAAAAGTAAGTCAACATGTGTATCAAGAGTAAAAGAAACAAAACCACTAAATTTTTGTTCTCTCTTCTAATAAAATATTGTGTCTATTAATAGCCAATCAAAATAGTAAAATATAGTTCATAGATATTAAAAATTATCAAAATAATTACCTTTGAAGTTTTGTGATATGTGATATGTGTATTTTCAGTTTGCTTTAAGAATTTGAAATTTCTACATGGTATATAATCTGATTTCAAATACACATTCACATTAATATTTAATATTGTAACTTAAAATCAATATTATATTTCTCAAGACAATGTTATATTACTCAAAATAAGCTATATTTAACCAATGTAAGGACTTTTAAAATAGCAATTCAAGTTAAACAATGATTGAAATTTCCATTTGTTAAACTATGAAACTATTTGAAGGAAAAAGACAACCTCTATTTTCACCATTTATGATTTTTTTGCTGTTTCCTACATTTTTTACCTGCTTCCCAGAGAGTGCATGTGGTAAGCCTTAATACACAAGTTGTCTTGACATTGAGCTTGAAATTTCTTATTATCTGAGATAAGCCTGTCATATATGTATCACCTTCAACCTGTCTCGAAAGAAAGGATGAAAGGTTACATCACCTTGGAGATGAAAATGTCAAATATCATAGTTAAGTTCAATTATCTCTGGGAAGAAATATCTATGCTAGGGTAATATGTCATAGTGAAACTAACATTAAAAAACTATAAGTATTTCTGGATTTTAAAATAGTTATGTAGAAGAGTATGATACTATATAAATTTCTGAAAAACAGGGTGAATCCATCAGAAATTAACTGATGAGAGAATAATGCAATGTTACCATTTAAAATAACTGGAATTGGAATCCTTGATATAAAAATTTGTTTCAATTTTACAAATTAATATACAACTATTTAAATTCTAGATTAATGATAAACCACTCATCATTGTGTGTTAAGATTGACAATAAACAATTATAATTTCCCCTTAACATATATTAACATATATTTAGTTAGAATTTTAGGCTATTTAATGTTACATTGTGAATCTGTTTTGATCCCCTAAGTCTTAGAAAATACAGGTATTGTATGAAATAGGTTCTGGCTATGATATCTCCTGCTTGTATCCATTAAGGATATTCCTGTTTCAGCCACCCAAGAGCTAGGATTACAGTTGTATGTCAACACTTCTATTTTATCTTTTGGTATTCCATAATGTAGATCACTTTGCCTTATTTTATACTGTGGTGTTTTGATTGAAATTACTTTTATACTCAGGACTCATTATATATTCACATTAGAATAAAAACCAATAAGAAAATATAAACTCAGTAGAATAACTCTACAGGATCTGTAGATATTTCAATATTTGATTAAATGAAAAATAATTATTTTGGATGTAAGAACTTTTCAGCTCAATAAATACTTGTTTCACTGCCTGGCTTATTTAGGCTAACTAGTATCTTGAATATATTTTTCCCAATATTGTCTATAGTAATGACTGTGCTGTTTCAACAGGTATTTTGTTATTAACATTTATCTCATTAAATTGACTGAAATTGGGACATTTTCTAATTTTTCTAGATATGGCTAAAACATATAACTCCTATGATTTATTACCTCAAATAATAAGTTCAATAAACACTTTAATGAAGATGCATTGTATTTCTAGACTAACACTCCCAGTTAGTAGAACAGTTTCACTTGGGTCTGTCTGAAAATTTCCATTTTAGTCAAAGGTAATGCTTGTTATTGAATTCAAATTAAAATATTAACCTAAATATGAGAAATACAAGCATGTGAGAGTTTATTTCAGCCAAAAGTTGAATAGATGAAAAATGCATTTGAAGTTGTTAAAAAAATTTTAGCCACAAAACGAAGCCAGATAAATAAATACACACAAGAATAAAAATAGCAATATCAAAATAATATTATGTCCCCTGTGTATTCTGGCTTATTTTTACCTATAAATTTATTTTACTGCTAATCACATTTGAATATATATCTATTTCTGTGATGCCTAATCCAGGGTATCAACTTGGCTGGATCTGGGATTAACTGAAATCAGAGAGATATTCTTGATTGGATCATCTGAAACCTGAAGACACACCCTAAATATGGGTGTTACCTTATGATGGCACCCTATATAAAATGCCATGGAAGAGGAGAGCACTTGCTTTTTGTAGGTTTCCTTCTCTCTCGTTGGTGAGTTCATCTTGCTGCTGTAGACTGAAGACTAGCCAATCTTTTGGAATTTATCAGACCTTCAGTGCTGGATTGGGACTACTGAGACAACCAGACTTGTGGACTGAAAAACGATGGGATTATCAGCCTCTCCAGTGTGGTGCAGCCATTATTGGACTACTTGGCCTCTAGCCTATGAGCTAATCTGATATATATATGCATATGTATATATTCATTCTACTGGTTCTGCCTCTTTAGAGAACCCTGACTAATAAAATTTCCATGACAGTAATTTTCAAAATATAGAGTTTCTTACATGTAGATTTAAGTGAAATAACTAAAATTAAATATTATTAATATCTCATTCCACTTCAATAGCAAATAACTGACTATATCATCAAAGTTGGCAGGATATGTGTTTAGAGTTAATGTTGTATAAAATGTCGTAAACCACATAGGAGGGGTTGGAGAGATTGCTCAGTGCAGTTAAGATCCCTGGTTGTTCTTGCAGAGGACCCAGGTCCAATTCCCAGTAACCACATGGCTGCTAACAACCATCTGCATTTCCAGCCCCATGGAATCTGATGCTCTCTTCTGACCTCCATTGGTATTGCACAACATAGCTCCAGGCAATGCACTCATACACATAAAATATAAAAAAAAGATAGCATATGAAATATTTTTTAAAATCACTTGGGAAACTTTGAAAAGAATATAAGATGAAAGTATAATCAATTTCCAAGAATATCTTTCTATACATTTCTGAATCACTGAGGAACAATAAGTTCTCTATGTGGATTTACTGGGTATATCATTAAGATAGTCCCATCTTAACTCAAAGATTTATGTATAATATACTGACTTGAGCCATATCTGAACTTCAAAACATAATGTATGCTTGTGTCTTGTTAACATATTTGCTCTAACCCTCTTTAAAACATAGTGCTTATAAAGTACTAATTTCCCAAACAGCAATGTGCTATAAGATCTGAAAGTTTAGTGTTAATTCAAATTCCTTTTGGATTCTCCAGGCTACTAAATGGAACTAATGAAACTAATTCTTTACCAAATATTAAGAATAAATTAATTACTTGGGGCCAATGGTTGAATTATAGGATTTGGTTACTAAGGGAGATTCTGGAAAATAAACTTGTAAGTATGCCAAGAGCATCAGAATGATGAATTTCTTGCAGAAAACTGATCACGACATCACTTGTATGAAGAATTGCATTCTGAACTGTCTAGAGAATGAGATATGATAATTTTCCTTTCATAACTTTCATGAATGAGTGAGATTATTAAGTATATAATAAGAAAAAAATACAACTATGTTGTGGATATCATGTAGACAGACACAGCAGCTAAGTCAAAAATATCAAATCAGGCATTCAAAACATACAACAGAAACAAATAGGAGAAGGCAATTGAGAAAGAAAACTAAAGAAATCCTCAAATCAGGGGCGTATAAACATCAAGCAGAGTTTGACTGGGGAAGAACAAGTAAGCAGTCAGTTGGAGTTCCAGATGGAGAGATTCCCATATGATGTCTCCTAGGGTAAGGCTTCCAGATAAGAGAACAAATAGCAGAACAAGGGCAACACCATCAAATCAGGGACTTACACACATCTAGTACAAACTGACTGGGGAAACCTTGCTGAAATAGCTATGTAGTCTTCCAGTCACAGCAGAGCATGCTCTTCATGGATGGGCCACGTCTTACCTTCCCCATTGCAAGAATTTTTATTTTATAAGTAAATAATTCTAATCTACGTTGAAACTAGTTAATCATTCAGCTGTTCTCAAGGGCATTATGTGTGACCACAATATGGCCGATGACTGAACAACTACTGCCTGACCCGTTAAAACCAAGAGTGAAACCAATCTGTTCTGAGAACTTCTGCTTTCTGAGTTCTACAAAACAGTTAACTTTGTTTACAAGACTAAATAAAATTCTCTTTTGGTACAGAAGGCTTCCCTGAAAAGTCATTTCTATGATTATATTTTTGATATCCTTAACTGACTGATTGCTATTCTTCTGTCTCCCTGTTTCAGAGCTGGGGGCCATCCTGTCAAGACACTAATTTTGGAAGAAAATTGACATTAAAAGTGCTTGAGTCTGAAGAATAGCATGTGATAATTTATCAGTTCACTGTACTTAACAAATTATCAGAACAAATTATTAAAATAAAAAAATTCTTAAGATTATTTGACTGTCTAGAAAGGAAGAGAATGCTTGCAAAACCTATGCACTACACCTTTTGTAGGTAATTAACTTCAGTTGTTCATGTTATTTAGGAGAAGCTTATATATAGATAATCCCCAAATTGTACTGTCTCCAAGCATGCTGTATTTGACCACAGTTTTGGACATCTGGTACTTACCATCATGACCCTCACAGAGCATGTGCTCTTTCTTCAGAAATTGTTCATTTTTCTGGGTATTTGTGATTGATGAATGCCTATATAAAATCAATGAATGCATATCTCAAAATACCCTGTAGTATAGAAACCTGCTTTGTTTCAGTGCTATGTAATGATACTTAAATTTTTAAGAAATTTATATAATCTCCCATTAATATCACCAAGTTCTTATTAAGAAAATGAGCCTCATTATTTATATAGTTGTGTATGTATATTATATATATTCATTTACTACAGTAATATATAAAGCTTAACTCAGTTATTATAAATGAGACCTTTTTTAAAAAAGACACAAATATTTTGGGCATCATTTTATTATAAAGGACAAACTTCAATAAGAAATGTTTATTATTTCCAAGTATTTTTGTATTTGAAAACAATTTTGCACTGTAATACAGTAGTCATAAAAATATGTCAAAACTGACCTTGAATACAACTTTAGGAAGAAATTATGTTTTTCTTATACTTCTTGATTCAATTTCTTCTTGTAAATGTTTCTATGACTTTATTATATAAATATATTCATTTACTAAATGTGTGTAACAACATGTCTATTTTTAAATATTAATTATTCAAATATTACTTTAAACAAATTGCAGGAAAATTAAAAAGACTAAGATTAAATATTATTGGATTTTAGCTCAATTTTTCAATTAAAATAGGAAATAGGTTAGTTAAAACATGTTTCTTTAAAGCATGCAGTGAAACATCTTTGGAAATAATTTAAAATTGAGAGAAAGCTACAGAGAAGAAAACTATTTTCAAATATATTTACTGCATACAATTTACATTGTTGGATTCCTTAATGTTGGAATATATGGACATACTTTCCAGCTTCTAGAACTTGTGAAGCCCAGGGGAATGTACACCCAGCAGATGGCTATGGAAACACAGCACTCAGATAGTTGAGTGGCTCCTTTACATTGCCATCTGCCATGTAATACTCTCAGAGATTGAAATCTTTCAACTATAAAATGTTCTGCCAAGCTTTCAAAATGCCTATCAGGGCATATAACAGGTAAGAAGAATTCTGCAATAGACAAAGCTTCTAAAATATTTCCTAATGTAATTTCTCCTGAAAAAAGTCAATGTTTAAAATTAATTGAATGCATCATTACGTCAACCTTTAGTAGAACAACTGCATTTACATTTACATAGCCATCTGCTAGTATTTGCATAGTCATACCTCCTGGGTTGAGAAAACCTATTCTACAAAGATCACAGTATTTGTCAGCACATTTGCACACCTGTCAATCAGTTCTGGTCTCTAAACATGCAAAATGCAAGTGTAGAGAAAACCAGATATAACCCTGTTTGTCTCACTACATCAAAAGTGATTTATAGTTATAATTGGCAGTCAACACAAATATTAGGATCACACAAATATTAGGATCTCTAGTAGATCAGTTTCAAGATGTGAAACTGTTTCTAATATTTGTTTATAGAAGAAAATATGTTTCTCTGAATAAAATAAATACTGGAAGATATTGAAAATAATTGTTAATAAGATATTTTTTAAATATATAATGGTATGTATTTAATGACAGGTATAGGCAAAAACATCAATAGTCATCCCCATAGTTAGTTGTGAAATATTGCACATTCTCCTCCTGAGATCATGAACAAAACAAGTTATGAACATCAAGTATATAATAAAAACTGCTTAACCCAAGACAATTGTGTAACGGATAACAAAAAAAGAAAGAATGCTTACATTGTCATTACAAATGACATGGTATTAAAATGAAATAATTCAAAATACAATAATTATTAAAATTGGTAAAGTAATTTAGCAAAGCCTAAACTATCTAACAAAAAAGTTAATCAACTTTTACATTGGATTTATAAAATATTGAGAAAAATTAAAGATATAAAGTGATTGCTGGATTATGGATATACTTATGACTGAAAGATTCAAAAATCTGGATTTAATTTCCTCAGAGGCACAGAACTGTTAATATATCTGTGTATGTATAAAAATTATTATCTACCATCATCTATCTAGCTACAGATCCACCACTTATCTATTATGTGCCTATTTGATGTAAATGCACTCTCATAATGTTGTGAAAAGTATCTAGCTTGCCATAGCCTGTATATTTCTAATACCCACTTAATGTCAAGGGCTATAAGTATTCCTTTATTTTTGAGAATCATTTTAGTTTTGAAAATTTTTTATTTTATTGTTGAAAATGGAGCCCTTAATGTTTATAAATCAGCGAACTTAGAGAATCAATTACAAAAAATCGAAAACTATAAAAA
>NW_008337147.1:3566036-3630687 GCF_000622305.1 Nannospalax galili
ATTTTTTATTATTGTTGAAAATGGAGCCCTTAATGTTTATAAATCAGCGAACTTAGAGAATCAATTACAAAAAATCGAAAACTATAAAAAACTTTGTCCTAAGATTATTTTCTTTTAAGATCCTCTCAGTACTAAGACCTCAACAAGAATTGTTAGGTGGAGTCAACATAAATCTGACACTGTCAAAATTCTTTTTGTTACTTATAGATATAAACAAACTGATTCTAAAGTTTAATTCTTTATAATGCGAACTTAGAGAATCAATTACAAAAAATCGAAAACTATAAAAAACTTTGTCCTAAGATTATTTTCTTTTAAGATCCTCTCAGTACTAAGACCTCAACAAGAATTGTTAGGTGGAGTCAACATAAATCTGACACTGTCAAAATTCTTTTTGTTACTTATAGATATAAACAAACTGATTCTAAAGTTTAATTCTTTATAATGGTTGAGTTTCAAGAGCACTTGTAGGTATCCAATGTACAGCCGGTGATATACTTTAAAAATATTTGTGCTTTGTGACCGCCCACCGGCTCCGCGCCTCCTGTGGCCTTCGGGTGCTTGGCGCCTGCTCTGCCCTTAGTCTTGCTGCTCTTCCCCAGGTCGCTCTGCCTCAGCCGCGGCCCCTCTGCCAGGGAAGGGGAGGGAAGGGAGAAAAAATATATATTTGTGCTGCATTTGTATATAAATATGTGCTTCCTTTTCTATAGTTATTTCTATATTACATATAATATCTTTAAAATATATAAAATATAAATCCTATGCAAATAGTAGTTATATTACATTTTTAAAGAAATTATGGTAAAAATAAGTACACATAAAGAACAGATGAAATTTATTTTGACTTGCCTTGTATTTTGAACCCTTTGGCTAAGTGTCCTCATGTGCTACTCAGTCACATAAAGCACCATCTATTCAGTGATTATCCCAAAATGAGTTTTTTTGTAAGTTTTTGACAAATAAAAATGCATATTTGAGATAAGAATTTGATTGCATATTGGCATTGCAAATATATTTCCAACTACATTTACCATTATATGTACTTTTGGAAAGAATACTCACTTTGTTGTTCAGGGTAACCTGGAACTCAATACATAGCCAAAGCTGCATCAGCTTCTGAGTGCTGAGATTACAAGACTGCACTTTACAGTAATTTGTTATTTTGTTCTTAATAATATATTCTGTTGAAAAGAACTCCACAATAGCCAAGAGGTTCCATGTGTCACCATCATTATATAAGGTTAGTGGTTTTTCTGTTATTTTAAAACACAGAATCATCAAAACGATCTATTTTATTTCTGTTAGCCTTATGTTGCTAGCTTTTACACTGGTCTATCATTAATCAGAGGCTATGTATTAGTGTTAGAGGTCTTATTTAGGGATTGTCATTCTGATTTTTCTATTTGTTTTCATTTCTTATAAATGTTCCATTTCATTGTTCAATTTGTCTAAAATAGAATTTCTTCCTACGCAATAGCAGAACTTTCTTTGCCACATGTCAACCAGCTGGTATCAGTGTGCATGCCTGTCCTTGGTGTGTGGAAAAATAAAAGTCAAACCAAGGCCTGGAAACAGGAAACCGGCAGCCAATGGGAATGTTAACCATTCTGAAGACTTCTTTCCTGCCAAGTGTGTCTCTCCTGGAGTTTGTATTCATATCTCCTATGATTGTTATTGTAACGGCAAACTCTTTAGTGTTACATTTGAATACATTCGAATTTTAGTTTCTTCTGTTTAGAATGGCTGCCTGAAATTGCTGCTTTTTTCACACAAATCAAATTACTGACAATCTTATGCTGAAATAGAAATTCTGTCCTATTATAGACTGTATTAAAAAATCACAGTTTGGACTATTATTTTAACACTTACTGGAGATTTTGAAATTTGTTAAAATATAAGATTAAAGTTTCATAGTACATTATGTACAATATTATTCAATGTGATTTCCTGATGAGTCTTTTGATAAATTTGACTCATTTAGTACATTTGGTGATAAAATACAAAAACTAATTCATCAATGTACATACAACATCCCTAATAAAATAGAAGCAGAAATGACAGAACAGCGTCATTACACCCACTTCACAAAAACTCTGTTGAAATCAAGTGCAGTAAAACTAGACATTTTTTTCATTTTCCTGAACTTTTAAAAATATTAGAATCAGAATATATGTAGTTGACAATTGCAAAAATATTTGGTCACAGTATTTGTATTGTACATGTCACCCATGTTTAATTAAGAAATGCATGTTAAATTCAGAGGATCACACTCGTTAAGTGAGGAACATAGGAGGAAAAGTTGGGAAGAAGAAATTTGGTGTGGCAGCCAGGGAGATGAGAGAATTCAGGGGAAGGACTAAAATTTATAATAGAATTGTATGAAATGGACAAATAATTAAAAATTTTTAAAGGTTAAATATAATTTTCTTTTATAAGCTCTTGCTTATTCTTATGAAAGCTGTTTGGCTTTGGAGATGCAAAACCTTAGCATACTTTTTATACTCCGTATTCTTTATTATTCTTATGTTCTTTGTCCTATCGATATTTTTTCTATAAACTACTAAATGAGAATTTAATGTTTTGTAGATTTTTTCCTGAAAGTGCATGCAACTATTTGCATTCTAACCTTCAAATTGGCTATACATTTAATTAATAAATATTACAAATAACCACCTACTATTACGCTTATTTATGTCTCCAAATGTTTTTGGTGCCTAATTGTTTTGAAATAATATGCTCATTGTAAATACTGCGGGTTTTTAAAAAAATAATTGAAGAGGTCTTGGTTATATGCAAGAATTTGATTTCTCTTTATAATTGAAAATGAAGGAAAAATTCCATACTAATGTCTGTAAAATAAGCTGAAGTAGCAGTATTTTAAGGAAATAAACCATTTTTTTGCTACAGGAATTACCAGAAGTGATTAGTTTAACTAGCTAAAGATAAATTTTAAGGTGATGATGAAACAGGATCAAAACTTAGAGTGTTTGAGAGTTTTTCAATAATAATAATAATAAACTTTAAGTCATTTCAGTTTTTTGATTGGCAGTTTTCCATATATAAATACTGTGAGATAAATTACAGAGAAAAATATAAAAATAATTATTAACAGATGTAATTGTATGAAGTATGTTTATTACACTTGCTGGAAATACAATATATAAATAAACTGAAAAATGTTTTAAAGAAATCATGATAAAAGTTGTGTAGTCTTAATGTAATGGGCACACATAAATTCCTTTAGAAAGATTTAGCAAAAGGAAAGTACTAAGTGTTTCCCAACACACTGAAGATGATGGATTGTATTTGAAATATTTTCCAAATAAAATGAGCAATGAAAGCTTTCTAGGAAAACTTTTGAATCTATAGTTTTTAAAATTCTGTAATTCAAAAAATTGAATGCCTCTAGCTCAGCACTCAGGAGGCAGAAGCAGGGGGCTTTCTGGGAGATAGAGATCAGCCTGTTCTAAATAGCCAGTTCTAGGTCAGCTGGGGCTACAGGGAGACCCTGTCTAAAAAATCTCTATTTCACATAAAATAAAATATTTAAATGGTGCCTTGAGATGTGAAAATTTCATAAAATGCTTACACATTTGAAACTAAAAATTGTAAACATATACGGCTTTCAACAAAGTTTCAAAAATATTTCTTTAGTATTAAAATTCAAAAGTTCCACAAGTAATCAAACACAGAGAATAAGTGACTGTGAGCAATCCAGTCCTAAGTAATACATCTACAATAAAACATTACACCAAACACTCAGTTAATATTTCTGATGTGTGTGTGTGTGGGGGGGGGTTACAAGGGCCAGAACGTCAAAACCTCTTGCTGCTGGTTAATGTTTTCTAGGTTTGATAGGGAAACTACTAAGCCAAAAAAATTTCCATGGTATGGTGGTCTAACAAGATCTGCATAATGACAAAACGAGTTGACATGCCAAAACACACTGGAAAATTTCACAGGGTCCCTACTCAAGATGAAGAGCTGTAGGCAATCAACGGATGTTGATGGAGGGAGAATCAACTTTATCTGGGTTTAGTTCCCTCAGAGGTAATATAATACAAAGTTGGCAGCCATGAACACAGGAACATGTGAGAAATAATAAATGGACTTAATGCATTTCACACACACACACATATACTCACATGCACACACATGTATATATTCACATAAAACACATGTTTTTAAATGCATGCATGGTGTGTGTAGTAATAGTGAAAGAAGAAGATAAGAATTGTGAGGGGGGACACAATGGAAGAGCTGGATTGTGACTGATTGGGTTGAAAATAATGCAAATACAATTCTCGTGTATGAAATTCTCTAAAATAAAGTTTAAATACTAAGAATATTTTAATAGAAATAATGTAGCCTTTTGTAATAATAAAAATCACAAATTAAAAATCTTGAGATCATTTTAAAAGAAGGCTGGTTAAGGAATTCTCTCCACAATACAAAAATACATATTTTTACAAAAAGTGAAATAGTAACATTGAAATATCTTATATGACTTGTTAAAATTACTAGTTACTTATATTGAATCTTGCTATTGTATTTTCTGTTTTCTTGCTCAGTGCTAAATTTACTAAGCAATCATATGGGTGAATTTATCAGATACTTTCATACAAAATATTTATTTCTCACAAAACCAATGTATAATCTATATAATTACTTGTTTTGCAAATGAGACAAAAGATTTGAAAAATATATTAATATGATTATTTTACATCATAACCTATGGCTTTCTTATTATCTCTTTCTAACAACTTCTGTTTATTACTTCATATTACATATTTATTTCAATAAAATAAGCAATCATTGAATATAAGGCCTTACCATACATCTGAATTTGTCTTAGATTCTCAGGATACACTGCTAAACAGAGGGAAATTATATTAATGAATAAAAAAATGAAATAAGACTTATTGAAGCAAAATATATTTGAACATAATTGCATATTTTAAATACCTTTCAAGTTGTCTTTTCTAAATGTTATATACTATACCTTCAACATTTGTTTGTGTGTGTCTATGTGTGTGTGTGTGTGTGTGTGCGTTGTGTGTGTGTGCATGTGCACATGTGTGTCCATGTACCTTATAAGCTAGGATACACATATGAGAGAGAACGTGTATTATTTTCTAAGATTTGATGGTTTCACTTAATATTGTATATTACAAATACATTTTCCTGTGAATTTCGTGTTTCTATTTTCCTTTAGAAGTGAAAAATAATCCTTCATATATACGATATTTCTATTATCCATTCTTCTGCTGATGGATAACTAGTTTGGTTCCATTTCCTTGCAATAGTGAATAGTGTAGCAATGTGCTTTTAATATTATTTCATAATATAATGTATTTTATTATTTTTATTTTATGTATTTGAGTGTATTGCCTTCGTGTAAATGCTCCCATGTCGTGCAATGTCCATGGAGTTAAGAAGAGTGTGTCCTGTTTCCTGAATCTGGAGTCATGGATGTTGGTTAGTTGCCACGTGGGTGCTGAATACTGCACCTGTGTCCTCTGTAAGAGCAACCAATGCTCTTAACCATTGAACTGTCTCTCCAGCCCTAAATGCAATATTTGTTTGGTGCAAAGTCAGCCGATAAGTGAACACTACATATGATTCCATGAAGTTCTGTCACCTAACTATACAGGGAGAGCTGCACGTTTTTTAATGTTTATTTTATGTGTATGAGTGTTTTGCCCTCATGTATGCAAGCTCATGCAATGTTCAAGGACAGCAGAAGATAGTACCAGATTCTTGAATCGTTGTTAGCAGCTAAGTGAGTGCTGGGACCCAAACCCAATCTTCTGCAGGAGCAGCAATGCTCTAAACCACTGAGCAATCTCTCCAGCCCTGAGATGTGTTTTAAATTATATTTTTTGTTGTTTGGCTATTACCATACACTGTAGAACTTTATAGTACTGTTAAAATATATGCATTATAATCTTTAGACAAGATTTTTAGCTATTCAAAACATATAATGTGATTATTGTTGGAAGTATGTTTAAAATAATCATAACTAATATTTCAGAGAATTCCTGGGAATAATGATTTGTTACTTTTGAATCTCAGAGAGTACCATGCCATGAATTTGAAAACATTGAGAATTTTCCTGTTTTCATTGTACGTTATAATTCTGGTGTATCATTTTAATGAGTAAAATCATATTGTTTTAAATAAAATAAAATATGAATGATGGGGAGATGGTTCAGTGGGTAAAGCATTTGCCATGCATGCATGAGAACTTTAGTTCTGATTCCTCAGTTCTGAACTCACAAAAAGCTGGATATAGAAGTGTCCTTTTATAATCCATGAGGCAAGCTAAGAGGCAGAAATGGGAATTCCAGGGTGCTTTAAGGGCAGCTAGCATGCTTACAGTATGATGGACCTGTCTCAAACATATTACAAAGCAATGACTGTCACATAGGGTTTTTCCTTTGAGCTCCACACAGGTGCAGTGCTGTATGTTTAACACACACACACACACACACACACACACACACACACACACACAAAGTGCATCACACAAATTAAAACAGCAAAAAATTATAAAGACTACTATAAGAATGAAAGACTAAATGGGAAAATGGACAGCAGGCCCCAAACTTTGTAAAGAATTACTGGTAGCTGATTACTGCTGGGTGAGGGGGTGTTGATATTCTTTAAGGAGAGACTCCAAATAGGCTGACTAGACTCCAGTGGATGGACTTTCACTGAGGGATGTCTGAGTACACTAATTTGACTTGATAGGCCTTAACAGAAAGGAGAAATTGCATGAAATCCAATGTGGGAGGGGAAGGCAGGTACTGATGAGGTAAGCGATATAAATATGATTAAGATGTTTTATATGAAATGCACAAAAATTAAATAAAATAATAAAATTAAAAATTAAATAATCTACCAGAATTCTCTAAATGCTATCTAGGTAATGAATATGTTCAATGAAAAGCACTTTGTTCATGGGAAAAAATATAGTGGTTGAAATGATGTTAAGAGCACTAGCTGCTCTTCCAGAGGACCCAGGTTTGAATTCCAGCACACACATGGATGTAGGCATTGTACAAAATGGGTGAATTTATATACATGTAGGCAATACACTCATACAAAAAAAATAAAAATAATTTTTAAAAAGAATAAAACTACAATGGAAAGGAAATGCAAAGAATTACCATATACTTAAAAAATGAATATTTTTATTTAGGACAAAGAAATGTAAACAAATAGCAATTAAATATAATAAAAACATAAAATTATAGGTCATCTTCTTACTAATCAATTTTTGGAGATTGCTTTTGACTTAAACCCATTATCCATATATTTTGTTTGAGTTGACCAAAATAGTTTATCTATCACCAGGTGTGGTGGTTACTCATAAAACCCAGTATTTAGGAAGCTAAGGTAAGAAGTTTGAATGTTTTGAGGTTCGAGGCTAGTTTGAGCTATTCATAGATTACTAGGACAACCTGGGCTAATGTGAGACTATCTCAAGGAAAAAAAGTGCTGCATTTATGTTTTGTCTAACTCTAACTTCTGCAAATTCAGAAATAATATTTTTCTTTTGTAAATTAGGACAATCCCTTGCAGTTAGAGGAATTATTATGACCTTTAGGTGCTTCAAGAGATGTTGATGTAGGCTTAATAATTTCAACTGTGTGTATGTGTCAAATCATAATTCTCTGTCCAATGGAGCAGTGGGGTTTCTGATGTGAATGGGATTTAATTTTAGCCTTTCTTTTCAGGTTTCTATTGACTTTGGTATTGTTTATACCAATTGATTCATTTTATGGGAACATGAAATCTAGTGAATATTCTCACTTAAAAAGATAAATTTTACATTTAATTCTGTTAAATGGGAATCAAAAGTGACTACTCCTTCGATACCTTTTCAGAGAATTCATTAGGAAAGCTTATGCTCTACTAACAAATTTTATAATCTCTGTTTATCTGGTGTTCAGTATTTTTTGGTTCAATGATTTCTTTTTCATGGTTATGATAGTTTTCCCAAAGGTTAAACAGTAACATGGAATTTATAAATAATCGTTTTTGATCATCATGGATATAACATGGTCATATGTCTTGTTAGGAGACCATGCTCTCTGTCCTGTATCCATCTGGAGATGTCTTGATTAATATTAGAAATCTTTGCTTCCATATGTAAGTGGTTAATATAATTCTTTATATGCCTTGATGACATTTTCAAGAACCTAAGAGACTTTGAACCAGTGTTATTCCAAGTGGTTACAGATATTCTCCCTCTTGATAAGGCAAAATTTCTTCCTGGAGAGGTAATAAAGTTACCAGTTTTACAGTTGCTTATCCCTTTTTCTGAGTCTAACTATAACCATTTTATTCTTTTTCATTAAAAATTAGTGTTTATTTTTGAAAAATGGTGGGAACGTATGTAGATTGTAAAAATAATAGAGTGTAGATAAATATGCATAAAACAACAGAAGAATTATTTAAATTTCAAAATATATTAACTTAAGAGATTGTACTGTAATTAGAAAATAGATTATATGAGTAAGTACATGTATAAGTTTTTACTGAAACATAAAATCATGGAGCCATTGTTGAGAAATGCTAAGTACGTTAAATAATTATACTATATTAAAATGTTTATACAGTAAACTAACAGGTCAATCAAATTTGATAAATCATTCTGGCATATTGATGAGAAATTTCAGCATTTATTAAAATAAAACTTCATTAAAATTATTTTACAAAATAATAACAAGTTCAGGTTGCATCCAGTTATTATGAATCATTGGGTAAGATAGATTTCTTTGATAATTTGTTGGATGGAAAAATAAAATTAGATGTAATTACACATGTTTGTAATCCCATATTCTCAGAAGTTTGAAGCAGGAGGATCATGGGATTGAGGTCATTCTGGTTATTTCACTGGACTTAAATCAAAGAAAAGAAACAATAAAAAGAAGCTATGTTAAAGCTATTTTACTTTAGTCTTCCACGTTTTCTGATCTAATGTAGTTACACATTTTGTTCCAACTAAGAGGGAAAAAACATCACCATCTAAGTGTTTACCATTTTATGAACACAAGGTGAATTTATACTAATGAAGTACTACTTAAACTTTCTTTAACAATGTTTCAGTGTACATATACCTTGTAACTTTAGTTTATTCAATTTATTCCTAATTAGTTTTAATTACATTAAAGTTAAAATATTTTAGCATTACTTTTAAGAGCTTAGAATAACACTTCAAAGGATGTTACTCTATAAAAGTATGTTTAATTGTCTTGTCAATTATTATTTTGTTTTGTCTTCTCTACTATTTGAATTTAAGCAACAAGTGTCCTTCACTTCAGAAAGAGAAAGAGGGTTAATAGTTATTGTGGTAATGCCTGATTAGGTTTATATTACTAAATTACTACATCAATTTCTGAGTGGCTAATATTCTCAGGTCCTGTAAAAGTTTATTCATATAACTCACATGTAGTTTGCCCTCTGTGCTGTAATCTTGCATTCTGATAAAATTTAAATATCATTCATATTCAAAATATATTGGAATATTCTTGAATACTGGAAAATTCTAGAAAGTCATTAAATAAAAATACTTTATGTTTAACCTTATATGAATCAAATTACTGGAAGCAGTCATATAGATATTAATCATCTCTAAATAAATGTAAGGTTTATTTTGTTTCTAAAAATATAAAATGAATACAACTTTGAAGTAGAGATGGTTAATTAAACTGATCTTTGTTGCTGGGTATCACTTCAATGAATATACACTATTCATATTTGAAATAGGCCTCAACTTGCTTCTGTCAAAATGGAATTAATAGGGAGCAGTACATTGATTTTATTTTTGCACTCAGAGATTTTTTTTTTCAAATAGAATTTTTAAAAATTTTTCATTGAGTTTTTGTGCATTCCATACAATAGATCTTAAATTTATACCACTTCCCCCATCCACATCCCCATACTAGATTTCATGCACTCTGTCATGTATGTTGTACTCAGATGCCCCTCTGTACAAGTTCATCCACTGGAATCTAGTCAGTTTGCCTAGACTCACTCACTTAAAGATCTTCTATCTCTCACTCTACAGTAATCATTTGCCGATATTTCCTCACTAAAGGTCAGGGTATGCTGTTCATTTTGCCATTGATATGCTGGTGTTTTGTCTAATAGTGGACATGGGTCTTGTGCATGTTGTCATCATTGCAGCAAGTTAATAGGTACAAACTCCCAGAGGTCTGAAAGCCTCTTTCCTTGTGTTCTTGCACCAACCCTGGGTCTTACAGTCTTTCAGCCTCATATTCTCCAGTGGTACATGGACGTAGGTGGGTGAAGTTTAATATAGGAATGCTATTCAGGAACACACACTCTGAAGTCTCTTATTCTCTGAAACTTGGCCAGTTGTGGAATTTCGTGTGTATAGTCCTTCGTTGTATGAGAAAGGTTCAATGGTGAGGTTTGAGGGATGTATTAGTGTTCTCTCTACCAGCTGTTCTGCTGTGTTCCATGAGCCTTAGGTGTAGAGGTTCCACTGTAGATGTATCTAGAATATATAAAGAATTAAAAAAAAAGAAATAAGAAAATAAATGACCCAATTAAGAGATGAGCTAAGGATCTGAACAGTGAGCTCTCAAATGAAAAACCAAGATGACTAAGCAATATTTTAAAAAGTGATCAACATCCTTAGTAATTAGAGATATGCAAATCAAAACCACTTTAAGATTACGTGTTACCCCAGTCAGACTGGCTAAGATCAAGAGAACAAAGGCATCAAATACTGGCGAGGATGTGTAGAAAGGGGAATTTTCATTCACTGTTGGTATGAATGCAAACTCATAAAACCATATAAAAAGAAGTTTGGAAACTCTTTAAAAACTAAAGGTGCATTTACCCTATGATCCAGTTATACCACTCCTTGACATTGAAATGATTTTATTTCATTTGTTAGCGTAATGCTAATGACCCTGAATTAAAAAAAAAAATCTATTACTCTTATTTTTTTTATTTTTTAGAAGAAGCATTTCATTACAGCTTTAACATACTCAATAACAGATACATCTCTTTCAAAAGTGGTTATAAAATTTTTAGGTTTGTTGTTGAATTAATACAGCTATACAATATTGAACTCAGTATAAGCCCTGTAAGACATAAAATAGAATGAGTTTTTAACTTTTAAAAAAGATCTCGGTTTCATTTTTATATATACTGTTTCTTACCGAAAGACTTATTGTTTTTGCTAATAACACTGAGATGTTGGTGCATACAACTTTTATTTCTTATGTGTATGAGTGTATTGCCTGCATGTGTGCAATTTCTGCAGAGGTCAGAAAAGGGAATTTGATCCCCTGGAACTGGAGTTATGGACAGTTTTTAGCTGCCAGTATGTTCTGGGAACTGTATCTCGGTCCTCCACAAGAGCAGCCAGTGCTCTCAACCATGGAGGCATCACTCCAGATCTCCATTAATATATATATATATATATATATTTTATTTATTATGAAATTTTAATAATAAAATAATTTTTCCAGTTTTTTTATTAAAATTCCATTGTAGATGAACCCAAGGTTATTGGTTTGTTCTCTGTTTATTATTTTCTCTAGTCTTCATTTTCTTACACAGTTTTTAAGAATTCCATACAAAGCATTTTAATCATATTTTCACATACCCACAATTCTTCCCAGATCTACCATATCCACCTATTTTGTGCCTGATTTCTCTCTCTCTCTCTCTCTCTCTCTCTCTCTCTCTCTCTCTCTTTTAAACTTCCCATATACTCTTCATTATTTGGCAATCCACTTAAGTATGGTCAACTTAACAGGGGCCACACCCGTAAAGAAAAATGACTCTCATTTTCCCAACAGCAATTGTCAATAGCTGTGGGAATTCCCTTACTGTTTCAGGTCTATATTGTTGCCTTATAGACGTGTACCTCCTCTCAGCCTTAAAATCTGTCCATGGATTTCCACAATGATTGCTGAGATTTGAGAGGAGGGACTGTGATATAGGTGTCCCATTTAGGAATGAGCACTCCATACTGCATACACACTGAGCAACACTGATTCTCTGTTTCAATTGCCCCATCACCAAAAGGAAGTTCTCCATTGAGAGATGAGAGAGAGATGTATTTATCTATGGGTATAACAATAAATCATAAATAGTTTAATACCATGTACAATTAACAGGATAATAGTAGTAGGTTCTCCCCTAGGGTCTATGACCTGTATGTCATATGTTCTTTGATCTGACAACAGTGCCAGATATGTTTTGGTTTAATCAGGCCTTAAATCCAGTCAGAAAGTGTTTGTTTTCACTCATGACACTTGTGCCACAATTGAACATATAGATATGTTTTACCAGGCAATTTATTGTCCCTCACATGGTTCAGAACTGGGAAAGATTGATGTTTACTTTTCTTCTCCAGAAGCATTCAAAACACCTTCCAGTCTCACGAGATATAGCCAGAGGAATGCAGGTTCCGGGTCAGTACTATATTGATTCTCCATGTTCTATGGCTCAGCTATATGTTGTCTGCAGCAGGAGGATCTTAAAATCAAGTTCTGAAGGTCAACAAACAGTAGTCACAATAATATTTTATATTTGGGACCACTCAGGCCAACAACTCCATAACAGGTAGCCCATTCTTGACACTGAGATTCTTTTTGTTAGCCTGTGGTGTTTACTAGGGGTAATTATATCTCCATTCTAGGGTAACTCCAACTAAAACGTTCAAAAAATATGTGGATGTACATATTTCAAGAAGATTCTAGAGTAGTAGCTTTCCATACGAATTATTCAAATGTTGTTTAGTCTTAGTTATTCCTGTCTGTTAATCCTCCTCTGCCTGCTCTTCCACCCCCACCCCATTTATCTCTTCCTGTTTCTTGATTACCTTTACTAAGTTTTTTTTTTATTATTATTATTGCCCTCTCCTCAAAGGCACCTTGCTACTTCCTTTACCTCTGCTTTCCAAATAAGAATAAATGCTTCCATCTTCAAATGAGAGGAAAATGTGAACTTGCATTTATGGATGTAAATTATGTCAAATAAGATAAATATTTCCATTTCCTTCTATCTACTAGGGTATTTTGTTTCATTTTTCCTGTCAGTTGAATAGTATTCTGCTGCATAACTATACCGTACTTTTATTAACCATTCATAAGTTAATGAACATCTACATTCTTTCCATTTCCTGTCTATTGTAAATAAAGCAACAACAAATGTGGACAATCAGATATCTCAGTTGTAGGTTATAGACACATTTGGGTATATGTCCAAGAGCGGTGAACCCAGATCTACTTCTAACTTTTATAATGGTGGTAGATATATTTCTAACTTTTATAATACTTCAGTTTTCCTTGTGCACAAGCTACATATGTCTTTCTCTGAGCAGAAACATGAGTTTCTGCCTAACATAAAGAATAAGCCAATAGGGAAAGTTTACACTTGAAACAGATTTGTAAAGATTTTAATTGATGTAGTAACTACTTAACACAAAACTTCAGAGATTAGAGTGTGGAGTACAATTTTCTATGACATTAATATAATCCAATTTCCAAAATAAAAATTAGAAAAATGCTGCAATTTCCTGTTATTTTATTTTTGCTATTCCTTAGTCCTTTAGAACCAAATTCTGCCAGTGAACTCAAACTGCAATCATAATAGCCTATTTTAGCTTTCATTTCATGAACAATAATATTAAAAATAAAAACTATTACATTTGAAGAATGATGAGAAAGACTAAATCCTTACTGAAATTTAAAATGTTTATACTTAAATAAGCTATTATGAAAATCCAATAAAAATAATTTTTAGCATCAAATTACAGAATGCCTTTCCAGGCTTTCTCAAGAAAGTATTTCCATGAAAAATTTACATATTTATATTTAAATCAATATAAAATTTATATAATTTAAGCAACTGTAACCATAATTTAGAATACTCACACACATGCCAGTCTCTGGAGTAATTTTTCAAAGGAATTATATTTAGTATTTTTTCTGCTATGCTTCAAGAATTAAAGTCTGTATGACATAGACTGAATGAGATTATTAGAACTTAAAGGTAATCATATGGATTGAACTTATCTTTGATGGCAAAAGCATAGCTATGCCACTTTTTTCCATTTGAGACACGGTTCTCATGTGTCTTGTGTGGGCCTTGAACTTGCTATGTAGAAGAAACCAGTCTCACAGCCTGGAACCTCCTTCTTCCTCCTTCGGTGTGCTGGGATTACAGGCACGCACTAGCATACCTTCATTAGAACGTATTAATGAAGATTTGAAAATAGTTCAGCATGGAAGAAGCTAGAGTGGTCTTCATCCTGATTCCCTATAAGCAACTTGGGTAACCTCTTCAGAGGATGGTGTGATGAGAATAGGAGGTAAGACTTGGCTAGGCAGTTAGGATAAAAAAGACCCCAAAGAAAAGTAGCCAGTTTCTTGGCTAAAAGTCAGTATGCCCTTGGGCCTGTTAGCAACATAATATGTTCCAAAGGCCAAAAATGTCAAAATATTTCTGTGCTCTTATATAATCACTAAAAGATTTTAGGGTTACCTCTTAAGAGGGGGAATGTTAGAGTAGGGAAAAGCCCCATAAAAATGAAAGAGAGAGAGAGAGAAAGAATGAAAGAAAGAAAGAAAGGAAGGAAGGAAGGAAGGAAGGAAGGAAGGAAGGAAGGAAAGAAAGAAAGAAAGAAAGAAAGAAAGAAAGAAAGAAAGAAAGAAAGAGAAAGAAAGAAAGGTACACAAATTGTGAGAAAAAAGTGATGAGATATGGGAAATGTTGGAGGGAAGGGAGTGGGTGTATAAAATTCTCAATAAATTTTTTAATAATATTTCTTTTAAAATAAGGCAAAACTAATTCAATTTTAGAATACCATCTTTTTGTTTTAAACGAATTTTATTAACTTTTAGATTTATAAATTTTATAATTTATATTTTACATAAAGACAGTGGTCTTTACTTTTCTTTATTTTCCATTAAGTTAAATTTTATCAATTTTTGAGATTAGTTTTGTTCACTTGGGAATTTGTAGTTCCTGGATTTGTTGATATTACTATCTTTGATTTTGTTCTTATATTAAAATGTGTATGATAATATATATTTATTTTAGTATATAACTACAGCAGTATACTAATCAAGAAGCACTAAAATCCTTATTATTCTTGATTTCCTTTAAGAGAATAATGTGGAATTATTCCATTATAAAATGAAATAGCCTTTCTCTTGATGTACTGTCATTCAGATATTGTGAGACATAATGTCACAGCATGTCTGCATTCATGTATAATGTTATATTTTGTATGAAAATTGCAATTAAGTCATTGGTTTTAAATAATTGCCTGAACTGAAATGCAAAATATATTTCACTTTATACAGCTTCCTCTTTACATCAAATCAAGGGTTCAAAGACAAGATGCTCCTTTTAGTATATTTCCCTGTCAAAGTTTGCGTAAGTAGGTTTTAATAAAAGTTCTGTCTTCTCAAAGTAAGATTTTCTGTAAGTTAATACATTAGTGAGGAGCTTTATCACTGCGTGGTGCTTTGATTTTTGTTTTATTCTTTCCATTTTAATTCATGTCTCTGAAATCCCTTCCCACGCCCATCATCATGTCAATTTACTTTCTATTTTTACTCCGTTTAGGTGTAATACTGAGCTTTATGTTCTCTTCTGATCAGATTTCGCATCTTTATATAATCTCTGAATTAGAAGTGCAATTAAAATAAGATTACTGTTTCTGAAGACTAGTTAGTCATATTCTTAAGGGTGAAGGAAAACAGAATTAGTGAAAACAACAACAACAAAAAAAACCCAGAAAAACACATGTACCTAAATTTAGAAAATATTTTGAACCACAAAATAGACTTGATCTTGCCAGGCACTAATGCCAGGATGTTAAATTGAAATCTGTTGTAATAATTCTGTGTGTGAATGTGTGTGTGTGTGTGTGTGTGTGTGTGTGTGTGTATATATCTGACAGAGAGAGAGAGAGAGAGAGAGAGAGATGAGAAAGAGTGAAACAGAGATAGACTGAGTGAGAGACAGAGTTAGAAACAAAAACAAACAGAGACAATGGTTCCTAACTTTTTCTTACTATTTCTTCTTCTAAAGAGCTTGTCATTTTAATTTTTAACTGAGGCACAGAAGTGTGGTGCTTGTACCCAGTGGCTGGCCAACTGCCTTGTGATACATGGACCTGATGGAGGACTCAACCAAGAGGTGGTTCAATCACTCCACCTTGCCAGGCCCTGGTGTCTCTCTTGCCAGGGGCTGGGCCTGAGACCAGCCACTGCACCCACAACCCATAGCTGTTCAGCCATTATCATCATCCAGGTGACAAGCTGGGCACGGCAAGAGGGAACTTTGCAATTAAGAAAGAAAACGGCATAAGAGGCAAAATGGTAGCTGTCATCAAAATGTGACTCCTGAAAACACACTAATGCCTCATAACTGGATATCACTGGCCAAGGAGGAAGATATGAAGACTGCAATTACCAAAAAGCCAAACAGAACCTTGATTATGACAACAACCATAAGAAATATGTGATCATTCTCTTTTAGGGATATCAAAAGCTGTTTTTGCTCTAATATGGATGTTCCTCAAGGGAGAAATTCAAGCAAGTAACAGTTGCCTTTATTTGTTGCATGGGAATCAAAATGCTCTATCTTAAACACAAGTATAATCAAGTGATGAGAACAACAGAGATAGAAAAATAATAGGAAGCAGTGTAATTGAAATAGTGACCATCTCCCATAATCCTGTAGCTGTGTTCCTCTCCTGTAACCCTGGAATTATGGTTCTTTCTCATGAGACTGGACCTATGGTCCCATCCTATCAAACTAGAACTCTTGTTGTCTCCCATGAGTCTGGAACTGTGGTTGTTTGCCATAAACCTGGAATTTTGTTTCCTTCTCATGAGCTGGAGCTCTGCCTGTCTCCCATGAACCAGAACTGTGGTCTGCCTTTATAAGCCTGGGACTGTCATTGCCTACCATGAATCTGTACCTGCGTTTCCCTTCTAGAAGCCTAGAGCAGGTGCTTTTTCCCATTAGCTGGAGTTGAACTCTCCTCCTGTGACCATTTAACTGAGGTTCCCTCCAGTGAGCTGGAGCTGTGGTCCCCCACACTGAGGTGGAGCTGAGGTAACTCTCCAATGAACCTGGAGCTGTGGTTCCTTATCAAGAACATGGAGCTGTGGCCTCTCCTGTGAGTTGGAACTGTGGTCCCCTCCTATGAATAGGAGTTGTGATCCCCTATCATGAGCTGGAGATGTGGCCCCTTCCTATGAACCTTGAGCTGAGGGCCCCTTGTGAGCTGGAATTGTGGTCCCCTCCAGTGCATCTGGGACTGTGATCCCCACCTCAGCTATGTGAGATCCCCTCAAGCTAGCTGGAGATATGGTCCCCTCTCATGAACATAGAGCTGTGGTCTCCTGTTAACTGGAGATGTGGTCCTCTCCCATGAACCTGGAACTATGGGCCCCTCCCATGAATCAGGGGTCGTGGTCTCCTGATGTGATCCAAGAGCTATGGTCACCTTCTATGAGTTAGAGTTGATGTCCCCCTCCCATGAACCTGGAGTTGTGTCTCCCTCCTGTGACCTGGAGTTGTGGTTCCCCCTACCCCACACCATATGAGCTGGAAATGTTGTCCCATCCTGGCAGCTGGATCAATTCTACCCCCTCTTGTGAGGTGGAGTTGTGGTTTCCTCTGGTAATTCTGAAGCTGGGGTCTTCTGTAAGTATGAACTATAGTTCCCTTCCTTGACCTAGAATTGCGATCTCTTCTTGTAAGCTGGAACTGTGATTCCCTCCCATGAGCTGGAGCTGTGGTTCATTCCTGGGAACTGAAGCAGTAGTCCCCTCATGTGAGTTGAAGTTGTGGTCTCTGACAATTCAGGAGCTGTGATTGCCTCTTATGACTCTGAGATGTGGTCCCCTCCCCTGAGTTAGAACTGTGGTCCCCTCCATGAACCTGGAGCTGTGATCTCTTGTGAGCTGGAGCTGCGGTCCTCTTACATTTACCAGACACTTTGGACCCCTACCATGAGCCGCAATTCCACATTCCTCTGGCCATAGGGTGTTGGTGGGGCAGGTTGAGCATGGAGGACTTCCTGATGTTGGCCAGCAGTTTCAGTCTGCTCCTTTTTCAGGCTATGATTAACTAAATCATGGATGTGAAACTTCCTGCCACCCCCTGAAAACGAAGTATTTCTGATAACCCAGGTGTTTCAAGATTTCCCTGAAGGTGACCACCTGCTTCTCCTGTCCTTATCATTACTCTTAAGGAAGCAATATTTTCCTCTTCCCATCTCTCTCATTTTCCCTTTGTGTTCTCTTTTTGTTGTTAACATTTTTATCGAATTATTACACATTTCATACAATATATTTGAATCTTTTTAGACCCTTTCCCCTACCTGAACCCCTCTTATTATCCTTCCCACATCAAATTTCGTGTGTTTTGTCATATATATTACAACCTATCCAGCCAAATTTGTGTCCATCTTCTGTCCTCCCTGGGCATTGCACGACATCGGTACACTTACATATATGCAGGCATAACATTCATACAAATAAAAATAAAAAGCAAATGAATCAAAAATATTTTTAAAAATGCAGATGTTGAATACATAATCATGATGAATATGTGAATACAGTGTGGCATCTTTGACACAGTAACTATCCTATTGTCTTCCAATCTTCCAAATGTCATAGTACTAATAAAATGAGGAAGTTAGCAAAAACTAAAGATATAATAAGTCACTATGTGGTCTCTATTTTGGTCTTGTAATATTATGGACTGTGATATTTAGCTTGAAATTGTCAGTGGATTAAATATGTATATAAATGTCAAATTCTGATTTTTAAAACTAAACTGTGAATCTGTAAGTCTTATTAGCCATATATATGTATTTATATATATATATAGAGAGAGAGAGAGAGAAGGAGTGAGACAGAAAGACATAGAGAAATCAAGCGATAAAGTGATTCACAGTGAATGAAGTCATAAATGCTATCATTTGTGAAATGTAGATAAAGATATGTGGGACGTTTTCATGCCCTTTCTGTAATGTATAGTATACATGAAAGTATTTCAAAATAAATATTTAAACTGCATTTCAAAAAGTTTTACATAATTTTTTTTCAATATTTTTAATTTTTACTCCTGCTGTGTATATTTGGGTATCTACCTGTGTGTATGTTCCATGTGTGTGGATGGCTGCAGAACTGAAGAAATAATTGGATCTCATGGAACTGGAGGTATTAGGATGTTGTGAGCCACAGGATGTGAGTGTCAGGAACCCCCTTCTTTGTTTTTGAAGAAAAATGACTTACACATAAATTCCTAAGATAAAAATCAATGTTAAATAAAAATACAAAAAATCATTTTCAACGTTAATATTGAAAATAATTACATGAATTAAATATGAAGAAAATTCAATTATAAAGACATGGTGGTGTTTTGGAATATAATTTTTCATTGACCTTAATTTTCATAGTGGAAAGTAAGGTTAATGTCAAAGATGTTGCCAAAATTTAAGTAAAGATTTTCTGTATTTTCTGCTCATTTGTCTATGTGACTGTGCAACAAAAGATATTAAAGTAATTCATAAATTCACAAGAAACTCTGAGTAAAAGTGATGTCCATATTGTGGCAGAAAGCACACAGATATGGAGCCAGACGAATCTTCATTTGAATCCTAGTCTTCCAATTTCTAGCTTTTTGACAAATGTTCATTCACTTTTTATAGAAAAGAAAACTGGCTAATTTTGTTGCACTCTGCAAATTTTTAAGATGAGTTTCAAGAACAGAGAAAGAATTCAAATCTGCAGTTTTAAAGAGGCTAGCTAGTTTCATTCAGCTAGCAAATTCTTAAGCAGATCATAATCCATATTTAGCTGCGTAAAATGTTCTCTGCAGAAATTTTGCTTCTATGAATGTGGAGGTGGTTCCAAAAATCTGCCTGCTTCACAAGCAGCCAATGTGAATCAGTTATGCATTACACTTTAAAAATCGCTGCTTCAAAGGGGAGCTCTTCACAGCATATCACAGTTCTGAGCTTGCTCTGAAACATTAATGTTCTTTCTTTCTGAGCAATATAACTTTATATATGTTATAATTATGCAAGAACATAAAACAATGTTATGAAAATTCTTCTTGACATGAGGAATCATGTTTTAGGTTTCCCCCCTCCCCATATGTTACCTACTAAAATGAAAAGATTCACCACAGTGATTGCCACCTGTATTTTAAATCATGAGTGTGAGTCTGAAAATAGACACAGATTAATTCAGGAAGGGAAATAACTTGAGGTAAAAAATAGTTGAGAGAAAAAATAAGTAAGGAAATCTAGAAAATTAATCATGAGTTAATGTACACAAGCGTATTTATATTGCAGGACTATTTAGTTTCAACAATGTAAGTAGGAAATAAGGATTACAACGAAATTATAAATGGGATAGATAAAGAAAGATCTTTTACAAAAACATTAAAATTTGTATACAAATATATCTAATGGGGAGAAAATATGACACAAAGAGAAAAAGAGAAACTGATTCATTGTTATAAAACCGATATTCTTCAAGATGAATCCTACTGATAGGGCATATCTACTTTTAATTGGCATATTTCTATATTTCATTTCTACTCCATTCTGATATAATTAAATTTAAATCTGCATTCGTTGACTTTTCCATCATTGTTATGATGGGAGCAACTATTATTGGTTAAAGAATTGAATAATTTCTTACAAAGAGCAAATAATTTAAATTGACGTGTAGAAATCACTTAGTTACATTAACCAGACTCCATCACGACTGAATTGGTAAGACAATTATGCTGGACATTAACAGCTAAGTACATAACTGAAATGACATTCTTTCTTCTAGAATATCAACAGCAACATTTTGTAGAAAAGTCTAGTATTTAGCCCCTAATTTTCCTTTGAAAATTAGCACTCTTCTAAAAATGGAAGTTATAATATATAACTCCATTTTATTCTTATCTCTTGATTGCTAGATCAAATTTGTACAAACATATAAGTAAATATATTTTATTAATACAGTATATATACATATGTAGGTAGATAGATAGATATGTATATATAGAAATATATAGAGAGCTATATAGATCTTTATTAAAGAGTTCCAGAAATTTTGTACATAAAGAAACCAAAATATGGGGGAAATTATAGAGTTTCAAGCCAAGATGAAAATACATGTTATTTATTTGTTGCTAGCTGAATTGTCAGTATTAATATCCGTGTGGGCTGGGTTAGGTGAATAGGGGTCTTTAAAGTAAAGAAAGCCTATTTCATGGAATGCAAAACATGAAATGTTTTAGTTGTGATTTAAGATTATTTGCAATTTCTTTAAGCTATCAAATTAATATATAAAAGCAATGTATAATTAGTTTAAAATCTTGCCATAGTGAGTTCAATTTTTAGTACACTTTTAGAGCATTTATTTTACTATGAAGTCACAGTGAAACTAAGAGGCTTCTCCTTTACAGCTTATGATATAAAGAACTATATGTCAAGTATGCTGTCATAATACTCAGGAAGCAAATGTAATGCTTACATAAGTTAGGAAAGTTAATAAAGCATTTAGATAGTAATTTTAAAGAAAGTTATACATTGGCCACATAGCTTGATGACTACATTTTAAGAAATATCCTTATTTTTGATAATGAAGAAGGCAAGATAAAAAGACCAATTCTATTATATATGTATGTAAATTTTAATTATAACTAATGCTTAAAATATAACTTTTAAATGTTGCCCTCAATCCAGTATATAACTTCCTAGCCAATCTGGGGCAAGAATGCTAATTAAATTCAGTGGGTCACATACAAAAGGGAGCTATGAAAGTAAAGGTTTCTAGGGAAGACAATTTCAGTGGATTAAGGGGAGGGATGATGAGAGAGGGGAATGAGGGTTAAAAAATGCATAAGTTCTATATAAGTCTATGAAACTGTCAATAAAAAAAACTATTATTGTGTTAAGGACTGATAGTAGGGTTTCACTCTTTCATCCATGGCTGATACATTGCCTTATTTTTATTTTTCTCTTTCTTTGACTTTGTAGTCATGCCCTCATTACCATATTCAATCAATTAGCACACAAAGATAATGCTGTGGTGCTCACTAGTACATGAAGTTGCATTACTAGATCCAAACAAGTAGGATAGGCTCCTCAGTGAAGGTGAGTATTAGGAGTGCTGGGGTCACAGGAGAAGTGCTTCAGAACCAGGAGAAAACACTAACAGCAAAAAATCATTTCAAAATAAAAGACCACCTATAAAGACAAAGAAATGCAAGAAGAAAGAGAAAAACAGGATGACTGGGGAGGCAGAGTGACAAGGAAAGAGAGGGATAAAATTGTATATTAGGCAGACAGCCTGAGAGTGCCTGCTCAGACTTCCATCAGTGTAAGGGCTGAGACCACTATAGAGTGCATGTTCTGGCCTCCTTCTAGAATAGGGACTGAGAACTCAGGGGATCCCCTGAGAGTGCCTAGATCCTGCCTCCACGTGGTGAAACCTTTGTGAGGGAACTGACACTGATTCTAGTTACTCCAGCAGTTATCAAAGTGTCTGAAACAAATCCTGAGTGCATCATTCTGGATTTCAGCCTTGGTAGTTGGTAGACAAAAAAAAAAAGGACCCCAATGGAGTGATGCTTTGGGAAGTTCTGGTCAAAAAATTCCAATGGACCCTAATATGAACATTTGAAATTTGCCCTGTTTTGACTTTTTTCTGGTTCCCTGTCTAGAACTTGTAATGCTAACTACTCTTGCCTTTACTTCTTCACATCTCCTAGGCACCAGTGAGGGACTTTCTTTTCTCCCTACAGTTAAGAGTTCTGCAATTTGGGAGTCTCTTAGGTAAATGCACTGAAGGGGTATGACAATTCCCTCGCCCTGCATTCTTGTTCAGCATGAAAGAAGCCAGAGAGGTGTGCATGCTAATTCCCTATCAGAAATTTGGGTAACTGCTTCAGGGGAAGGAATGATAAGAAAAGAATGTAAGAAGGAATTGGCTAGGCAGTTAGGGTAAAAAGATCCCAAAGAAAAGTAGCCAGTTTCTTGAGTAAAAGTCAAAATGTCCTTGCACCCCTTAGCAACATACTCTGTTCCAAAGGCCAAAAATGTCAAAAGTATTTGGGAGTTCTTATGTAATCCTTAAAAGATTTTAGGGTTACCTATTCAGAAGGAGGTGTTAGAGTGGCAAAAAGCCCCTTAAAAAAATGAAAAAATTGGGAATGGAGAGATGGCTCGGCAGTTAAGAAGACTGAATATTCTTGCAGAAGACCCTGTGTTTGAATCCCAGCACACACATGGCAGCTAACAACTGTGCTAACTCCAGTTCCAGGGGATCTGACAGCTGCTTCTGTCCTCTGCAGGCATTGCATGACATGGGTCCACTTACCTACATGCAGACAATACACCCATACACATAAAAAATAGTAAATAAAATATTTAAAAAATGAAAGATTATACAAAGTTGTTCAGGAAAAAGTCATGGCGAGATATGGGAGGAATTGGAGATGAGAGACTGGCCATGGATTTGATCTAAACACTTTATATTGCATGTATGAAATTCTCAATTTTTTTAAAGTTAATAAAACTTAAAAAAAGAAAATACAAGGCTCTTTTCAGCTGTGATTCAGAGTTCTAATATGCCACTGTCATTGTGGAAACATGAATTTTCCCCAAAAGGATTTTCAATAGCATGGAGAGTTAAGGAGTTTAAAAGTTTCAAAGCATGGAAAATGACTAAGTTCTTATCTGGCAGAATTTTAAAGTATTTCTAAGTCCTACTTCTCTCCTACAGAGAAACTTTCAAAAGTGTAGACATGACTGAGGTTTTCAATTCTATGACATTTCAATAAATGCTCCAAGGCACAAGTGTTGAACACAGCCTGCTGACCATGATGTCACTGCACTATACTTTTGGAGGTACAGGAATGTTGTGCTTGAAGCAAGAAGACATTGACTTCAATTCAATAAAAAACATCAACAAATAATACAAAAATTGTGATCCTACAACTTTACTATTACCTGAATAACCTGCCCATAAAACAGATGTCGGAGAGCTATGTTCCTAAAGAAAATCAGTCAGGCCAGTTCCTTGTTTGACCCTTTTCAATGGTTGGCTTCAAACAGAAATTATTATAGGCGGAAACTGCATGTCAAAGAGATGGGTCGAGCCTGAGGATTTATGTTTAGCCTAGCCTCCATTGGACATAGTCACATTATTCTGCAGAGGAGACTAAGTACTTAGAACCTCTGAATCAGAGCCTTCTTAGGATTAGACATTCTGACTTAAGGAAAAGTTCAAAGTAGTCTTAATATTTGTACATAAAGAGCAGGAATATCTAGGCTGTCTTCACACAGGCTTTCTGTAGTTTGTCTACCTTCTCTTCTCCTCAGCTCTTCTATTAGCCTCTAAGTCTTATACTCTTAAGTAGGGACAGGTTTATTTCAGGCTGATGATAGAAAACATCAAGAACCAGATTATCCTTTATATAATAAAAGACCCAATAAAATTTTTTGCATCCAAAAAGTGTACATTAAATTAAATGTAAAAATGTGTGCTCATCTTATCTCACCTTGACCTGACCAAGTGAGATAGGGTCAAAAGATTTTTTTAAATAACATTCTGAATGAAATAACATACATAAATGTATCATAGTAATGTTAATTATATTTATCACATTACCGCACTAACACTAAAATCGTTGCTTTCTGTAGACTTGCCCTTATGTTCAAAATGTCTTAATTCCTCACTGAATTCACCCAATAGGACTTCACCATATTTCACATAGCCTCATTGACAGAAGCAGATCTATGAAAAATGCAAGTGTGATTTATGGTTTGGACCTCTGCCTTGGCACTGACATTTTAACATGCAACCTGGAAATCGAACACTTATGACTGGAACATTTTAAGCATTGCCTTTGACATTTAAGCATAGCCAAATTCACTCATGTAAACCAAATATGTATGTTTTCTGCAACACACAGAGCAACAGTGTGAGCTGCCACAGTCTCAGGATGACACATGCAGGATCCCCCACCCCTGAAATTTTCTTTCTATGGTCAATTCTGTTATACCTCTTCTGGATTGCTACTAACTAACCTAAACTCTAAAGCATTTTTTTTTGTCCACATATGAGTATCCAGGTACATTTTTGTTGTTTAATAGGTTTGATCAATTTCATCTGGTATATTGAAGCAGAGTCCTTTGTTATACTAGAGATTGAGCTGGACAAATCCTCTAGTATGGCTAGCCAGTTTATTACAGTGATCACCTGAATTGGTTCCCGCACCTCTCAGCTTTAGAATTTTAAGTCAATAGCTGTACTTTCCTGGTGTGTGGGTGCGGGGGATCTGAATTCAGGTGCTCATGCTTAACCAACAAGGAATTTATCCAGTCAGCCTTGGAACCATACCCCCCCCCAAATCTTAATATTGACTTAAGCAGTAACTATGTAGGTATATGTAAAACAGGACCTTCAAAGTGTTCCCTCACATAACAAATTGTTGAATGGCCTGCTACCTTATGATTCTTGCAATCTCAAGTAGGAAGTAAATTTGGAACAGCATTCAAATGCCAGTCCCCCACTCCCCATGTCATCAGAGTCCTGTTTCCTTGTCTCAATTCCCCAAGCTGTTCTGGTTCCAGATATATGGTACTGTTCCCAAGGGTAATTCTTTGCTTTCCTGTCTCTTATGTTCTCATGGTATTGTCCTGAAGGGAAGAAAAAAAACTATCCTAGAGAATTTATTACTAAACGATGCAGAGGGAAGGACTTACACTTGAAAAATCATCAGGGAGGTAATGAAAAATGTGGAGACTCTCTGGAACAGCAAAAACCGCTGTTCATCCTCTCAGCTGTCTTTCTTCTCATCCCCTCCCAAGATTCGGTCTTAGACATTGCTACTATCATATTTTCCGCATTTTATTCCTCATTATAATCTTCTTTGAAATTGTAAGACTCAGGTTATTTTTTTCAGGGCACTTTATCTGTGTAGACACTTAAAATTCCTGAAAATTTGATATTGTTTTAGTCTTTGTACTCTATAACAGAGAAAATAAAGTTTTAATGTTTTTAGATATATGTGATGTATTGTTATATTTATACATTCAGAACTGATTCACACACACTAGATAATTAGCACATTCATCAGGTCACATTAAATATCCAGTGTATTGTATTATTAGTTTCGACTCCACATATGTGCTAAGCAAACTTGACATACTTGCTTAGAAAATTTCAAACATAGACTCTTATATTTCCTGCTGTATATCAGGCCTCCAAACCAAGCTATTTAATAATTGAGTATCTGTGTACTTTGAGCAATATCTTACATTCTCCTGGTATATGGTATTAGGAATTCTTCATATTAACATATATTTTCCTTAAAATATATTTTATTGAGATTTTGTGGATTTCATACAATACATCTTAATCATATTTAGCTCCCCTTCCCTATCTATATCCCCATCCAGTAGCCCACACACAGGACTTCTTGCACTTTGTCATATATGTTAAGGCCTATCTAGTCATCTGTGTACCCAGATGTCCCTCAGTGTGAATTCAATCCCTGAAGCCTGTTCATCCAGTCTAGTGTCATTCCCTTAAAGGTGAAGAACTCTCCCTCACACAGCAGTGATCAGCTGCCAATAGTTCATCACTATTTATAGCCTCCTGCCCATTTCCCCTTTTCTATGCTGTTTTTTGTCTGAATGAGTTTGTTTGTGTCTTGTGCATGCTACCACCATTGTAAGTTCATGAGAGCAAGGTCTCAGCAATCTACAAAACTGTGTTTCTTTATAGTCATGAGCCTCCTCCCCTGGCTCTTACAATATTTCTTCCCCCTCTTCCTCAATGATTCCTGAACTCTGGGAGGGAAGAGAGAGAGTTATACAAAGAAACATGAGAATAATGGTGAAGAAGACACTCAACAGAGGGTGATCACAGGAGAGAGGTATTAGCAAGGGGAAAATGGGGGACTTTAAATGGGGAGGGAGGAGGGAGGGTTAGACAGGGAGAAAGAGATACAGGGAGAGAGAGAGAGAGAGAGAGAGAGAGAGAGAGAGAGAGAGAGAGAGAGAGAGAGAGAGAGAGAGAGAATAAATAATGCTTAGCTGGTGTGAAAAACCAGAGGGATATGTATTAGTTCAAAAGCTTACTGAAAATTACATATTCAATATCTGTACATCAATGCATGTGTATAACTCATGGCTATATAACAAGAAATACAGTCTCAGACAGGGGAAACCTCCCTTCAAGTTGTTGGTCAGGATAGTCCGAAAGACATCAAAATGACACAGGTTTTGCCTCAGCCCTTGATCATCTCCCAGAACTTGAAGGTAAGAGTATATTAACATATGTTTAAATAGATTAATATATCTCTCTTTCACTGTTTGATTTCAGATATAACTGAGATCATGTAGTGTGTTGAACAACATTCTCCCAAATCAGTCATTTTGCCCCAAAAAGGCAGAATTTCCTTCTTTTTCAAGGCTGAATAGTATTTTATTACTTATGTCTTACACACACACACACACACACACACACACACACACACACACACACGCACATTCCAGATCTAATTTTCTTTCTTCATTTGTACACTGACAGATACTTAACTTCTTTCCATATCTTGGAAAATATCATGAAAACTTCGTTAAAATTGGTGGGTGAAATATTGACTGGTGAGTTGGGCAGAAAGCCCAAGTTTTTGCAAGGTTAGCAACTGATGAATGCTGGATAAAGGAGATTCAGTTTTCCTAACTGGTGTGTCCAGGGCATGGACTGACACCCAGAAGTATGTGGCAGGGTGTGTTGAAATTGATACTCTGCTAAGAACAAAAATTTTAAAATAAATTAATGTTTTTTTCAATTTATAAAAAAAAGATAATAGTGGAGGACATGAAATGGGGCCAGTTAGGAGGAAAAGATCTGAATATCATAACACAATGAAAGAAATTCTGGAATCAATAAAAAGCACTTGAAATATAAAACAATAAAGAACAAATTTTTTAAAAATGGTGTAAATATCTCTTTAACACACTGATTTCTTTCCCCCCCCCCTTGGAAATATATGCAGAAATGTATTTTGGAAATATATGCAGAAACGAACTAAATTTCTTGCGTTAAGTCTTTTTTAAAGTTTTCCTTGTCAGTTAAAGTATAATTAATCAATGAACTAATTTGTCTAACATCACAGATATCTCATTCATCTAGGAGGTGTATCAAGAATCAAATTACCATAAAAAGAATTATATGGATGAGGAAAAACATGTAATTGAATTAATTATTATGTGTAAATTTCTTTATGTAGATTTTCGACATCATTAATATTTTGATCCATATATTTAAATATAGGAATTTGATCTCATTAAAAAGATACTGACACTGCCCTAAGAGCTGGAATACAGAAGACTTGCTCCTGGTGAAGCTCTCTAGATCATTTCCTTCCACTTCATTGTTTAAGTGAACATCTTAAAACAAAGAAAAAGAACTATTTTTTAAAAATTTATTATTGTTATTTTATTTGTGTATGGATATTGCCTGAATGTAGGTAAGGACACTCATGTTGTGCAATGCCCTCGGAGGGCAGAAGAGGCTGTTGGATCCCCCTGGAACTGAAGTTATGGACAGTTGTTAGCTGCTATGTGGGTGCTGGGATTCAAACCCGGGTCTTCTGAAAGAACAACCAATGTCTTAACTGCTGAGTCATCTCTCCAGCCCCCAAGAACTAATTATTTTTAAATGATTAACCCTTAAATGAATTTGTGTTAACATTGTGAACTTGTATTATATTTGGAATTTTGAAAAATTATAAACATTAATTTTGAGTAAATATTGGATGATCCTGGGTGTTTTCCTACAAACACAGTAGGTGTGACTATTTTGGGGAAGGATTATTTAAACTATAATCATTAAATTATTTTATAGATTTTAAGTGTTATTAAATCTTCAGTGTTATTCATTATATAGAATATAACAGAAAAATTTAAATGTTCAGTAATACACAATAAAATTCATCTTCATAAAAACTATTTTGTGACATTTGCATATGCAATTTTCATTTCTTCCTGGAAACGCCATCATCATCCAACATGTATAGGGGATTCTTAGACTTGCACTGGGGAAATGAAATATTTGTGATGCAGAAAAATATTGCAGCATGCCTGAGAACTGAACCTAAAATTCACCTTGAAAACTTAAAAATAAACCAAATTAGGGAAAAAGATGAATAGTAAAATGCTCATGGATTGAGCAGTGTTTTGACTGACTTTCAATTTGGTTATACTATAAAAGTACAATACTTTCCCCCAAGATGATGTGCTAAACATAACTGCACATGAAAAAAGTGTGTGACATGGAAAATATATTTTACTCTATTCAAAAAATAAAAGAAAGTGACTTTGAATGGGATAATCCCTTAATCATGAATGGTCTTTACTTAATAATTCAAAATTGGCAACACCATGAATTTTAAACAATACTTGTTTAAAGTATTCAGTTTAAAGTTTTCAGTTCTTAAAATCTGAAATGTATATAAGAATCTCATATATAAATGTAAGAATTTCACCTTCTATAGTTATAATAAATATTTTCAAGTATTTTCAATGTAGTCATAAAGAGAAATTCAGAGGAAGGTGTATCTGATTGATAAAGCATTTTTATTTAAAATAGTAGTAAACATTGTTACAGTTTTCATTATTTTGAATATCAGCTTATGAAAGTAGCATTGTATTATGTTTTATTGTGACGTTCCCTTAGATTGAGTTCTGTTCCTTTGAGTGGTATGCATCAATTGAGCTTTTTGAGATACAACTCAAAGTGAAATAGATAAAGAATTGTCCTTTCTGTGAGGAATGTCATGGGGGTTTTGATTGGCATTGCATTGAATCTATAAGTGACTTTTTGTAGGATGGTCATTTTCACAATATTAATTCTTCCAATCCATGAGCATGGGAGGTCCTTCCATCTTCTGATGTCTTTCTAACTCTCTTTCTTTAAAGATATAAAATTTTCATTGTAGGGTCTGGAGAGATGGCTCAGCAGTTAAGAACACTGGTTGTTCTTGCAGAAGACCCGGGTTCAAATCCCAGCACCCAAATGAAAGCTAATAGTCTGTAACTCCAGTCCCAGGGGATCCAAAAGCAGCTTCTGACCTCTGTGGGCATTGCACGACATGCGTGCACTTATGTACATGCAAGCAATGCCCACATACAAATAAAATAAAAATAGTAATAAAATTTAAAAAATTTCATTGTAAAGGTATTTAATGTCTTTGTTCAGGTTTATACTGAGAAATTTTATTTTATTCTATTTTATTTATTTTGCAGCTATTGTGAAAGAGATTGTCTCCATATACTCTTTCTCTGATTGTTATTGGTATATAAAAAGGTTACAGACTTTTGTAGATTAATTTTGTAACCTGCCACTTTATTGAATGTGTAAATAATTTCTAGGAATTTTCTGGTGGAATTTAGGGTGTCTTTTATATATAATATCATATCATCTGCAAAAAGGGATAATTTGATCTCTTCTTATCCAATTATTACCCATTTAATTTCCCTCTCTTGTCTTACTGCTCTTGCAAGAGTTTCAAGCACTATGTTAAAGAGGAGTAGAGATAGCCTGCAGCCTTGCCTGGTTCCTGATTTTGATGAGAATGCTTCCAGTTTTTCTCCATTTAGAATGATGTTGTCTGTGGATTTGTTGTATATGGATTTAAATATGTTAAGGGATGTTTCCTGCAGTCCAATTCCCTCTAGGACTTTGAACATAAATGTATGTTGAATTTTTTCCAAAGGCCTTATCTGCATCTACTGAGATGACCTTGTGGTTCTTGTATTTGAGTCCATTTATATGATTTATGATGCTTATTAACATGTATATTGAACCATCCTTGCATCTCTGGAATAAAGCCAACTTCATCATGGTGGATGATCTTTTTGATGTGTGTCTGTATGTGGTTTGCAAGTATCTTTTTGAGAGTTTTTGCATCTATGTTCATTAAGGATATGGGTCTATAGTTTTCTTTCTTTGTTTGTATCTTTAAATGGCTTTGGTATTAGAGTAATGCTGGCTTCATAGAAATAATTTAGAAGTTATCACCCCAATTTCTATCTTCTTGAATAAATTAAGTAGTATTGAATACAGATCATCTTTAAACGTCTGGTAGAATTCTGCTGTAAATCCATTTGGTCCTGGGCTTTTTTGAGTCGGGAGGTTACGCATTACTGTTTCAATTTTCTTATGTGGTATGGGTCTGTATAACCTGTTGATCTCTTCTTGGTTTGGTTTTGGTGGATCCCATGCTTTTGGATACCTGTCCATTTCTTTTGGGTTTTTATATTTAGTAGCCTATAGGTTTTTAAAGTATTCCCTTATAATGTTCTGGATCTTTTTGATGTCTGTTGTGTTGTTTCCCCTTTCATCTTTGATTTTGTTGATTTGGAGGTGCTTTTCTTTTGCTTTACTGGCCTAGTGGTCTGTCAGTCTTGTTTATCTTTTCAAACAACCAGCTCTTGGATTCGTTATTTGTATTATTTTCCTTTTTTTTCTATGTCATTAATTTCTGCTCTGATTTTTGTTATTTCTTCTTGTCTGCTGGGTTTGGGTTTCATTTGTTGTGGCTGTTCAAATGTCTTGAGTTCCAATGTTAAATCACTTATTTGTGTTCTTTCAGATTTTTTAATGTAGGCACTTAGAGCTATAAAATCCCCCCTAAGGATGGCTTTCAATGTGTCCCAGAGGTTTTGTTGTATTGTATTATCCTTTTCATTTAGTTCCAGGAATACTTTTATTTCTTTCTTAATTTCTCCTTTGACCCATTCATTATTCAGGTGTGTGTTGTTTAATCTCCATGTGTTCATGTAGTTATTATGGTTTCCTCTGGTGTTGATTTTAAGCTTTATTACATTGTGTGGTCTGATACAATGCATGGAATTAATTCAGTCTTTTTGTATTTGTTGAGGATTGTTTTGTGCCCCAGTATATGGCCGATTTTGGTGAAAGTTCCATGGGGCACTGAAGAGAAATTATGTTCCTTGGTGCTTGGGTGGAATACTCGGTAGATGTCTGTTAGGCCCATTTGATGTATAGTATTGTTTAATTCAGGTGTCTCTCTGTTAATTCTCTATCCTGTTGTTGACCTATATAATGGAGACAATGGGGTATTGAAGTCTCCTAATATTAATGAGTTGGAATTAATCTGGGTCTTAAAGTCCTGTACTACAGTTTTTATGAAGTTGAGTGCCCCAGAGTTTGGTGAATATATGTTCATGATTTTCATATCTTCTTGGTCAATTATTCCTTTGATCAGAATGAAGTGGCCATCTTTATTTCTCTGAGAAGTTTTAGTTTGAAATCTATTTTGTCAGATATTAAAATTACAATGCCTGCTTTTTTCTTGGTACCATTCTCTTGGTATATATTTTTTTCCATCCTTTCACCATAAGTTAGTTCCTGTCCTTGAAAGTGAGACAAGTTTCTTGCAGACAACAAAAATATGGGTTTTGTTTCTTAATCTATTTAACAAGCCTGTATCTTTTGACTGGGGAGTTCATTCCTTTTGATAGTTAATGATATTAATGAAAGATGTATATTGATTCCAGTCATCTTTAAGTGTGTTCACATTCTTGGTATAGCTGTGCATTTCCACATTTATGCCTTCATTGAGTTTCTTTCCATAACACCTTGGATATAGTCATTCTTTTCTTCATCTCTTTGTATTGCTTGAAAAACTCTCTGAAGGGTTGGTTTTGAGGACATGAATTCTTTCAGCCTATTTATGTCATGGAAAATTTTTCTTTCCCCTTGAGCATAATAGAAATTTTGGCTAGATAAAGTAACCTTGGTTGGCATCTGTGGTCATTTAGAACTGAGAATTCTTTGGTCCAGGCTCTTCTGGCTTCCATAGTTTGCACTGAAAAGTCAGCTGTAATTCTGATGGATTTTCCTTTATATAGGACTTGTTGTTTTTGTTTTGCAGCTTTCAGTATTCTCTCTTTTGTTCTGTACATTGAGTGCTTTTACTGTGATGTGCCGTGGAGAGTTTCTTTTCTTGTCCTGCCTATTTGGTGTTCTATATGCTTCTTGTATTTGTATGGGCATGTCTTTCTTTAATTTCGGGAGATTTTCTTCTACAATCCTGTTGAAGATCTGGTCCATTCCACTATCCTGAGATTCTTCTCCTTCCTGTAATGCTATGATACATAAATTTGGTCTTTTTATGTTGTCAAACAATTCCTGCATATTCCATTCTGTGTTTTCTTAAATTGTACATAATCTTTGCTTGAGTGATCTACTTCACCCACTTTGTCTTCCAATTTTGATATTCTGTTTGTCATTTCATTCATCCCTTTGGAAAAAAAAAATCCTAAGATTCATATTGAAGCACACAAGACTTCAGATAGCCAAAGCTGGGGGTATTACTGTACCAGGTTTTAAAATGTATTGCAGAGCTATGCTCATAAAACAACATGGTACTGGCACAAAAATAGACTCATAAATCAATGGAACAAAATTGAAGACCCAAATCTGATTACATGCAATTTCAGAAACCTGATATTTGGCAAAGGGGCCAAGAACATTCACTGGAGGAAAGACAACATGTTCAGCAAATGGTGCTGACAAAACTGGATCTACATCTGCAGAAGAATGAAACTAAACCCCTGTCTTTCACCTTGCACAAAAGTCAAATACAAATGCATCAAAAACCACAATGTGAAGCCTGAATGTCTGAGTTTGTTAGAAGAAAACATGGCAATAACCTACAAGACACAGGTGTACTAAAGGATTTTCTAAACTGGACATCAATTGCTCAGGAACAAGGTCAAGAATCAACAAATGGGACATCATTAAACTACAATGCTTCTGTATGTCAAAAGAAGCAACCAAGGATGTGAAGAGTAAACCCACAGAATGGGAGTAAATCTTCACCAGCAACACATCTAACAGAGGTTTAACATCCAGAATATATAATAAACTCACAAACAAAGAACAAAAAAGGAAGTAACCCAATCAAAGATGGGCTAAGGAGCTAAACAGAGTACTCGACAGAAGAAATAAAGATGTCTAAGAAGCATCCTAAATGGTGTTCAACATGATTTGTAATTAGTGAAATGCAAATTGAAACCACTTTAAGATTTCATCTTACCCCAGGCAGACTGGCTAAGATCAAGAGAACAAAGGATTTCAAATGTTGCAGAGAATGTGGGGAAGGGAGAATGCTCATCCACTGCTGGTGGGGTTGCAAACTTGTTCGACCCCTATGGAAAGCAGTGTGGAGAACTCTGACAAAACTACAAATGAACCTACCATTTGACTCAGTTTTATTGCTCTTTGGCATATACCAAAAAAACCCATCCTATTGCAGAGACACTTGTACATCCATATTTGTTGCTACTCTTTTCACAATAGCTGAGATATGGAAGCAACCTAAATGTCCCCCAACTGACTAGTGTATAATGAAAATGTGATTCATTTATATGATGGAGTTTTACTCAGCAGTAAAGAATGATGAAATCATGAAATTTGCAGGTAAATGGATTCAACTAGAAACTGTTATACTAAGTGAAGTAACACAGACTCAGAAAATTGATGGTGTGTTCTCCTTCATATGTGGATCCTAGCACCAAATCCTTATAAGTGAGTATGTATCCAGACATAAGTATTGAAACCAGGGTAATGAAAAGGAAACATGGAGGTAAAGGAAAAAAAAGAACCAGAAAGAGAAAAGTAGTAAATAGGCATTAATAAGGGAGATAGGGATAAAAATGGGGTTATTTTAAGTGGATGGGGAGGGAAGGTTATACAAGGAACCTTGAGGATATAGGGAAAGGAGGAATTCAAGAGAGGTGGGACAATAGAAGAAGGGTATTCTTAAGGGAGAAATGGGAAAAACTGGTGCACTTTAAATGGGGAAATCATGGTGGAAGTGTTAGACAATACGAGAGAAAAATAATGGCTACCTAGTTTTAAAAAAAGAAAATCAGAGGGAAACATAATCGAACAACCTACAGACAAATTATATACACCACTAGCTCAAGTAATATAATATATGTTGAGGCAAGGTTTATCTGAGAACATTTGGTTTTTGCCCAAGCCTTATCTACATAGCACATGGTAATTAAGAGTATGAGAATGATGAAACTGACCTTGGATGTTTAATGGCCATACTTTTAGGCCTGTACTAATTTGGTCAGTTGGACGTAAAGTATAGATTTTGATCCTTGCCCTCCTAGGTCGACTATATTCCAGGGGACTATTAGCATCTCTCAAAAAATCCTGTAACTGTGGTGAGTCACCTGTCCTCTTGATCAAGGAGGCCAGGAGGCCCCACTGAATGGACTTTAAACAGTGTCCAGTCTACAAAGAGGAGGGTCAACATGGAGGAAACTTTTCTTCCATGCTTCTGAGTGAAGCCAGTCATAATTACACAGGACATTTGACTTAACTTCACATAGGCGGAACGGGTAAAAGAAAGGAGCCAGGGGCTCCTCCCAAGCCCTTCTGACCCCTGAGGAACAAATCCTCAAATGACCTTAAGAGTAAAAATAAATTGGTTTATCTTGCCAACTGCATGGTCTTAAACACCCAAAAGGAAAGCATAATAATAAATTAAAGGGATCAATATAATTCTTTAAGAGTCCATGTGTGTAGTTAAAAGCTACATAATAAGAAACAATGCCAGACAGGAGATACCTTCCTTTGAGTTGTTAGCCAGGGTGACCCAAGAGACACCCACATGGTAACCCAGCAAAGAACTAGAAAAATGAAGAGCAGAGCCCAGTCTTATCTAAAGGAATATTCGTGATTGCTGCTAGATGAAGAAGAGCTGATATTCCTAAAAAAAAGGAACTCTAGTTAGGCTGACTAGATTCAGTGGATGGACAGCACTGAGAATGGCTAGGGGCATCTACAACACAGTGGACAGTAACAGAGTATATGGGCTCCAGTGGGGGGTATGGGATGGTGACACATGGGAAGTGGATATATAGACGAATAAGATTGTTTGGATGTTCTGTATGATATACACAAAAAAATTCAGCAAATAAAAGTATTAGTTATATCTGAGGAAGAAACATAAAAATTTTCTTCATTTTAATTAGTAGAGGTGAAAAACATTACCATTGAAATCTACCTTATGATTTTATATTCATGCTCAGGGGCCACGGATCTCAGAAAGTAACCGAGTGTAACTAGGAACAATCAGATACATAGAGATTAAAGGCATATGTGTCAGCATCTAAGTGTTAGTAGCATTGAAAATTAGTTTTTCTGTACAAAACAGTATATTTTAAAATGAAGTGGAGATCTTTTTTAAAGGTTAAAACCTCTTTCAATTTTATGTTTGATAGGGTTTATATTGAGGTCAATATTGTATAACTGTATTAATTCAACTATGAACCTAAAAACTTACAGTCATTTTTGAAATAGACTCAACTTTGCTCAGAAAATTGTTTTTGAATATGTTAATACTGTAATGAAATGCTTCTTCTAATCATGTGGTTATTAAATAAATAGTTAAAAAAAGAATTGCCCTTGATTACAATGTATAGCTTCTTGTATTTGAAATTCTGCATGGGTTTATACTTTCAACTTTTGTCTGCAATTGGTGGTACTATATCAAGTAGTGGTGGAAACTTCAGGAGGTGACATCTGGTCAGAAGAAACATGATATTTGAGGTGGGACCCTTAGGGCTTTTTTGTTGTTGTTGTTGTAGTTTCTGTTCCTTTTGACTGTCTCTCCTATTTCTGTGTCAGAGGGTGAATAATCTTTGTCATGTATTCTTGCTACCATGACATCATGCCTTATAACAGGCTCAGTGTCAGCAGAGACAAAGACTGTGGAATGAAATCCCTAAAACCATGAGGTAAAACAAATATACATTATATTAAATTGTTTTTGTATCATATTTGGTTGCAACTGAACAAAATCAAACAAGCAACCCATTATTCATTTGCTCCATTTATTTCAACATTAGGTAGAGCATTTTTGTCCTTTTCCCAAGATGAAAGAATGAAAGGAAGACCTGTTAACTATCTTCCATGTGTAAAGACTTGCAAAATGTAACCATTCTTTGATAGTTGGATTTCATTGAAAAAGTAGTGGGCTTTACATTGGGAAACTGTCAGGTGTTCCTAAAACTTCAAAGGGCTGATTTTCTTAGAAATGCACAGACACACACACACACACACACACACACACGCATACCTACATGAGCAATTGCATAGGCACATATGTGCACACACACTTACACACAAATACAAATATTCAGTCAAGACTATAATGAAAGGGGAATCTCATTAAAAATCTTAACATGTATTTTATACCTTTTCCATGTTGACTGTGATTGACTACTTACATATACATATCATCTTTCACTTTAATCCCAATTTATGCTCAATTTACTTTTAAAAAAATGAAGTTTTTTTTTCTGAGTATAAAATTTTTTGCATTTCTTCATCTTATCTGCAATTCTAAAATGAGGTGTTTGAATAAAATTGTTAGTGAAGTCCTTGGAGGAAGAAAGAAATATCTCTAAATCAATATATCATCTATAAATGGATACACAATTATGTGTCAAACTTCCAGATAGTTTAACTGAAAGTCTGTACAAAAAAAGTATTTTTCTTACATTGAGAAGTTTCAGCGTTTGATCCAGGATCGATGTTAGGAGAAAGCATTGATGAGGCAATGCTGCCCCTGGGGTTCCATGCATTTCTATTCCTTTTTACTTGTAATTTCTAAATGATCACCTTGTCAGTGAATATTGCATAATTTTGTTATGAAGCATTGAAGAAAATCATATAATATTGTGTTTAATTATAAAATGTTGGAATGCTCATATAATCATGTACTTACATAATAGAGAAGAATTCAAAACTCTGATGCCAAATCAGTGTGATGAATGTTGAATTTTAGAAAATTGTATTACTTTTTGTGTATGATAAAATTAAAAAATAAAGTGACTATTTAAATTTTAAGTTAGTCACTAAAATAGTTAATTTTTTCAAGAAAGGAGGAAGTATAAGTTACATAGTGATAAATAATTTGTTCATTAAGAATTAGAGAGAGAACTAAGCTTTCCCCCATTATACTACTAGAGCTGGCCAAGCTGTTCTAACAGACTTGACACCATTTTGACAAACAAAGCCTGCATACCCAGAGGCATTAGGGCACAAGACTTCACAAAGATCATGTGTACTTTGGCCATCTGTGTATTTTAAATTTCCGAGAACATTAAAACTCTTAAAACTGAACATTTTCCAAAGATTTTCTGTGCTTGCAAGCCTTTCCTACATTTAAACATTACTTTGTGAAACTGATTTATCACTAAAATATTTTTGGCAAAATCTATTTCAAAGTAAGGATCTTATTTTTCCACTAGTTTTATCATATTATTTGGTATGTGTATCACTTGATACATTTGTAAAATATTTTTGCAAAACCAATTTCTGACTGAAGGATCCTATTTCTCCACTAGGTTTTTCTATTATTTGATATACATTTTTTTCTGTGAAAACTAGTTTGTTTGTGTGGAGAGATAATATTTATGTTTAAAGGAATTTACAAATAAAAATAAAAGCAACATGAAAATATTTTGGGTTTTGTGCCAATGATAATTCTAAAAAAATAGTGGCCATAATTGTGGAGGTGAAAATAACATAATGGCCTTTATACAGATTTTCATTCTTTGGGGGATTGTTTTATTTCTTTGTTAGTTTTGTTTTTTCATATAGGGTCTTATGTATTCCAGGCTAGTCTCAAACTTGCTATGAAACCAAAGAGATTATGAAATCTAGATCCTTCTTTCTCTATTTCTCAAGTTCTGGGATTAGATCTACAAGGCTCAACATATCAATTTATTCATACTAAATATATTTTTTTTCTATAAAGAGGCATGGTCGCCATGGTGACATAAGCCTATAATATGTGAACTTGAGAGGTGGTAGCCAAGAATGAGAAGTTCCAAATCATCCTCTGGTGCATGAAACCTTGTCTCAATAACTCAAAGCCAAGTATACAACAGCATCAGTGATAACAAAAATGATATCATTTTCCTTTCAAAAGGTATTACAGTAAATAACACATCTCCTCTGATATTATCAAATACCTTGTCACAGCTTTACATTACCTGTTTAATATTAACAATTTCTTAGCTTTCATATTCAAGATTTTAAAAAATATACTTCAAAATATTTTTAGTGTCCTGTACTGAACTTTATATCTAGAAAGGTAACCAATTTGTCCAGAGTTATGCTACTAATGTGTTGAGAAATCACATCTCAAACTTTGCCTAAACCACAAATTCATGGTCTAAAGAATTCTATTGATTCAATGTAGTTTTTTTAAACTTGCTAACATCTTATTTACTAGAAATCATACTATTTCTTGGCATTTAGAAATTGAATTTGTGAATTGAGAAAGAAAAATTAAAACATGTAATGAATGTTGAAATGATATGAAAAAGAGAATAATCTCAACAAAGAGTTAAACTAAATAAAAGTACATATTTTTGTAAGGAATAATTTATGAAATTCCAGCTTATTCAAGCAATTGCCATCTTTAAGAAGTCTTCAAGGTATGTTCTTATATGTATGGTTGGAGCATTTGCAGTATATTTAAGCTCTGCATATACTTGAGTATTAATTCAGCATGTATCACTGTTACCAAAAAACTGAGGCTAATACTTGACATTCTGTCAGACAACTTACCTAGAAATCCTTATTTATTGAGCTCTACATTTCATACAACAGTTATCAATCAAATTTAGACCATCTCCCCAACCTATGACCTCCTATCTCCACCCTGTACCAGACCTCATGTATTCCTTCATAAGTGTTAAGTCCTAGTCAGCTTATCTAGAGATCATTGGTGCAGTCTTCTCTTTCTCACCCAGTAATGACCAGGCTTCAGTAGTTCCCAGACTAGGGCCAACCTGCCACCCATTTCCCTTGCTCCCTCTGGGCCCTTACCTGGTTGGTTTGGCATGGGTCTTGTTTCTGATTACGCCATTGCTATAAGTTCATATATGCAAGTTTCCAGTGGCCGAAAAACCTCTGCTTTCCTATATTCAAGGACAGACCTTGGCTTTTACAATCATTCCTCCTCCTCTTCCACAATGGTACCTGAGCTGTGGGTGGGAGAAGGTTGATATAGAAGTCCTATCCAGGGTCACACACTCTGCAATCTCTTATTCTTTAAAAAAAGCCTGCTGTGACCTTTTGTGCGAGTACTTCTACTGGTGCAGTGCTGGCATTGTTATCTGGGGAGTAATGAACAGCTAGCTATCTAAGTGAACAGCTTACCTCAGGAGTGGCACTGTAAACACTGCCAAATACACACGGCTGGAGTGGTCACAGATCTTAAAGTAACCCTTATATATGTCATATCTCTAGGCAAATGAACTGTATTACTATATGCTCAATATGGATATTTTTATTTACAGACAAGTATGCCATACACCAAACATCAAAGAAGCTTCCTTTTCCAACAGATGGAGTCTACTGAAGAATCCCATAACTGGTTAGACACAAAGAATATATATGTCTGAGAGACATCCAGCCCTAGCTGGCATATCTACAGTATAAGTATTTTTAAATTTCTTTTTGAAAATTTTTATTGATATTTTATATATTTCATAAAGAACTTCTCAATCTATCTTAATCATCTTTTTCCCACTTTCCCCACTGGAATCTGCCAATGGTCTCCAACCTCCACACTAGAATCCATTCATTCTGTCATTTCTGTCAAGGTCTCTTGTGTTCAAGTTAGTATCCCCATATGATCCTCACTGGAAGTACATCTACTGAGGCCTAGTTTCCTATCTAGTGTCCCTCACTTTAGGAAGATCAGGACTTCTTCACCCAGTATTAATCAGTTGTCAATATTTCTTAGGCTAAGATTTGGGTTTAATGTCCGTTTCACCAGTTTTATGCTGGGTTTTTGTCTGCTTGAGTTTACATGGGTTTTGTACATGCTGACACCAATATTGTATGAGCAGGGTCATAGGAGCTTGTAGGACTCTATTTCAATATGGTCAAGCATCCTTTCAATGGCTCTTAAATCTTAATGCTCACTCTTCTACAGTGGTCCCTGAGTCCTAGGTAGGTGAAGTTTAATATAGGAGTCCTGTTCAAGGACCACGATTCTTCAGAGCCTGTATGCTTTGGCTCTTTGTGACCTTTTGTGTTCCTGGCCCTCTTTTGCATGAGGGAGCTTCATTAATGAGAATTTAGAGATTCATGAATGTCCTCTTTACCTCTTGTTCTATGTTCCATGAGTCTTAGATGTAGAGATTGCATTGTTCATGTGTCATTTAGGCTTTGGAAATTCACCGACAATGTCTGTGTGTGACCAATTGTGGTACTCTGTAATAGTCTCTGTCTGGTGTAAAAAAGTATTTTGTAAATACACTTTCTTCCTTTCTCTCTGTCTCTGTCTTTCTGTTTGTGTTGGTGTCTGCTCTCTCTGTCTTTATTTTTGTCTGTCTCTGTCTCTCCGTCTCTGTCTTTCTCTGTCTCTGTGTCTGTCTGTCCCTCTCCCTCTTTCTCTCTCTCTCTCTCTCTCTCTCTCTCTCTCTTCTCTCCCTCTCTCTCTGTGTTTGTATGTGTCATATCTGTGTGGTTGCCTGAGGAAGACAAGAGAAGGCATCAGATTCTTTGGATCTGGAGTTACAAGTGCTTATGATTTGTCCAACATGGGTATAGTGAACAAAATTCTGTTCCTCTGTATGAACAAGTTATCTTTGTTTCTGAGCCCTGTCTCTGAGCTCTCTTTTTGACAAATTCTAAAGTAGAAGTCATTGGCGTTTCTTTGAAAAACAAACAAAAAATAAAATTAGATAATAAAATATTTTCCAATCCTGTATGTATGTAACTTTTGTAGAATTTTCTCAAGGTCCATTTCTATGATAAACAAAATAATGGTGAAAAGTCTATACTTTGAGATTAAAACTTTAGAAATATGAGTGCTATAGATACTGCAACTCATTTGCATCCATGTATGAGGATCCCCATTCTCTCAGTACCACGCATGCACTAGGCCAGGGTGTCTGCAAATAACTTCACAGGCCACACCACAGGCTCAAATTGCTTATATTTCAGAACACTTTGATTCTTAGGACACTGTGTTTTATATGATGAATTCGCTTTTGATCTGATAGTTGTTTTGCATTTTTAGACTTTATTGTATGTTTATTTTCCTGAGACTTACCCTCTCTGTGTAGCTCAATCAGGCCTTAAACTAGCATGCCCCCATCTCTGCCTTCTATGCCTTTAAAATGAAATATATGTGTTAAATTTCAAATAAAGACATTATTTAAAAATTAGAAAAATATTTAGGCATCATGGCTACCAGGGAAAGAGAAAAGCAAATGACCATGTTATTTTGAGAACAGATCCCTAACAACGACACACATTTTACTTTCTAATAAAAAACCAGAGATTTACATTTCCCTTACTGCAACACTGAGGCACTGAGAACACTAAGCCAATTTAAACACACGTACATCCTGGGATACTGCTTTGAAATGGGAGGAATTCACCTTAATCTGGCCTCTTTTTCTTCCACTGGACTGACACATACACGCTCAAAGCATCTGAAGTACGGACTTTATATTTCCTCCAAATAAAATTGGACATTCTATCTTGATTTTGACAAGCTATCAATGGCGATTACTTTGCAAATGGCATTTTACATGCATTGAATTACAACTACTCGGGTTTCTGAATACAATCCTAAGGTAATGGAAGAATATGCAGGAGTGTTTTAGATTAACTTATAAGAATTATAGAATAATTCAAAGTTTGAATCATCAATGCAAAATACAGTGTGTTGAAGTTAGTTATAACACATCTCTTCAAAAGATGTTGAAAACTATTTTGCTTAAATTACTTAATAGATATTTTATTTTACATTCAATACAGTAATTATGACAGGATTTTGGGTTAAGGTGTGCTGCACACATTTATCAACATTTAAGATAAGGTCATTTTCTTTTTTAACTTTTAAAAATATTTATTTTGATTTTATGTGTATAAGTATTATGTTTGCATGTATGTGAGTTCATCCTTTTCCAGCAATGCCTGTGGAGGACAGAAGAGGGTGTCAGAGCCTATGGAACTGGAGTTAGACAGTTGTTAGATTTCATGTGTGTGCTGGTTTTGAACCCAGGTCTTTTGCAAGAACAGCCATTTATCTTAAACATTGGGCCATCTCTCCAGTCACAACAAGGTATTTTCTTTCCCTGTGAAACCCAAGGAAAACTTTTGGGGTAGACTTTTAAATTTCAAATGGAAATCTAGAGTTCAGTATTTATTAAAATAGGTAATTATAGGGCCTGAAATTGCTTGAAGAAATATTTTATTGACTATCGTCATTGTTCATTACTCCTAACTTTTTTCTTCAAGCATTCATAACACATTTTATCCTCCAAACTTATGGCCAGGTTCCATGGGTGCACTTTTATAAACTGTGTAAAGGAGTTCATGTTTCATTCTGTGACAATGATGTAAGTATAGAAAGTCATGTATGATAGAAGGAACGTAATATTTATAATCAAGAATATTGATTTTAATATATATATATTTAATCCCCTGAAATACTGTACTGTTTTCTAATGTTATACTTTGTTAAGATTTTCAAACATAAAAATAATGGAATAATTCAAACTTTATTGTTGGATAAAATACTATTTTCTCATTATATTTTACTTTGCTTGCTTAAGACATTTTTGGAAATTAAATAAATGTTTAATACATGACTTTCAGCTTGAACATCTAACCATGCTCAGGTGATAGTCTATGAGCATAAACAATAACTTGTTTTTAAATATTTATAGTTTTAATTTAACTCTCAACAAATGTTAAATACTTACATGGTAGACACCACATTTTATGCACTTCATAACATTCTAAAAGTACTGTATACATTAAATAGCAAAAATACAAAAATGAATTTTTCTTTGAAATAAAATTGCAAAGATCCAATACTCAATGTACATTAAAATTATATTTTATAAGATTGGAGACACTCTTAATATTTAATTGATATCCAGAACATATGCATACAATTTCTAGTGCCTATCCAAAGATGAATCAACTTTTATTTCAATTAACCAATCCTGATACCAATGTATTCTCAGCCTGATTTATAACATGGATCACTGTGACTTAGTTTCATAGGCTTACATTGAGAACTACCTCATAAATGTCCTAAAAATTTCTTAAATCTGTTTGTGAGATTATTTCAAACAAAAACAACTCTCAGCAAATCATGAACCTAATCAGAAAGAATTTCTTTGTATGGTTCTATAAGCTATATTGAAGCACTATGGCTCACTGGAAGGTTATATAATCCTCTTTCACCTGCATATCAAGGATATAGTCCTCACATAAGTATGAGGATTAATAAAAAAGTCATTAATAGTATCTTCTATATGCTTCCTTGTTCCAAAGCTGTTCAATACAAGATATTTTTTACTACTTAAAACCATTCCAAATGGTATATAGGTAACAGCAATCTTAGAGATAAGAAAACTAATTCAAAGGGATTAAAAGTCTACCAATATGATGTCAAATATTTGCTTGAAAAGTCAAAATGTTCAATTGGTTGCTTCGTTGGATCAGCAGTAACAGGTCTTTAAGCAGCTCTTCAACACTGTTCCTGAGAAAGAAGCTTTTCTCAATGAACTCTGTTTTAAATCATTATACTTTAGATCAACAACAGATAACAGATGTAGAAAGTTTTAAAAAAAAGTAGCGTCCTCAGCTTTACCAACCCCTAGAAGAAATGAAACAAAGAAACCTCATTGTCTTCTTTGGAGATAATAGACTGTGATTTTAGTTACTACAAACTTGCTGAATCTCTCAGCTTTCATCCAGTCTAGTAAATGCTTGAGGAAGCATGTGTTTTTATAAGCATGATGAATTTTTCTTCAGATTTAACAAAGTTTTCTTATCAAAAAACTTTATTTAATTAGAAATATTTTATGTGTTATTATTTTAAGTGAATCTAGTTTCTGTAATCATTCTACAATATCTAATTCCCTATTTAACAATCAGGACCCACATTTTTCAAGAAACTCTTTTCACTTTATCAAACAAGCACAGAGTAACAACACTTTGGCTCTGTACACAAATAAAAAAAATACCTTCTCTGGTCTCCCTTACATATGCTCTAATTATTGAAAAACCATTTTGGGATATCTTGCCTATACATAATAATTTGCCAATATACACTATTGTATGAGAGATATGTAAGTGCTGCCAAGTTGAAATGTGTTTTCATATATTCTATCACATGTTTGTATTTTTTGCAATTTTTCAAAACCAAAAAATATCAGTTATTTTGTTGGGTATATCTTAATATCAGAATACTGACACAATAAAGTCCCATTTCCACAAAATTTGTGTTAGTCAAGTTTTATAAATGTTGTGTAATCTTTAGCAATGTTGTCTTTATTCATTATGTTGTCTAAAGTTCTTTCTTTTTTTTAAGTGACTTGCCAAATAATTTATGTTTTCATATCCTGTATAATTGCAAATTAAGGTAGAAGTACCAAAGCCATTCCCACTATGTATGTAAGCGACAATTCAGATTATTTAGTGACTATATCTCTCAATGTATCATTACAAAACATAGGCTTCATTGACTGTTGCAAGTTTTCCAAATAACTGTCAAAATCATGCAATTAGCATTCTTCCTTTCGTCATTTCCTGACAGCTAAAAGTTTTATTTCTCTTCATGAATGTAATTGTGCTTTTTTCCCCTCCTCATTTCTATCTACTTGATACTAGTATTAATGTCAATACATTTCTCCCTTATTGAGTAAAGTAACCTAAAAGTTTATGAATGTGCTCTGCATGTGCTGAATGTGTTTGCTTCTTTTAACAACTTGTATATGGCAACATCAGAAATACAGGCATAAAGCAAGTTATAAAAAAATTCCTTTCAGGGGCTGGAGAGATGGCTCAGCAGGTAAGACTACTGAATTCTCTTGCAGAGGACCCAGGTTCAATTCCCAGCACCCACTTGGTGGTTATGACCCATCCTTAACTCCAATTCCAGGAGAATCTGATGCCCTGTTCTGACCGCCCCAACATTGCACCACATGGGTGCACTCACATACATGCAGGCAATACAATCACACACATGAAAATAATAAATAAAATATTTTTTAAAATTTCCTTTCAAAAGGAAGTATAAGAAATGATAAACTACGTATTGTGGGAGACAAGCTTGAGCCTAGGGTGAAAGTCTTAATGACAGCCATATAGCATGCCCAAGGCAATGGCCTGACAACTGGAGCCACAAGGAACACCTTGTGACATTTGCTCCCTTTGGCAGATCATGAGACTGATGCCTAGAGCTTGCCACTCCCTAATCACCACCCTTGGAATCCAAAATTGCAACACTTAGGTATTGCAACAGTCAGGGTCAGGTGGTTTCCAGGAATCCAGGCACTGTACTCTGAAACCCAGTATGCTAATAAGGCATCCTATCTGCTATTCTGTGATAGGATGTTAAGTCTGCTATGCTAATAAGGTATCCTACTTGCTGTGCTGTGATTGGACCACTACCCCTGTATAAACTTGTGCCTTCCTACAATAAACCAGACCTGTGTCACTGAACCTGGTCTCCTGTGTCTGAATGCGGCTCCCCTGTCACAGTCTCCACACCAACCCTGGGGTCCAGGACTGGGCAGAAGCGGCGACGACAGGAGGCAGCACAGGGCAAGCTGAAGGGCTGCCTCAGCAGCAGGAGAACAGAAGAGCTGCCTTGGCCCAGGGCTAGCTGAGGATCAGCCTTGACACCCATGAGAATGAAGGAGCGGCACCCATGAGAACGGAGGAGCGGCGGCCACTGCCAGTGACCACAACGTATATATTTTATGCATAGGAATAATGCCAAAATTAATTTTCTTTCTGTGTCTAAAACCATTTACTAAACTTTTTAATTTAACAGATTCAAACGCATCATCAGTTTCCTCCTAAGAAGTGGATGGTCCTCTTGATTGAGTATTGCTCATTTCTGCCTTCCACATCTCAGTTTTCAGGATGTGGCTATGTTTCCTTTTGCTATACTGCCACTGATTTAAAAACTTTAGGATCAATGTATTTATTCTTAATTACAATTCAGTGTCTTCTGCTTTTTCTCTCTGATCTGTCATCTATCAACATTGTTATAAACTGCATGTTATTAGTGTTTTATTTTATAAGTAAGATACCCTATTATTTTCATATTTATTTCATATTCTCAACATTTAAGCTGTTGAGAAGTTGCCAAATGATTTCACAGATTGAGATATTCTAGCATGTGTGTTTACCATGAGCCAAGCATTCTGCTAAGAGTTTACATAACCTCATCTAGAACCCAATTAAATAAGGAATTGTTACTCACTTGTATCCCTACTTCATACATAATATTTAGAGATGTGAATTAGGAATTCAATAGATACAAAGCCATCAGATTTCAGACTTGGATTATGAATTTATCACTTCTCTCAATTGTCTATCAATTTTCCATTATTTTTAATGTTTATACACTTTCTCAGAAATAAGGAGTTTCTTTGTATCTTCTGATCAAAGTGTGTGTCTTAGCATTTTCAAATATGTACTTTTGCTTTTGTGTCAGTGTATCTTGAATTAGTTATAAAATTTAGTTTTAGGAAATTACTTTCATTTTTAATGATAATAATATATAAAATATTTAGATAAATGTCAGAGTGAAAGAAGGATTACACCAAAGACTAAGGTCGAGACCAAGACCTCATCTTTTGGTAGTAATTCAATATCTTTTAGTGCAGAACTGATAGTTCATGTAGACATAGTTTTGTTTTTGTGGAAGATTCTGAGAAAGATAAATCAATATGTGAGAATAATTTAATGATTTTTAATTTATGAAAGTCCAAGTAGAAATCAATCAAATACACTTGCCACATTCTTCTTTGGTGATATTTAGAGCAGCATCTTCCAATGGTAGAATCCTGCATTCTAATAGATAAAAGCCTGCTTGTTATGAGCAAAAGTATTCTGATAAAATAAATTTGAAGGAATGAGAACATGCCTCATTGGAAAAAAGAAATATTCAACAGGAATAGAGATATAAAATCTAAAGAAATCAAAATAACTAGAATTGACAATTTTTTCACTAATAGTTTTGTTATAGATTTTTCTGTTTAGTCAAATATTCCAATTCAAACATTAACCAAACTATCATGTGTTGAAGTCTCCTGCAAACAGTGACACTTTAGGGAAGTGATTTAATTGGTGTAGATGCTAACCTTATCAATGGATTGACAAATTAATGAAGTTATAACTCAGTAGCATTATTGGAAAGCACTGGATTCTGGGAGTGCAGATCTGCTTAGAAAAATCAGGTTGCTAGAGATGAACTCTTTGATAGATATGTTTTAGGCCCAATCTTTTTCTGTGTTTTTTTTTTCCTTAGCCAACATGAGAAGCTCTGCTCTGCAATAACCCTCTGCCTTGCCACAGGCCCAAAAGCAAAGGAACTAGCATCCTATGGGATAGAATATTTGAAACTATGAAGCAAAATAAAATTTTATTCCTTATAACTTGTTTATATCAGGGGCTGGAGAGATGGCTTAACAGTTGAGAACACTGACTGTTCTTGCAGAAGTCTGGCATTTGAATATCAGCACACACATGGCAGCTAACAACTGTCCATACCTCCGGTTCCAGGGAATCCAACAGCCTCTACTGTCTTCCCCAAGCATTGCACAACATATGTGCCCTTATCTACACACGGGATATATATGCATACACATAAAATAAAACTAATAAGAATAAAAATTTGTTTAAGTCAAGTAATTTTTGACACTGATGCATGCCAAACAAAATTGCTAAATTTTACATAAAATTCAGTAGAAAATAAATGTAATGTGATTTATGTGTTTTATATAAAAATGGAGTTTTTATTGTAATGGAGTATGATAGGTATAATCCTAGCATTCAGGAAGCTGAGGCAAAAGGATTACCTGGATTTCAAGAGCAGGCTGGGCTGCATCCAGTCCAGTCAGTCTGAATACACTGTCTCTAAATATGACATTAAAATCTTCCCTTAACTCTACCACATGTCCATATACTCAAAGGGTTTTATATGCTATTATAGAGATAACCCTTCGTTCATGGTTTTTGCTGCTCTAATAGCAATAGACATGAAATGGAAACAGCCTAGATGTTCTTTAACTAATGAGTGGACAATAAATGTTGTACTTTGCACAATGGAATACTATTTAGTTATTAAGAATAAAATTATAAAACACACAAATAAATGGATAGAACTGAGAACAAACTTCCTGAATGAAGTGGTGCAGATTCAAAAAGACAAACATTGCATGTTTTTTTCTCATATATGGGTATTAGTTTTGAATCTTTAGATAGATGTGTTTAATTTGTAGTATAAGTAGAGGTTAGGAAAAAATAATGGGCCATGGTTTAGGGAAGGATCTTTTAAGAAAAAGGAGATATAATACAGTGACATAACAAGGGAAAGGATAAAAATAAAACAAAGTAAAATGAGTTGGGGATTGAGTAAGTGGGATAAGAAAGGGAATATAGTGAGGGAAAACTAATTTTAAAGACTTTTGAAAAATCATATTTAAAGTTTCTACTGTATAAGCTCTGAAATATATACATGTACATATATAAAATGAGTTGAAATGGAGATGTCCTGTAACAGGGGTGCATTATCCCAACTAGACCACTCATCCTAGAAAATAAAACCCCAGAACCAGTAATGAGTCACCTTTGTTCAAGTTGTTGGCCAGTGGGATCTTATTTAATGCCCCCCCCATTACAGGTTATCACAATTGTCTTGGTTAAACCCTGATCTTTATAGGAAGACCCTATTACTGAGGCCACTACATACTTTAGTTATGAAACATGGAGAAATCAAGCAGGTCCAGACCTCAAATTTTCATCCTTATTGTGCAGCTTTCATAGTGCTGGAAGGTGCTATGAAGATATCTGGTGTCAAAACAGAAAAGAATGTAGTCATCAATCTTCCACAGCTATGAACTCTGCAAGCTACCCTGATAGCTGGCCTGTCAAGATATAAACAATAGTACAATAGTGGCACCAATGTTGTGGGAGTAACCAATCACCCTCTGATTAGATTTAAGATCTTCTCCATGAGTAGGATTACCTTGTGCTATAATCAGGAACAAAGACTGTGGCTAGATATATCATGAGACCTAAGGGAGAGCCTATTACTAATATTTTACTAAACGTAAATAGTTTTAAAATGATTTCTTGGTAGGCCCATACAATGGTACAGCTCTTTAGTATCATCAGAGAAGCTTCTTGCAGTAGAAGGCAGTTTTCACAGAGATCCTCAACTGGGGAGCATGAAAAAATAAGAAACTGTTGAGTGTTCAGCCCTAAATGGAAAATCTATATCACACTACTCCCCCAAATGATTAGAGATCATTGAAGATGGAGCAGAAAGATTGTAAGAGTCAGCGATAGCAGATGACTACAAGGAAACAATGTTTTCCAGACAGTAGGGAAGTAGTACTCATGAATTCACAGCAATTGTGACAGCATGAGAAGACCTACTCAAACTCAAGCCAGGCAAAAAATCCAGTGTGGAGAAGATAGGTGGTCTTAAAGTCCTGCCCTTAGCTAAGGCTCTATTCACACATGATAGTCCCTGAGAGAAGAGTCTGTTTTCTTTTTTAAAAATACTTAAATTTTATTTTATTTTATGTGTATGAGTGTGTTGCCTGCATGGATATAAGCACACCTGTGTTGTGCAGTGCTCATTGAGATGAGAAGAAGGTGCATTCTCTGGAACTAGAGTTACAGGCAATTGATAGCCACCATGTGGGTGGTGGGAATTGAAACTGAGTCCTCCCCAAAAGCAGTCAGTGCTCTTAACCAATGAACCATTTCTCCAGCCCCCAAATAGTCTTATTTCTAGAATTTCCTAATATATTTAGAAGAGAAAAATCTAAATTGCTATGAGGATCTTAAAATGAGTAGGATCTATCATTATATTTCTATATTTTTCTTCCTTGTTGAATGTCCATTCATAATTAAATAGATTATAATATTACAAAACAAATAGAAAGCTTGTAACAATCTAAATCAAAGATTATAATACCCATATATTAGTACTACCACCAGTTGTTCAGAGAAGCTCCTTTTAGCAGTGGGCAGTTTTAAATACAGAGACTTATATCTGGTAAATCAGTCAAAATAAGGGACTGTTGAACACACAGCCACTACTGAGACTTCTATATCACCAAATCCATGTCTCAGAGGAAGAAATCATAGCAGAAAGAACATAAGACCTGGTAGAAGGAGAAAAGTGGGGTAAGTATGCATGATATTAATGATGTACTCTTGATCCTTTGGCTGTCAAGATTTTCTGAACAAATCCTTTGCAACAGCAGGCCTGCTAACATCCTTCCATAGAAACAAGAAGTGTCCATGAATCCTTCCCTCCAGGATCTATAGGCAGATAATAATAAATACACTGGAGACCCTACTGCTCCCTGAGGATCTACAGACTTATAATAGAGGGAAAAACACTTTCTTAGTTTGCAATTTTAAAGGAGACCATTTTTCTCTAAAGAAACCTTCATCCATGACCCTAAGTAACCCTAAGGAAAACATAGTGAGTCAAAAGTAAACAACAAAAACAAAAAAGTAAACAAATAAATAGAAAGGCAGAAGAAAGGAAGGAAGGAAACAGAAAAAGAAAGAAGGCCATGGAATTAGTAGAGGAACTGACTTGGTGGGAAGAGAAAGGGGATCAGCAAGTGTGGGAGGGAGAAAGGAAAGCCTAATTGGTAGTACTGTAGTAAAATTATATACAGATAAGAACACTTCATAATAAAACACATTATTATATATAATAAACATATGCTAGTGGCTTAGAAATTTTTATTTATCTTTCTGGGAGGGGGAGAGTTTATTTGGCTTACAAGCATAGTCCATCATCAAAGGAAGCCAAGACAGGAACTCAGGGCAGGAACCTAGAGCATAGACCATGGAGGATAGCTGCTTATTGACTTGTTCTTCTGGCCTGTGCTCAGCCTGCTTTCTTTCTTATTTTTTTTTAACTTTCACAAAAACTTTATTGAAAATTTCATATATATATGGTGTTTTGATCAAATTCATGCCCACTCCCTCCCCTCCAACATTTTCCCCTCTGAAGAGGTAACCATAAAATCTTTTAAGGAGTAGATACAAGCTCCCAAATACTTTTGATATTTAGCTTTTGGAAGATTGTATGTTGCCAACAGGCCCAAGGACATTTTGACTTTTACTCAAGAAACTGGCTACATTTCTTTGGAGTCTTTTTACCCCAACTGCCTAGCCAATTCCTACCTCCTATTCTTATCACACCATCCTCTGAACAGGTCACCCAAATTGCCAATAGGGAACAGGGATGCAGACCGCTCTGGCTTCTTCCATGCTATAGAGGGACCCAAGGTGTGGCAATTGGAATACCCTTTCAGTGGGTCTATCTAAAATACTCCCAAATTGCATAAATTTTGTCTCTAAAGGGGAAATGAAAGTCATTGAATCATGAATAGTAGATGCGAAGAAGTAAAGGCAAAGTAGTTAGCATTACAATTTATAGACATGGAACTAGAAAAAAGTCAGAACAGGGCTATTTTCAAATGTTCATATGAGAATACTTTGGAGTTTCTTGACAAGGGCTTCCAAAAGCATCCCTCTACTGGGTTCTTCCTCATTTTTCTTTTATCTTCCACAGCCGGACTAGTTGGCTGGGAAGAATGGCTGGATATTCAGGTGAGGGTCCAGTGACCCTGCTTGACACTCCTCTAATGAATGAGCACAACCATCAACAAGCACAACTGTGACTATGTTTAGTGATCAGGCTCAGCCAAAGTCATGATGATGGTAGTTACAGCATGTAGAAGGGACTGCTCTAGAGCATCATCTTGTTAAAATGGATTTTAAAAGGATTTGTGCTAGGAGCCACATATGAGGGAGAACATATGTCTTGTTTTTCTGAATCTGTGTTAGTTCACTTAGTATAACAGTTTCTAGATCCATCCATTTACCTGCAAATTTCATTATTTCATCTTTCTTACTGCTGAATAGAACTCAATTGTGTAAATATACCACATTTTAACCACTTGTCAGTTGAGGGACATTTAGGTTGCTTTCAACTCTTAGATATTGTGAAAAGAAAAGCAACAAACATGGTTGTATAAGTGTCTCTACAATAGGTTGAATCCTTTGGCTATATGCCAAGGAGTGGTATAACCAAGTCATAAGTTTGGTCATTGTTAGTTTTTTAAGAGTTCTCCACACTGTTTTCCATAGAGGCTGCACGAGTTTGCAATCCCACCAGCAGTGAATGAGCGTTCCCCTTTCTCCACATCCTCACCAGCATTTGGTATCATTTGTTCCCTTGATTCTAGGCAGTCTGATTGGGGTAAGGTGCTTCCTTAGGGTGGTTTTAATTTGTGTTTCCCTAATTACTAACTATGTTGAACACTTTGGAGATGTTTCTCAGCCAGTATATCTATGCAATTTTCTAGCCAGCAGAAAACGAAAGATTCACAAATAAAAAATGTTTTTTTAGCTTTAATACTGCAATTTAGCTACAATTATCTACAAAGGTGTGTGGCCTGCACACAGTTAACCAGGAGCAATGATACTGAGGCACAGCAAGTAGGAAATGGGTGTCTGCTCATGTTCTCATATCTGTTCTAATCCAGACAAAGCCTGCATGCAAGACAAAAATAGAAATTCAATTCCAAACTGCCAAAGTAACTATTTGGCAAACAGTTTCGATTAGAGTAAAATGATCCAATTAATGCACCCCACAAAGGACTAAGAACAAATACCAATATCAAACACTGATGCAGAAAGAAATCTTTGAAGTGGCTGTTTTGAACAGACTATTAACAACAGGAAATTTCTCTGCATGTAACCAACCAGATGCTAGTGCTTGAATACAGCAAATAAAAAAAGATTGCTTTGCTATTAGAAAGGTAGCATAAATTTCTCCTCTATGTCACTTAGTGTTACCAAGAGACTCACAGAGAAAAATTCTGGTTTTCTTTGAGGTTTTTCTAATTATTTTTTATTTCTTGTGGTTCATTTAATTTTAGTTGGCAGTGTTTGGGGTGAATTTTGAGAAAGGAAGAATTTAATCCCTAAAGTCCATGTAAACTAGCCTCTTGAACTTGCTGGGAAAAATAAAAATACAATAACAAGTGTTTAACTATAGAAATTGCTTCTTCGGGCAAAAGAATTAAGATTGCTTTTTCCTTTCATTGTTCAGATAATTTAGTCATAAAACACTATCCCATGAGAACCTTTGGTTTAGAAATGAATCTTTAAACACAGGATACTATAACTAAAAACACAATTCATCCAAGTGTCAAAATATGCAAAGAGTGAACTTGGATAAATGTAAACTATGATCTACTGTTAGTCATAATATAGCAGCATTAGCTCTCAATTATAGCACATGTATGCCATTAAGGAAAGGTCTGATGATAGGGTCAGGAAGATGGCTCAGCAAGTAAAAGTACTCGTTCTCAAAATTGATGAGTTTAATCCAGAGAATTTATATGGTAGAAAGAATTTGGACCCCACAGGAATGCCACAGAAACACCTCCATCCATCCAATGCTCACAAAGACAAATAAATACATGTGAAATAAAGAAGTGAAAACAGGGGCAAACCGAGAATGAAGGATTAGGAGAAATAGAGAAACTATATATTTATTGTTTTTGAAATTATATGATGAATAGGACATTTTTAATAAACACTTAGGCAGATTCAGACAAATTTTCAAAGAGGTCACTATATAACAAAAGGATTTAGTAAAATGAATTCTGAATGAGAAGATCTAGAATAGCTGGAAATAAACGATTTTTAGAACATGACCATTTGTTGTTATCATCTTGAATTTGAGTATTCCTTTTGTTTAAAACTGAAGTTACATTGACCAGTTTGTATCCTTCCCTTTTCATCGAGTTATAGTTGCCAGGTAAAATATGACACTGATGTAAAGTGAAAAACTGAATATCTTCCTTTAGCATGAAAATGTCCCCTTGATGTATGAATCTGTCAAAGGATGAGTGAATAACTAACTAACTAAATCGGTAATCAAAGAAAAAAAAAAGAATGTCTCTTGTACTCTGTGGGACAATTTTATATTAAATATTCATTTGTTAGTGTTCTGAAACTGTTCATAAGATATCCTTTGTTGTTATTTGGTTTGCACTTTTTTGTCCTTGTTTTTATTTTCTGGCCACTCTAATGTAAACTTAATAGTGGTAATTTAGTAATGCCTAAAGTATCACATAGATCTAAATTACCTGGAGGGCTAGATACAGACAAGAGTCCTAGATACCAGCATCAGAATTTCTGATTCAGTAAGTAAAGTCAAAGGAGGCTTACTCACTTGCATTTCCAGAAAGTGTCTCAGTACTACTGATGTTGAGAAGATTTGGACACCATGATGAGAGGATTTGGATGCCATTGCCCTCCTGATCCTTAACGTCCCTTCTCAGTAACAGACTGATAATCTGCATATATATTGCTTGCTTGTGGACACCTAGTAGATAATAGGGTTTTTTACTGTTACTTAGACAAATATTTTATATAAACATTAAATCATCTTAACATTTAATTTTTCATGCATGAAAATATTTTTCTTATAATTCAATTTAATGCAGAGTATTTTAAAATAAATTTTCTATAACTTTAATGACTAATGCCTAAAACAGTGAAACATATTCTGTAAACGGTCATGCCAATATTTCCTCCACATTGAACTCTGTAAAATAGTAAGCAGGCTTTATAGCTAAACACTTAGTTATCTGTAACCTTGACTTTTCTTTCATGTTTGGCTGCGTCAAATGTTATAGACATGGATCTGAATGTCAGAGGCACTTGCTAAAGTTCCCATATTCTTGTGTCCCACAACAAAATAAACTGTATTAGGGACAAAGTGTTAGAAATAGATTTCGAGTAGGAAAGCTCTCTCAAGGATAGGAGTGGGCTACTGAGCTAAGAGAAAGACAAACACACAAATATTTATATACAGCGTTTGGGCTTTCTTGCACAAGCCATTTTATCAACAAAGCTATTTGTTTGTTCAGGAGTCTTTTGAACTGCAGAAAAAATTATAACTCCAAAGTTCATTAGAAAATTACAGTTTTCAATCTTCCTTCCACTTTCACAGATGATTGCAGTATGGCAGAGCTGGCAGGGGCTGGCAGGAATCTGGTGCTCTGGATACCAGCACTGTGAATGCTGACTCCATTCACTTCAGGGTCCTAATCCACATTGACTTTACATACTGATCTCTCCCTGTGCCTCCTGTTTACTGTATGGTAACAAGTCTTAAAGATCAAAGGCCCATCCTATTGAATGTAGAAGTTAAAGAATGAGAGGTTATCAGCAGCACAGCCTGTGTCCAGAGGCTAAATGCCCTCTCTCAGGAAAAAATAATGCAAGTTAGGCAATAACACTCTGTGCCTTTCTATCAAACTCCTAAATTTGTGGTTTATTTGCTTCTCTTTTATTATGCCATCACTACTCTCAAATCCTCCAAGTGGCTGGAGATGATTTCTCAAATAACACATTCCCTTGAAAAAGTAAAAAAGACAGAAAGAAAGAAACAAAACAAAAAACTCCCACCCATTTGCACTTTGAACAGGAACAGCATTTGAACTTGAAGAGCCAAACTTAGTAACTTGGGAATTTGGCAGTGTATTCTCCCGCTCTCCAGGCCTCTGAAAACTTAGTTCCTGCAACTAGAACTCCCATTTCCAAAGCATTTTGCTGTTATACCCTTCTGCTGACATTCCTTTTTTTAAAAAAAAAATAATAATCAAACTCTAAATTTTCTTCAATATCTATGTAAATGACCAGGCCAGGAGGTAATGCATGTGCACCTCTGAAAGGCTCTGGTAATTCATATATACTCTTGTTTAGAAAGGTTGTAGAGACCAGAGGTTTGACTCAGCTGGGGTACATTCTTCAAAGAGGAGATTTCCACAGAGGAAAATATCCTCTGTTCTTCCTAGGAAAGCCACCTAGTCAGGAAGTCATGACCTTGCCCAGAAGATGACACAGGTGGTAAAGGAAAATATAACAAAAAGAGACATGAGAATCTCTCTGTCTGTGTAAGTAACCTTTGAAATCTCCACCAAACTTAACAACAACAGCAATAAAAAAATATTTAAATTATCCAGCAGGAAAAGTATAACCAAAGAGTAAAATGATTGGCTGTGATATATTAATTGAACAACATGAAAGACTAGACTACACTAAAAAAATGGAGAAATAAGGGCTCAGGTCTACAGACCTCCCCTTGGGCTACTGGCATGCCAAGTAGAACAATTATAGTACTCCAAATACAATTTCATTTCTAAACCAACCATTAGTATAAGATCATTTTATGGCTTGGTTTTCTGCATTTTTTTTTTTCTTTTGGCAACATTGGCATCCAGTTGTTATAACTTCACAATATTTCCCTTTGAATTGATTCCACCATTGGATTCTTTTATAAACCATTCCTTTGGGCCTGGAGAGATGGCTCGGCAGTTAAGGGGTACTGGCTGCTCTAGCAGTGGACCCAGGTTCAGTTCTAGGTACCTACATGGAGGCTAAAATATGTATGACTACAAAGGATTCTAGGGAATCTTTTGCCCTCTTCTGGTCTCCATGGGCATTGCATGACAAAGGTACACAACATAAATGCAGGCAAAACATTATACACTAAAAATATATAAAATAAAATAAAACTGTTCCTCTTTTGTTGCCACATTCTCAGTGTATAACTGTCAGTATGTTCTTTTATTGCTATTATTTTGTTTAAATAGTTCAAAGGATAATGTTCTGGGAGCAAGCTACAGAAGAATGGCTCTCTTAAGATAAGCCTGGCTGTGTCTTTCCTTGCTGTCATCCTTTCTGGGGTTATTGACTGGTCCAAACATGTTATCTCTGCTTCAACTTTACACTGAATGTTATAAAATTTGTGTCTTTGGGGATGGAGCAGTGGCTGATCTTGCAGAGGACACAGGTTCAAATCCCAGCATCCACATAGCAGCTAATAACCTTCACTAGCTCCAGTTCCAGGGGATCTGATATCGTCTTCTGCAGCACCCGGGAAGCAGAGGCAGGCAGATCACCATGAATTCAAGGCCTGCCTGGTCTATATAGTGAGTTTCAGGACAGCTGGAGCTACAGGGAGACCCTGTCTCAAGAAGACCAAAAAAATAATAAAACACATATGTAAATTTGTCTTCTAGGATATAAGGAAATTTCCAGCTGAGCTCCTCGTAGTTAAATAAATATAGACAATTCCAACTGTAAAAATATCCCAAAACTCCTCTCCAATCAATAAATAATTATGGAGAAAACATGTGGTACCTCTTATGTAAAGACTATACCCCTTATCAACATTAGTAATTATAGAAAATTGATTAATTATTATCCTTCTGCTGCATCAAAAGGACTGTTCCTCTCAAAGAGGTGGTGTTTCAGAAGAATAAGGTCTGGATAAGGAGACTGTCAAGATTAATATATGAAAGAATCTGATTGTTGGAGAAGACTGGATACCCTTTGCCTCCTGGACTAACTATTACAAGCAGAATATGTACTAGAAAGGCCCTTGATATGCCAATGCTCAAACAGCAGGTACTATGTAATGACTTCTAAAGGGCAAGGAATCTCTTGGCCAGCACTTTTGAATATATGCCTTTCCTTCAGCTCACTAGCCCACGCCTCCTTTCAGAAGTTCTTGCCCTCTCTTTGATGTTTTGATAGCTAGCCTTAGACTTTAATAGCTGTGCCATCTCTCCAGTCTTTCTTGTACTCTCTTAATAAACTGTCTCTATTTTGATTTCTAACCATGTGTCCCTGTTATAATTGTTTTTTTTTTTCATCTTGGGGCACAAGAATCTGGAACTTTCAGGTGGTACCAATGAGACTCAGATTCAAACCTATAACTGTGGAGCATCCCATTGAGCATAATTTGAACCCATGTACCATGCTATGGTCTATTTGTAATTGAGTCAGAATAAACTATATCTCATTGCTATGTTATATGTCAGCAAGCTTTCGAATGAAAAATTACCTTTTTTGTTTGTGAAGGCTGAAAAAATTCAATATTTGCTCTCAGTAAGTTGTGGATACTGGAAAGTTGATGTTGTTATTCTTTTCAAATCAGAGAGTCTGATGGCCAGTAAAATTGATGATATAAATCTTGGCTAGAGGGAAGGAGAGAACTGACTTCACAGCTCCACCAGAAAGCAAAAAGTGAGGTAACTAGTCCTTCTTAAGCCTTTTGGCCTCATTTATTTTTACTAGATAAGATGTTGTCCACCCCAGGTAGTAGGAAGGTAATCTACTTCACCAAATTAGACGATTCAATTTGAGCCTCATCAGAAAATACTCTATATTTTCAAGTGATGTTTACTTTAGACACTCCTTCTCTCAGTCCAGTGGGCACACAACTCTGTGTGATGCGCACAGAAGGCCACACATGGCTAAGATTTAAAGAATAAGAGACTTCAGAATGTAGGCTAGGATTCCTATATGGAACATCACTCAGGGACCTTTGCAGATGAAGGGGCAGAAAGATTGTAACCTTGTTCACGAACACAGGGAAGCAGAGGCATTTAGGCCACTGTAAACTCGTACATGTCAACTTGTGGCAATGGTGGCACTGAGCACAGGACCTGTGGAAACTCAAATGACGGCCCAAAGAGGAATAGAGAAATGAGTGACAGGCAGCAGTAGACTAAGAACTATTCGAGACTGATTGGTGCTGGGTGAGAGAGAGAGTATGACTTACGTACTATCTCTAGATGCGCTCACTGGACTCCAGTGGATGAATTTACACTGAAGGATATTTGGGTACAAATGCTTGACTAGATTATGGTGGAATACATGAGAGCCAGAGCGGGAATGGGGGAGGCATGGTTGGGAGAGGGGCTCTAAGTTTAATTAAGATCTATTGTATAAAATTACAAAAATTCAATAAAAATAATTATTAAAAATTAAGAATCAAACAGTATCCATGAGGAGTGGAACTGTTACTTTTAAATAGTGTATGATAGAAATTTGTTAATATAGCCTAAGAAAATTGCTTCAATCTTTCTTTTTAAATTAAGATATAGGGGGCTGGAGAAATGGCTTAGCCATCAGAGAGCTGATTGCTTTTGTAGAGGACCTGGGTTCGATTCCCAGAACCCACATGACAGCTATGAACTGTCCTTAAGTCCAGTTTCAGGGGAATCCGACTCCCTCTTCCTACCTCTGTGGCAATCCACAACACGTGTGCACTCACATACATGCAGGCAATACACTCATACACATAAAAATAATAAATAAAATTAAGATATAGATGCACAAGGAATTTTGTTCTGTTTAAAAATTCTTTTTTATTTATTTATTTTTTTGCTTTTTATTTTATTTAATAGTCACCCTTAAGGTAATGCAGAAGTATTTCTAAGGTTATGTAAAAAAAATGTGCAAAACCCACCATCATTACCAAACCTCAGTGAATCAAATAAACGATTTTACTGCTCTCTTTTAAAGGTCATTTGTGTGCTTAAGTAAAGCAGGTTTAAAAGGTTAGATTCCATGAAGCTTTAAATAGAGATTCAAAATTTTGTTTGCATTACCTTTATTTAGTGTCAATTCCATTCTTCCAGCTATCTGCAATGCCTATTTTCTTTTTTACCAAATTTATTTAAGAAATCTCAAGGCAAAGTACCAGAAAATATTTAAATATTTATTTATACTCTCTCCCAAAACAACCATAATAACAAAACCAATCTATGTGTCTCTAACAATTCACTGAAGGTATTTTGTTATAATTATTTAGAATATATCTTTTGAGGCTGGAGGGATGGCTTAGCAATAGCAGCAACATACTGTTCTTTCTCAGATCTTCAGACCAGTTCCTGGAACCCAAGTCAAAGCAGCTCACAGCTTCCTGTAACAATCTCCAGAGGTTCTGATGTCATCTTGTGGTCTCCATAAACACCTGTATTCACTTGCACATATACCCCAATACACACATGCATAAATGTAACTAAAAGTAAAACAATGAATCTTTAAAAAATAAAATAAAATATGTCTGTTACTTAGAAATCTTTAAGAGTTCTTAACTTCATGTTATTTTGTAAAATCTAAAATTACAGAAAATCCAAAGTTTATTCTTAATTTATTATCAAGTTAGTATCACTGATTTTTCTGCATTAAAAATATTATTAGATATATCTACAACACACAAGTATTGGGACTTCCAAGTATTTGTACTTTTGTTTTGAATTCAAAATTATTCTATATTTAGCACAGAATCTTCTTTAATTTCCATTATATATCTGTGTAGTTTCAGAATAATGTGTGTTAAGTATAATGCTGACAATAACAATTTTATCTCACTGTCAAAAATGACGTATATGCTTATGACTCTCTCTTAATTAAGGATAAGTTTAATAATCTATAAATGAACAGATTTGAAATACTGTTTTAAGCTAAAATGATACAGAATCAGACAGTAGCAGAAAACTGGATAGAACCCTTTTCAATAATTACATAGGATACTTCCTTTCCTCCTTTTTTTTTCAGAAAATATGAAGAAAAAATGTCTCAAAGAATAAAGTAGTAAAAGTCTACAGAAATTATAAACAACAGGATATAATAGCGTCCACACAAGACCACAGCTCTTATCTCAAAGACAGTAGGGGATAATTTATTCTGGAGAGAAAAATGACTGACCCTGGTGAGGGAACATAGACTCAGGTTATCCAAAATTACATGTTCCAAGGTGGTAACACTTTTGTGAAGTTTTTATAGTAAAAGAACTAAGAAAATTATAAATGAAGAGACTTTTAAAATACATTGGTGAAAACATGGGGTAGCCAGGTTAAAACAAAACTGTCATATCTTGAGTAGAGGTCACAGGTGCAATCATGGGATAGTCATGGCTTTTGAAATGATGGAAGCTAATGGCCTGTTAAGAATACACTTCACAAGTTTCTGATAGTCACAAAGATGTTATGTCAAGCATAGAAGTGGGAAAAAGAATGACTTTCAAATGAAATAAAAATAGTCCACAATAATTTGAGTTTGGTCTTCAAAATTTTAACTCTCCCTAATAACGAAGTTCAGTCATTTGGCCTAGTAGAATCTTTAACAGTCCCTGCTATTTTTTTCCTAACCTTTGGAAATTGCAGTTCACAATAGTGTGGTATGCACCAAGGTGAATTTAGAAGACTCCAAGAGAATGGTTATTTTTCTTGTCCTCTCCCAAACATGAGGAAAACAGGCTTTCAAATTCCAGGAATGTGCTATGAATATAACTCTGCAAAGATATTTGTAAATATTTCAGAACTAGAAAATGCAAGCAGCCTTGGCATGGTCTGTATGTAATAGAAATGAGAATAAATGCCTTTCTGCTTTATGGTGTAACAGAGATGAGTATTTTCATTTCTTTTTATTTCAGGTATTACCACTATTATATAAGAATAAGTTACCCATACTGTAAGAGTATGAGCAGAGAAATTGGAGATACTTTTGGCAGCTCTTAGTCTCATTAATAAAATAATTTGAAAATGGACTCATAAGGTGGCAGGAGAACTTTTTGGATTAAAAACAAAAACAAAAACAAAAACCCAAAAACATGGCAGAGTACTTGCTAGGAGGACAGAGATGGAGAAGAAGAAGAAGGAATGTCATGCCCTTTTAAGCAGCATGGTGGAAGATAGAGGGGTGCTTCAGAGAATGAGATATTCTAATGCGTTCAGGAGAGCATTCCCAGGCATTAGACATAGTCAAGTAAAAAAGTTAGTAAAAAGTTGAAAAGCTAGGCCTTTCTGAGTTAGGATTCAAAAAAGTAGACAGGCAACAAGGCAGAGATTTCTAAATGCTATCTGATGGAAAGTCTGCAAGAGGGTGCACCAAGGGAAGTGATTCTGAGGAAGAGTTCATCATAACATTAAGAAGATATTTCAAGCGTGGTTTGGTGGCACAAGCATTTCATCCCATCACTGGGGCGGCAGAGACCGGCAGATCTCAAGAGGTCAGCCTGGCCCACATAGTGAGATCGAGACTTGTTGCCACTACAAGGAGACCCTACCTCACAATTTTTTTTTTTTAATCAAAAACTCTTTTCCTAGTGGAGGTTATGGTGAAGATTCTTAACGAAGTGACTGGCAAGCCCAGGTCTATTAACCCTCAAAAGGAAGAAACATAGCTCGCAATGTTAAAAGTTTTGGAACAGACTGACTAGAATATAATCTCTCCAGTCACACTAGTGGTAGTGTTCAGATTCCATTCTTCTTTAAAACAACAACAACATCAACAACAACTATCTCCTATTTACTCTGAGAATTCTATTCATATTTATAATGCATTTTGATCATATAAAACCCCAACTACCCCTTTCCAATATCCACTGGACTTTCTGCAGATCCCTTTCTCAACTGTGTGACCTCATTTTTCTTTCCTTTTAAAAATATCCCACTGGGTCTAATTAGTGCTGCTCATATGCACAGAATGTGAGGTCATCCATTAGGTAACCACATCTGGCCAAAATGGACTTTCCCTGCTCTCGCAGCCATCAATCTGTCAATAGCTCCTCAGCTAGGGGTTTGAGCCTGTGTGTATAGCCCTCACTCATGCTGGAATATTGACAGACTTGATCATGTGCTGGTTTTGTGTAGTGAACAACCACTGCTCTTAGTTCTTGAGTGCATGGACTCTGTAATGTCCAGAAGATGCTTTTTTATATTAAAAAAAATTAATTGAATTTTTTGTGTATTTTATACACAATGTCTTTATACCTTTTATATTTATACCCTTCCAAATTGGCCTCCTCCCACAGACATCCCCCCAATGGATTTCATGTAGTCTGTCGATGTTAAGATCTATCAAGTCAAGTTAGTGTTCCTGATGTCCCTCAGTTCAAATTACTCCACTGGGTTATGGTCAGACTGTCTAGTATCACTCCCTTAAAGATCAGCTCTTCCTCATCCAGCAGTAATCAGCTGCCCAATAGTTCTAAGCTAAGATTGGAGGCTGCTGCCCATTTTCACAGTTCTATGAAGGTTTTGTCTGCTTGGGTTTACATGAGCCTCGTACATGCTGTCACCATTGCTGTAAGTTCATCTGAGCAAAGTCCCAGAAGCCTGTAAGATTCCATATGGTCATGTACCTCCTCCCCTTGCTCTTAATGTTTCTTCCCCTCTTCCTCTCTTCAATGGTCCCTGAGCCCTGGGTTCATTGCCCTCTATTGTATGAGGGAGCTTCATTGATAAGAGTTGTAAGATGAGTTTTTTTTTTATTTGTTTATTTGTTTGTTTGATTGTTTGATTGGTTGGTCTGTTGTTTGTTTGGTTGGTTTTTCTACAGTCCTCTATGGCCTTTGATTCTTAGAGTCTTTCTGCCCACCTCCTCCTTTAAGTTTCTCAATCTTGGTATTATATTCCATTCTTTTGATTACGAGGAATATTTATATGCCTTACTGGTCTTCCACAAATCCCAAATACTCCCTTTTTTTTTTTTTTTTTTTTTTTTTTTTTGTTTAGCATTTTTCCTTTGACAAAGAAACAGCTTGAAAGGGTGACTGTGCTTAT
>NW_008337147.1:3630766-3631569 GCF_000622305.1 Nannospalax galili
AGTATTTTTATTTCTCTTGTGCTTTCCCCAAAACCCAAAAATCCCCTTTTTTTTTTTTTTTTTTTTTTTTTTTTTGTGGGTGAAAACTTAAGTGCTAAGGAAGGAATTCCCTTTCTAATGTAATTAGGAAATTAGAAGGAAGTAGAATCCATCCTCAATATCTTATAAGCCTCTGAATATCTATTTAGCTAACCTAAAATGAGGATATAGGCAGAAGTAATTCAGGGCAATCATTAGCTTCCAACATTTAAATATAGTGGAAAACAAGGTAACTTTCAAATGAGGATTTGTATGCCACATTCTTTTCCAAATCCTTGATGCCCTCAAATGGTGATGTAGATAAGGGTATCTTGTATGAGTTTGTTTTCTATTATTTTAAAATTTTTATTACTTTTGAAAAGGTATTAGAAAATCAATGTAAGGAGAATCAAAAAGACTTTTCTCAATTTCTCTATTAAATATCACAATTTATAAGTTTAGATAAGAAAATTTACAACAACTTAAATTGAATATAAAATTATTTTGAATTCTGAATAATTTTCATATAAATTTTCTGAGGAAGAGAAACATTTACAATTTTATTCAGAATGCATACAGAAAAACTCTTGTAGATCTCCTATCAAGTTTCCATAGCACCTATGTACTTTGTAAAAACTACTTTTGCCACACATTTTTTTATCATCAAGAAAGTATTTACAGTTTCTTCACCTATCTGATTTACCTCACTCCTGAGGCAGGGCTTCATCTGTCAGTTATGTGACTTACATCTCTTTTCTGTTTCTTTAACTGTTAAAAGAACTTTG
>NW_008337147.1:3631918-3660218 GCF_000622305.1 Nannospalax galili
TGAAATCTAAAAAAAATGTACTGACAGAATTGTGTCAAAATTTACTGTGATTTAAAATAAAGCTATCCAAATCCACTGCTATTTCAAATAGAATTGGAGAGTTAAAGTTAAAATATGTTTGCTATCTGCAGCATTTCATTCTTTGTAAGAGTAATAGAATGTTTAAATCCGATCTTTAAATGTTCTTAGAGATTTACTTCAGGTCTGAAGCACACACACACACACACACACACACACACACACATACATACACACACACACACACACAAATAGAGCAAATGCAACACCAAATTCATATCGATATATAAACTACATAGCCTTCTGTTTTATGTATTGTTTTCATAAGTGAAAGTCCTTACAGCTTCTTTTTTATGGTCTCTGCTTCCCTATATAATCTCCTGAGCAAAAAAAAAAAAAAATATCACCAAGATTAGCATTATATTTTGTGTGTCTATTTTTGTTTGTTAAAATCAATGGTAGTAGAATCAAGAAGTGAAATCTGGACAAATAAAGAGATAGACATAGAACATAGAGTTGGTCTTGGAAGTGGCATAAGTTAGTCAGGAAAAGCAACAAGTAAAACTGAAATCAAATACTGAAGAAGATTTTGAAGCCACTCCAAGAGTATGAACAGTGTCTTCTTCTGCTCATGGTTCAACAGTAAAACTATGTTATTTCTTATACTTCTTGGGTTCTGCAAAGTTCAAGATCAGGGATCAGCACAGCTTACATGCTTTGTGAGATTCTTCCTTATTTGTAGATGGGTGCTTTGTTCTCAACTCATCTTCTCAGTTGCATCTGTAGAATTTAAGGATTTTTTTCAACCCTTTGGATCCATTAGCTCTGTTGTAAGGGTTCATTCAACCAAATGTAATTTGAAAATAATTAGAAAATAAATGCCACCTGGACTAGCCATCCATAAACAATACCATACAACAAACATTTATACAGAATTTACATTGTGTAAGGTATTGTGTATAATCTAGAGATGACTATGGATAGGTTATATATAAAAGGCAATTTTTTTTTACATAAAATGCACGAGCATTGCTAAGAGCGCTATCCAAGGGGATTACAGACACAGGCCACCTGAGAGACCAAGGAAGCAACAGCTCCACATTTAAGTTGATGTTGAAGATTGCAGGAATCTGATGATTTGAGTTTCAGGATAAATCTAAGAATGATTGCTGAAATAAGGAACAAAAGTTGCTTCTTCATCATTTGCATTTTTAAATCACTTTCTTCTAAAGGTATATTTTGTACTATCTATTTGTTTCTGTCACTGATTTTTAAAGAATAGGTAGGGGTAAAGTTTATCTTGGTGGAGGGTGCATAAAGATTGTGAGAGAAAGAATTAGTGGGCCTCTGTAGTGAAACAGTATTTGCTGTATATGAACTCACAGTGACTGTAACTACATGTGTATAATGTGTTCAAAATCAAGCCAGCAAAAATCCTAGCATGGACAGAGTAGGGACTCATAATGTCTTAACAGTAGCAAAGAAACTATTTGCAATTGACACCTTCTGGGGCAGGGAGAGAGAAGAGAGAAAGAGAGAGAGAGAGAGAGAGAGAGAGAGAGAGAGAGAGAGAGAGAGAGAGAGAGAGATTTTCTTTAGAAATGTGGACAATAAGAAGTTATTCATGTACCAGATGATGGGCCTCAGTCCATGCACATACAGTCCACTAAGTTGTCTCAGTGGATTAAAAATAAAAAAGAACATGTGAAGTTGTAACTGAAAAGTGGTGATGGGGTGATAGGAGAAGAGTTTTTGGGGGTGGAAAAGGCAAACGCATTTGATTAAAATGTATCATATGCATTATGAAGTTATAAAATAATAAAAAATCATTTAAATAAAAAGGTGAGTGTACCTCAAAGAGAAAAGGAATAAGAAGGAAAAATGTCTCTTGAATTTACAGAAATATGAAAACAAATAAAACTTCACTAATATGTTATCTTCATAAACATGCTTCACTATTAAAGCCCAAGATGTTGAAGAGTACAATAGTGTTATAAGCTTTTATAACCAAAATTTTACAATTGATCATCTCTACGGTACTATCTATTGATGGTACCAGAGTGTCAAAATATTTAACACTTCTGTTCTCAAATGATCAAAACTATGCTATACTTTTCGCATTCCCACTACAGAATAGGTGAGGAGGGAGGGTGTTTCCATCTGCAGACATTTCTTTCCTAGGTAAAAAGAAAATGTCCAAACTTAGTTGAATAATATGCATCGTTTTTTTTTTTAATTTCATTTGCTTTTGCAATGGGTGGCATGTGACAAAATGAACATGTTTAATAAGAGAAACTAAATGAATTGGTTTTTTGCTTTTTCAAAATCAATTGAATATATTTCCCAAGTTGATAGGTAAATTCTTAGCACCCGAAAATGATTTTGTCAGTTCTCTTTTAATTCAAACAGTATTCTGTGAGTAATACACTTTGTTCTTCTGATTATCTCCTGTAAATGAAGTCAAAATTTTCCTTGGACAGTCTCTGCATTTTTCTTTTGTTTTCAGAGTTTTATGATATGTGGTGACCTGGAGATTTGGAGTTTATGATTTCACAAGGTTCAATCAACTTTTTGAATCTAAAAGTATGTTTCTCTTCAACTTTGGGAAGATTTTAACCATGTTTTTCTTTACATTCTGAAGACATTAATGTTGTGTCAATCATTGCATTTTCACAGGTCAACAGCCCTTCACATATACTATAAGAAAAGAAACCTGAATACCATAATTGTACAACAATATAAACCAAGTAAAGTATGTTAATAAATGAAGGTTCTTTTGGCTTGGTATAATTTATTTTGATTACTTGGAACTTTATTTTATTTGAATAGACTCTATTACTTATTGCACATTCATGTGCTCAATTTATTTTAATTTATTCATCACAATTTGTTATTTCTCATTAAACAAGATTATGAAGCTCAGCCCAGAACCTCACATTTTAGCATGAGTCTTCACTGTATATATTTTGTATGCTGGGAACATGGAAAATTATCAAGGATAATCATTTAATAGACTTCATCTTTTCATATAGTTGACCCATATTTTAAAGAGCTTGTCAAAAGGATATTTTTCTGAAAAAAAATATGAAAAAATGGTGACATCTGTAAAGTTCAAGTCAGAAAAATTGATGCAACTTAATTACACATTAGATAAAATAATTACACATTAGGTAAAAGAAATATGTTTTAGAAAACAAGACAAAGAACAGGAAACTGTAGTATTCACTACTGATGTGATGTGCTTTTGTCAGAGTATAAGTCTCAAAAGAGTTCTTAAGAGTGGCCATAGCATTGGACTATAAGACGTAGAACCATTCTATGTCAGAATAATATCATTATATATGTAGAATGCTATAAGTTACTGCATGCCCTTTCATAGTTTTGTAAAAATTATCAACATTTCACTGATTCATTTTCTAATAGAAAAAATAAACACATAAAAAATAGAACACAGTCTATAGAAAATGCTAGATGAATTAATGAGAAAATTTTGGCAAGAGCTTGAGCTCTGTTTAAATATAGAATTTTTATGCTGGGAAGTTGAGGACAACATTCACAATATTTAGATATACCATATCAGAAAGCATGCAGAACCATGCTAGACCCAAAACTAGGATAACTAGTCTAAATATCAGTTCGGTGCTAAACTCAGTAAAAAAAAAAAATGAAATAATCAAAGCAAAAAAAAATATATAACATCAGGTGATTCATTTAACCTTGAGATAGCCTACTGAATATGAATCAGAATTCCAGTCATATCTAAAATGACTACTTGGTGAGAATAATAAAGAATATAATTCTTCACTATCAAGTTTTTAGTATTTCTGAAAATGTTTCTGTTATTTGTGTTATTTGGTGGACACACACACTACTGTACATCAAATGTTACCAACATGTGCAAACACAGGTATGCTGGATAGCTTTAGATTCAATTTGACAGACCTGGGTTGCGGGAGCCTCAACTGGGGAATTGCCTCCATTGGACTGGCCTGTGGCCATGTCTGTGGGGCACCTTCTTGATTGTTTTGTGATGTGGGAGGGCCCAGCCCACTGTGGGTGGTGGCATCCCTGTGCAGGTGAGCCTGTGTTGCATAAGAAAGCAGGCTGAGCAGGGGCCATGGGAGCAAGCCAGTAAGCAGCGTTCCTCCATGGTCTGTGCTCCAGCTCCTGCCTCCAGGTTCTTGCCCTGAGTTCCTACCTTGAGTTCCCTGATGAACTGTGACCCGGGATATGTAAGATAAATAAACCCTTTCTTCTCCAAGTTAGTAGTGGTCAGAGTGTTTTGTCACAGCAATGAAGAAAAAAACCAGAACAACAGGTATGAAACATACAATTGTGTGACCATATTCATGGGGAGATATGAACAAACATCTGTTCATCTCAGATAGGGAACCAATGGGAGACAAAAGTAATGATACCATGAATGTCAAACTTGGTGAGCCATGAGTTTTATTGGGGTAACTTAACAGGAATATGGGTGAGGGTTTACTTACAGAAGCACAAATAACTCAATTGTGCTGAATTACCAAAAATACAGCCTAGCATGTGTGATAGCTCAGGAAAGCAGGAGTCCTGGAGAACACTCCCCAACTTCCAGGCAGCATGACAAGTTGGAGACTATCTTTTCCAGGAAGTGCAGTTGTTCTGAAGCTCTTCCACACCAATGCACTGATCTGAGCTGGTCTAGGCAACTTGCTTTCTCTGGAAGTGGCTTTCAGTGGTTTTTATCTTTACTACTTATATAAACTTGAGGTGGGAGGAGTCTACTGCATCTGTTCAATTTAAGGTATTTCCTGAAGCTTCTGAGTTGTTTCTTTCCTGAGTCTGGAAATGGAGGAAGTAGGAAGGGAGGGAGGGAGGGAGGGAGGGAGGAAGGGAGAGAGGGAGGGAGGAGGGACAGAGAGAGAGAAGAGAGAAGAGAGTTGGAGAGTTGGGTAGGGCAAATCTAAACTTTGAAACAATTTCAATGCACACACACACACCTTGGGTCAACCGAGGACACTGAAAGACTCACGAAAAATCTTACAAGACAACTGAACTTGTTAGTAATAGAGTAAAAGTTGTTAAAATCAATTCTCAACATGTTTATTATGTGTGTGTATAGTATTTGGATACTAGAAATTCTTGACATTCCTTTTTCTTAGATTTTCCATTAAATTTATGTATTTTTTATTCATAATTATTTACTGTTTTATCATTTATTTATTTAAGCCAGGGTGTCTCTGGAGTCCCAGCTGTCCTGGATCTCACTATGTAGACCAGGCTGGCCTCAAACTCAACAGAGATATACATGCCTCTGCCTCCCAAATGCTGGGATTAAAGGCATGCCCCACCATGCCTGGCTAAGAATTTTATTTTTTATAAAGATCAAATATATAGTTCTAATGCGATGGAAATTTCAATAATTCTTTGTTATTCATTTTATTGGTAAGATATTTATTGATACTAATAAATCCTTACATACAACTTTTTGTTGTATGTTTCACATACATTCATCCACTCTTACTGTAATTCATAGAATAGCAGAAGCCATTACGGTGTTCCAATTGGAACTAGCAAGATCAGATATTTAATAGGAATCTGATGTAGGTCTGTTAAAACAACCATATCATGCAAAATATATCAATGATTATAGCAATTTTCTCTAATGTTTTCAAGTTTGGAAAGGTTTTAAAATGAAATACTAAAGGTCTGTTTCTGGTGACATTAGCAGCATAGCTCTTTTCCTGATTCAAAACATCTTAAATAATTCCAGGTCTTCATATCTCAGTTTCTTCTGTTAAGTGTTGAAAAAAAAATATCTTCCTTACATTTTATGTTTGCATCATTATTTAGCAGTAGATTGTCAACGTTCTCTAAACCGTCCATCCTTAGCATTAAGTAATTTATGGAGAATCATTCATTGTATTCTCATTTTACCTTCTGTAAAAGCGGGAGAGAGAATCTTCTGCAGTCTACTGAATGCTACAATTCTTGCTGTAGAATATACAGCTCTTAAAAATTTTATGAATTGAATGTGCAATGTGGAATCTTTATATCCTAGAAAGAAAAGTGATGTTCTTCATAGAAGAATCAATAAGGAATAAAAAGGTATTAAAAAAATGTGAATACCGTCCCAGGGAGAGGAATCAAAGTGAGTCACACAAAGACATAGCAGTGGCCACATTAATCAAATGGAAAAGGTTCAGAGAAAAGACCTCATGATTCTCATAAAGGTAAAGTGAGTTCAGAAAAAGCCTTTTAGAAAATACTAGGAGGTTGGTGTACTCCCAGAGGGCCTAAGACAGCCAAATGTGGAAGTACTCATAAAACAAAGAGATCAAAGAAAACACAGTGTGAAATATCTCAATTGGTACTGACCCAAACTTATTACTGTGGATTTCTCTGTTAGACCACCAATATTTAAATAGCCAAATAGTGGAGAAAGATCCACTGTACTAAGCTAAAACACTAAGGAAAACCAAGATCTTACAATTCTACCAAGATAGATTAGATTAAAGTCAAGGAGAGATATTCTATAAGAAACACATTTTGTAGGCTTGAAATTTCAGAATTCTAGTAAGCTTCTTAATTAATAAAATAGTCCACTGTAAAGATTAATAATTCCTTAAAATTCATGAAAATCTAAAAGTAGGTGAAAAATAAAGAGATATACAGTATTAAAGAAACCTAAGAGAGAATATAAATGAAAAATCTAAATAATATGTTCAATTTATTTTAAAATTCCTGTAAGGAATATTCCAGGGAATGCATTAAAACAGATGTAAGTTAAAACAAATGAATGAACCAGAGATTCAGATATAAAGCAAGATTTAGAAATTCTGAAGGGTGTATTGTATCTGCCTCTAGTGTATATCTTTTTTCTTGATTTACAAATTTCCATTGTTTAAATGGTTGAAAAAAAGAATTACACCTGACATAAAAATTTAATAAAGTAAATTATATGAGGAAGGAAGAGAAAGGAGAAAGAGAGGGATTATCAGAAATTGTGATTTTAGGTAAAAAATACATCATCCAGCAGAGAATTATTTTAAATTTAACGTGTTTCTTATATTCTTTCACACTGATTCTTCACTCACAATTTAATGTTTTAACAAAGCCTTTGTAAATAATTTAACATAATATTTTTATTAAATTTTGATTATATACAGGTATATATTGCTTTTTCATGAATATTCAATAGAAATTAAAGTTTATTTATGATTGAGTCCTTCATGATTTTACAATGAAATTAAGAGCTTTGAGTGCTACCTTCTTAACATTAACAGTATAAAATTTTGACTTTTTAGGGAATGATTGGGGATTTCAGATTCCTTTGCCTGAAGTTCCAGTTCTCAACAACAAAAAAATATAAATGATAGATAGATGAAAGAAAGAAAGAAAGAAAGAAAGAAAGAAAGAAAGAAAGAAAGAAAGAAAGCTCAAGAGAGGCTATCATGCAAAAGATTTCTTTTTAAGAAACGGAGTGTTTGAGAAAGCAAAATTGCTTATCATCAGCATGGATACCTTTTGTCTGAGGACCACCAAGCTGATGGTAACTGCAATGGTGTTTTTCACTAGATAAGACATATTGCTGAGACAGGAGTGTTTAGTGGGGATCATTTCAGTAGAACCCCCTTTTTGTAACATATAACTTTATAATAAGGTATATTAATTCTATCACTGAAACTGTCATTCTAATTTATTCAAAAATATAGAGATGTGAAGCAAGACCAGCTTTCATTTAGGTTTGTCCTTATTGATTATATGCTGTGCAGTTTGGGAGTTTCAGGAAATTACATGTTAGGAGCTTTGTAGTTTGCCAGGTATTCATCTATGTCTCATTTTTGTAAAACAAAGTCGGCTGTGGCCATGTCTGGACTTTAATTCAGTAGGTACCAACAGTTGTCCTTGAGCTCCCGTGCTTTCTGCCTTCATCTTTTGTTTGAAAGGACTACAATTGCATCTCATTGTACCTGACTCCATAGTTGGCAAAGATATTAAAAATGCGAAGTCTCACACTGGATTATCAATGTCTATCATTTATGACTAGGCAGAAAGTAAGAACAGTTTGCCTCAATACATGTAAAATAATGAAGGGCGAGACTAATGAGGGAGTGGGCTATATTTCTATATACCTAACTTTGTGCCTAGCAATTCTTTTATCACAAAAGGATATATAATATTAAGATAAATATTAAATTGCATAGAATTTTCATTTCATGCTGATAATCTTACATAAGGAAAAGTGAAAGGAATGGCAAAAGGTGACTCCAATTCTAAGTGCCTGAACACACTTTGAACATGAAAAAATAGAAATTATAGGCATTTATTTATATTATATAATGGATGAACAGCAAAATTTATTCATTTTCTATAACTGTTTTATTTATCTAAAATAACAATAAAAATTATTGAAGGAATAATAAATTGAACTATCACTTTCACACTACAATATGAAGTATCCTAAGATTCCTAAACAATTCTCAAAAAGTTATTTACAAACAGATTTAGGGAATTTATGTCAGCAAAACAAGCTCTCCAAAGAATCCTTGATGGAATACTTCACTCAGAAGAGATGATTAAACACTCACTGGAGGCCACAAAGAATAAACAAATTATTCAAGACAGTCAACCAAAAGAGTCTAACAAAACAGTACTACAACACTAAGATAAAAGGAATTCAGAAACATTGGTTAATAATTACCCTCAGTATTAATGGTATCTACTCCCCAGTGGGGGGGGGGGAAACACAGGATAATGAATTTGATTAGATTATAGGATTGATTGATTTGTTGCCTCCACACAATACACCTCACCAACACTTGACACTACCCTTAAGGTAAAGGAATGGAAAAAATATTTCAAGAAAGTGGAACTAATTAATAATCAGTTGTAGATATTCCAAACTTAAAGAATTGGACTTCAAGCTAAAACTAATCAGAAGAGACATGGAAGGTCACTTAATTCCAATAAAGGAAAAATATACTGAGAATATATTACAATCCTAAACATATAAGCATCACTCATGGGGCACCCAGTTTTATTAAAAAAAAAAAAAAAAAACAAAAAACTCACAGTGGCTCCAACACAATGACAGGAGATGACATCATTACCCCATTGTCACTCATAGACTGATTATTGGTCAACAAGACAAAAACTAATTAGAGAAACACTAGAAATAAATGACATCATATCTGAGGCTAGAGAGAAAGCTAAGCAGTCAAGACTACTGGTTGTTCTTGCAGAGATCTGAGTTCAATTCCTAGCACTCACGTGGCATCTAACAACTGACCATAACTCCAGTTCTAGGGGATCTGATGTGCTCTTCTGACCTCCATGGATATTTCATGATACAGGTGTACTTATGTGTCCCTATTAGCTAGTTCCTCCAAGGAGTGGAGCCTGATGCTGAGCTTGGACTACTGAGGTGCTGCTGGGAGCCATCTTGGGACAGAAGCTGTAAGCCGTATGTGGGGAATGTGCAGCCATGCTGCAGCTCAAGGACAGAATGGACAGACTCTTATGGACCTGGGGCAAGATAGCTTGCATGGAGGCATGAGCAAATGCTAGTGGTGACTATGGGTGTGGCATGGGCTGATATGGCAGGCTCTGAGCCATGGCTCCATGGGGCTAGGCACTGGATACTCATTCCTTTGTAAGTTAATAAATGTACATAAAGATATGTTATATGGTTTGCTTGATAGTGCAGGAGACCCAAAGGGAACTCAAGTGACAAAGTTGGCATAGCCTGGCAGGATATGATGAAACTGAGAATGAGTTTTAGAAAAGCATTGATGGTGGCATTGAAGTGGATTTTACAATGGATTACTAAAAAGAGGCAGCCATGCAGAAGCATGGGCCACAGCTATGTTGTAAATGTGGGGATATGTTGCAGGTGTGTGAAGATTTGTTAAAGGCTACCCAAAGGCTAGAAAATCTTTACCTGCTGTGGACCAAAATGGAGTGCCCAGAGGGAGAGCACAGCCACTTTGCATCATAAAAGATGTGTCCCAGGCAGGGAAAGCTGAAAAAGCTGAACTGGCAGACCCAGTTGCAGAGCTGGAGAGAGAAAAATGGTGGGACACTTTGACTTGTGTAAGGTCCAAGGACTCAGAGGAAAAGACAGATAATATTAAAAAGGAAAAAAAAAAAAAAAAAGCTAACTGTGCTGTAGCTGGGAAATAGTCCATTCTAGAACTGCTAAAATTAGGAAAAACTTACAAGCAAGAAAGCAGAGAGCCCCTGGCCATGTGGCTTTTGAGAATATTGGACATGGGAGCAAATGACACCATCTAATTCCTTCAGAAGCTTCACAGCTGAGTTATGTAACCACCAATCTGTCCTTGTGATATAGGCTGTTCAACCTAGGCCAATGCAGGAGGGAGCTGCTCTTAATGGGGTGGCTGGTTGAAGGCATTAAAGACACATGGTTGTCACCAAGGGAGACTAACATGATTAGCAGGGGTTGGAAGACTACAAAGGAGGGGCAGGCATTACTGAGAGAACTGGTAAGAGAAAACCAATACATGATGTCTAGTTCACTGGGCCAGATAGGACTGTGTTCACCAGAGATATGAAAGAAAGCTTAATTAAATTGGGACCTCGAGAATGGTATGGGGCTTTAATGGCTTTGCTAAGCCCTTTGATGGGACAGGATCTTTATAAAGTGATAGAGGCTTTGGCAAATCTAAATGATTCTCACCAGCATGGAAAATCTGTCTGTAAAATAATGGAACACCCTATAGGAGATATAAAAAAGACCAGACTGAAGAAAATGCCCACTTGGGTTACTTAAAGACATGTGGCAAGGCTTATGTCAATACCAAGTCCCCAGAAATAAATTGATAGAAAACCAAATTTTGTACTAAGGCATTTCTGGAAGGCTTTAAAACCAGAAGAACAGTTTACAAAGGACATTCGAAGGGTAACAACTGTATAAGGAATGGTTAAGAATCCCCAAGGATTAAATAAGATGCTATTCTCTTCTGATAAAGGCTATACTAGGGGTGGACTCAGTTTTTCCCACTAAGTTCTCCCCCAGAAATCTGGTGTGGTCAGTGGGAAGATGACAGATGTGGCTACAGTCAGGAGGCAGGCCAGAGTCTGTCTGACTCAGGGAACCAACAAGTACAGCGGGGACAGGAGAAGCCCCCTGCCTCCTTAGCCCAGTGCAGTGTCAAGCAACTTGAGCCAACACCTGTAAGAACATCAAGAATAAATAAATCCAAAGGGATAACTAAAAATGGTAAAGAGCTAACCAAATTAATGCCTCAAATCCATGCTATGGTACCTAACAAGGATCTATGGAGAAAACAGTTAAAACAAATGGACAAAAACTTTCCATGCTGTGTGAGACCTTGTCCATGATTGATTTAATATATAATGTTAACGTTCCTTTGAGTGTTTTACAGATGTGAAACCCATTTGAAAGATACCTGAAAAACCAAAAACCAGTTATAGATGTAAGATTCTTGGGAGTTTTATGTAGGTTGGGTAAAATAAGGACAGAGACTCCCAAACTATACAAATGTTAAGAAAATCTACAGTACCAGGGTGGGTTGCCCCCTTATGAGCTGTTTGTCAGAGAAAGAGAGAGAGATCCTAGAGGTCCTCCAATTCACCAAGGCTATTGCCATTAACATCAGCTGTACACTAGAAAGGGCGTTAAGACCATGTGGCTGAAGACACTGCATGTTGTGAGTGCAGAAGAGGAAGAGACGGAACCGAGACTAAGACAAAAAACTCCATGCCACTGGATGGATGACGTTCATTTTGCCAGAAGGCTCTATGTAGATGGCTGGGGAAGAGAGGATCCCCTATAATCAATTCTACTCAACACTGGATGCCACATGCTGCATACTATGGACATGCCAAGCAATACCTGCAAGTGCCACTCCTCTTCACTCTTCCAGCCAATCAGTTGACTATAGCTGCCTGCTGGGAGGGGATAAAGGTATAAAATCTGGGAAAACCACAAGGCTGGCCTCTCGCCATTTTGTAAGGCTGTCTGGAACCACAGGATTTATGTCTGGGTGTGGACTTTCGGTATCAGCTGTGACTGTGGGGGTGCACCCACTTGTCTGTAAGTAAACCCACACCCAAAGCTCAGTTAGCAAGTCCAATAAACTTGTTAAAAATTCTTCAAACCAGTGTTTGGAGAATTATTTTTCCTCAGGCTGTTGCAAGGACCTTGGGATGAGGGAATTGGATACCACGTGCACCTCCAAACAGTGAATTTGACTTACAACTGGCATAGCTTGGCAGGATAAGATGAAGCTGAGAATGAGTTTTGGAAGAGCGTTGATGATGTCCCTGATATGGGGAAAGAAACCAACAAATGAAGTAAAGTGGGGTGAGGGGAGAATATAGCCTGAGGAAATGCTAACCTGATAGGCCATTCCCACAGGTTTGGTGGGGGTGGCTGCAGTGGCATTGTTAATGCAATGGATAGTGAGATATGCAACTAGGGTGAGGCTTTCTAAACAGTCGAGGGCAATGGGAGAGATCCCAGGGTGGCAGGCATCTTATAGAAGGTATGGGGTGGCATGCCTACTTGACAAGTGGGGGCCACCACGTGAATATGGAGAGGCCCTGAAAACAGCAGAAGGGGAACAGATTCTGCAATCTCTGGGAGTAGCACATCAGGGACAGAAATGTCAAAAGACAACGGCAGAGGTTGTTTGGCTGCTGTTATTGATAATAAGATATCTGTCCCAGGTGGAGGCCTTATCCAGAAGGGAAACTGAGGGTGTTAGAGAGGAATTAGAACGTGAGAGGGATATGAGGCTGGTCTCTTCAGTACTGGCTTCTGACTTTGCCAGTAAATTAGAAAAGAGAGAAAAGGAGATGGAGGTGTTGGCATGCCATTTTCCACATCTAGGAGGTCAAAAGGCAAGAAAAGCCCAGATCAGAATGATAATAAAAGGCACATCCTGGGATCTTAAAACCTGGAAACCCTGGGAAGAGTCGGGCAGTGAGGAATAAGGAAGTGACTTAGAGGTAGTGGGAGATGCTCCTCGGGTCTGACCTCTAATTCAAAGAAAGGGAAAATCCATGGTCCAACATGTACATGGAGGTCATAACAGTAGCCTGGTTCAAGAGACCATGGTAATCAGAGAATACTAAGCACTGGAACTATTAGAACTGGGAAAGACATTTAAACATGCTGAAGGAGCTTGTGGTGGGCTGGCTTGTGAGGCTATGGGATATTGGGCAGATGGAATCATTTTAATTTCTACAGAAGCAGAGAAGTTAAGCAACATAACCACTCATTCCTCTTTGAGACAAAGACTTCACAATTTAAGACAACACAAGGGAAACCAGTCCATGATGGATTGGCTCATATGAGCCATTAGGGATACATGGGCTTCTCCAGCTGAGATTCCCATGAATATTAGATATTGGAAAACATTGATGAAGGACAGGGTGTGTTGAGGGAACTGGGCATGAGGGAAGCTGTATTTGATGCCCAGTTCACTGGCCCAGACAGGACTGTTTTTACAGGAGTTTTAAGAAAGAAACTGATTCAGTAAGGCCCACGAGACTGGTAAGGAGCTTTGGTGGCAGTGCTAAGCTCCATGGTCAGGCGTGACCTGTATGAGGCTGGTGAGGCTCTGGCAGATTTAAATTATTTAGACCAACATGTAAACAGGGTTTGAAAGGTGCTGAAGAGAGTAGACACAAGGGAAAAGAGCCTGAACTCAGCAAAGGGGCCCCTCCATGCCTCCCGAGTACAGATGTGGGTGGATTTTCACAGAGCAGGAGTTACTAGGGACAAGATAGACAGGCATCCAAATGCTGTGTTGGTGAGTCTGTGCAGGGCATTAAGACCTGACCAGTAATTCACCACAGAAGCAAGAGAAATGGGGGAACAGGAGGTGAGGGTGACCCCAATTGCACCCCCTGCTCCAGAGGAAGGCAACTTGATGGGATGGGACCCCTCAACCGCTGCCTTGAAGGGGTAGCCAAGGTTGCCCACAGGTGAGGGCCATACTGGGTGACCAAAGGCCACATGTCGAACTGAGGATTTATTGGTCCCCCACTAGTATAGAAAACACGTGGGCCTTAGTGGATACCAGGGCACAGTGTACGCTAATTCAGGGCAGTCCCCAAAACCATCAGGGCCAGTGGATAGTGGTAGATGGGTATAAGGAAAAAACCATACAAGTAAAATGGACGAGACTCATTCTGGAAGTGGGCAATTATCCTCCCAAGGAGTACAAGGTGTGCATCTCTCCTCTTCTAGAGAACATTTTAGGGGTGGATGCCCTGCTGGATCACACCCTACCTGCTACTGTGGAAGAGTTTCGACTGAGGGTGTGAACAGTAAAGGCAATTGCTTGTTGGTGGGCAAGATGGGAGCCGGTCAGATTGTCCCTCCCCCAAGGAGGGTGGTGAATATCAAACAGTACCAGCTACCTGGGGGTTGAGATGAAATTACTGAAACCATCCAGGAGTTTGAGCGACTAGAAGTTATCTGCCCTGCCCAGAGCCCTTTCAATATCTCTGTTTGGCGCATTAGGAAGCCAGATGGCTCCTGGAGAATGACTGTAGATTACCAGGAGTTAAGTAAGTTTGTGCCTCCCATTCATGCACTGGTGACCAACATTGCACTGCTAATGGATCAGCTGGTGCAAGAAATGGGGTCCTTCCGTGCTGCAGTGGACCTTTCTAATGCATTCTTTAGTATTCCCCTAGTGGCTAAATCCCAAGATCAATTTGCATTCACGTGGAATGGACAACAATGGACTTTCAGAGTACTTCCTCAAGGTTACGTCCACAGACCCATGGTTTGTCACGAGATTTTGGCCTGGGACCTGGCGCTGTTACCCTGCCCTCTTTCTGTAAGGAGGTTGCACTACATAGATGACAGTGCTAACTTCTGAGTGCCTTACAGATTTGGAAGCCCATGCAAGGGAACCTGAAGGAGGGAGGATGGGAAATAGACCCACAGATGGTACAAGGGCCCAGTAGGGCAGTAAAATTCTTAGGAGTTTTATGGTCAGGTAGAACTCACATGATGCCCACTGTGGCAGTTGAGAATATCTTACATCAACCCATACTAATAAATGCTAAGCAGTTACAGGTATTTTGGGAACTTCTTGGGTATTCGTGAATTTTTATACCTCACGTTGCTCAGGTTATCACCCCCTGTATAATCTGATAAAAAAGAGGTGTTACACGTGATTGGGATGTAAAGGCCCAAGAGGCTTTTGACAAGGCCAAGATACTGGTTGGGCAAGCAAAGCAGCTGTGTGCCCCAGTACCTCAGTGTCCCTTCCTCTTGGAGTCACCAGGAGCCCTGAAGGTTATGGGTGGGGCTTATGGCAACAACAACCCAAACGAACAGTCCCAATTGGGTTCTGGACCCAATCATGGAAAGGGGCGGAGTCCAGGTACACAGCACTAGAAAAGCAACTGCTTGCTGTGTGCAAAGCATTGCAACAGGTGGAATCCATTAAGGGCCCCACCCCAATGACTGTAAAAACTGCATATCCCATAAAAGGATGGGTGGAGGGCCTGTTAGCCAAGCCCTCATTAGGGGTGGCCCAAAACCAAATGCTGCAAAGATGGCATGCGTATTTCCAACAGCGAGGGGTGATGTCAGCAAGCCTGATCACTAATGTCATTCAAGCAGTACTTGGATCAGTGTCATTTCAAGGCACAGGTCCTCTCCCTTCAGCTCCTATAGTTGACCCTCCAGCAAGACATGACAGAGTTCTGGAAGGGCCTCTCCCAATTCTGACTTATGCCTGGTATACTGATGGCACTAGCAGGGATACCGGATAAGAATGGGTAGCAGTAGCAATACAGATGAACACTGACACTATATGGTTAGAGAGGAGAGAAGAAGAAAGCAGTCAATGGACTGATTTGAGGGCTCTATAGATAGTAATAATGAGGGAGCCTTGGACAGTTACAATTTATACTGACAGTTGGGCTCTGTTCAAGGGTTTAACCTTATGGATGACTCAGTGGGAGAAGGAAAACTGGCAGGTGATGGGACAATCCCTATGGGGACAACAAATGTGGAAGGACATATATAATAAAATGCAGGAAGAGCTAGTGCCCCTGATAGTTTACTATGTGGCTACCCACTACCTGATGATTCCCTCTGGGAATCAGGAAGCTGATGCCCTCGCCAAGGTGAGGGATATCTGTCCTTAGGTTCCCCTAGAAGCAGCTCACTGGATTCATATTGAGTCATGCCACAGAGGAGCCAACATGGGATGGAGAATAGCCAAAGCAGCCAACATTCTGGTAAAATATGCTGACATCAAACAGGCTGTCCTAGCCTGCAAGGCATATTCCCAGTTACTGCCCTGGACGATGGATGCCATGATGGGACACGTGCATAAGGCAGCTTCCCCTGTGAGAGACTGGCAAGTAGATTACATAGGACCCCTGTCAGTCAGTAAGGGGTGTAAATATGCTCTCACTTGCCAGTCTCACTGACACAGGCCTTACACAGGCCTTTCTTTGTAAGAGAGAGAGACAGGCAAAGCTACTATTAAAGGGCTTACTGAACTCAGTGTCACGTATAGGTGCCCAAGGTGAATTGATAGCGACAGAGGCACTCATTTCACAGGTACAGATGTGTAAGCTTGGGCTGAGGATAATCAGGTTCAATGGTATTTCCACCGTCCATACAATCCTACAGGAGCAGGGTTAATTGAAAGAAAAAACAGGTTGCTAAATGAATAGTTGAAAGCTTTAAGCCCAGAAGGAATGCTATGGAGGTGGAAAAAGGCCCTTCCAGAAGCCATAAGGTTGTTAAATGAAAATCCTAGTACCAGGGGTGGGTTGCCACCCTATGAACAGTTGGCCAAAGGAACCCCAGAGGTCCCCAAAACTATAAAGGCTATTGCCAATAATTTTGTTTGTACACCTGACATGGGCGGTAAGACCCTATTACTGAAGACACCACATGATATGAGCATGGGAGAGGGAGAAATCAAGCTTGGACTAAGTTGGAAACTCTCTGCCACTGGATGGGTGGCTTTCATAGTGCCAGAGGGTGCTATGAAAATGGATGGGGGATAATTGTTCCCAATTATCCTGTTCAACGAATGACCCTGTGTACTGCACTGTCAACATGCAAAGGAAGATTTTCCTGCTCGTACAACAGTAGCTTGTCTAGTGTATGTGCAACCAGCTAATTATTGATTGGATTTACTGCCCATTCCTAGGGATGGAACACACATCTGATATTGTAGACCAGGCCAGCCCCCTGTGGCAGGTGAGGTTATAGGCCCTAGTGGAGAAGCCATCATGAGTATACTGTTTACTGAATATAGTACACCTATTGGGATATCTTCTGGCATCTGTATTTACATTCATGTTTGTTTAAATGTGTCTACTTCCCTCCATTTGTCTTTACAGTAGAAGAAACACCACTGAGGTAGGTCAGTGGCCACTGCTTAAAGATGACTAATTGGGCAGCCCAAGAGGCCACTATATCACCATGATAGAAGACAGATTTCCCTATATCTGTCACCCCCTCCAAGGCTCAGGGACATTAGGAGAAGATGGATGAGAAGATTGTAAGAGCAGAGGAAAGGAGTGGAGTGTCTTCCAGTTGGCTGTTCCTCCAAGGGGTGGGGCCTTCCCCTGAGCATAGGCTACTGGGGGCCTGCTGTGAGCCATCTTGGGACAGAATTTGCATGCCATGTGTAACCGGAGTGATGTGGGGCACACTCCATAGCTGCACAGCTGCTCAAGGACAGAATGGGTTGACTTTTATTGACCTCGGTCAAGATAGCTGGCTGGAGGCATGAGCGAATGGTAGCAGTGACTATGGGCAGTCTGATATAGTGGGCTCTGAGCCGTGGTGCTGTGGGGCTAGGCACTGGGTACTCATTCCTTTGGAAGTTAATAGATGCACATAAAGATATGGTGTATGCTTTGCTTGATAGCGCAGAAGACCCAGAGGGAACTCAAGAGACAACTTACATGCAGGCAATACACTCAAGCACATTAAGGAAAATAAAAAAAAGAAATAAGAAAAGTCACATCATAATAATAAACCAAATGAATGCCACAGACATCTATTGAACATTCTACCCAAACACCAAAGAACATTTACTTCTCAGCAGCTCATGGAGCAGTCTCCAAAAATTCACCAAATATTAGTTCATAACACAAGTCTCCACAAATTTAGGAAAATTGATATATCATCTTGTATTCTGTATAACTGCAAAGGAATATAGCTAGATTTCAACAATAATAAAAATGGAGACACGTATATATAAATTCATGAATGCTAAACAAGTCTACTCTCTCCATTACTGTTCAATACACTACTTGAAGTCTTAGCTAGAGCAATAAGACAAATGAAGAAGATAAAGAATTTAAAAATTGGAAAGGAAGAAGTCAAATTATCCCTATTTGCAAATTATATGACTCTGAACAAATAAGACCTAAAAACACAACAAGAAATCTCATACAGCTGATAAACACATAAACAAATTAGCAGGATATACATTAACTCCCCAAAATCAATATCCTTCCTACACACCAACAACAAACATGCTGAGAAAGATATCATGGAAACGGTCCCATTCATGAAAGCTTCAAAAACCATAAAATATCATGTAATAAATCTAACCAAAGAAGTGAAGGACTTGTATAATAAAAATTTAAGACAATGAAAAAAGAAATTGAAGACTACAGCACAAGATGTAAAGAACTCCAATGCTCAGGGATCAGTAGGACTAATAATTTGAAAATAGCCATCTTACCAAAATTAAACTACAAATTCAGTTCAATAGCCATCAACAGTCCTACACAATTATTCAAAGAAATTGAAAAAAAGGAATCTCAAATTTCATATGGACACACACACACACGCACACACTCACATGCACACACTCACACGCACACACACACACACACACAGCAGTATAGACAAAATAATCCTGAACAATAAAAACTTTTGAAGATATTACCATCTCTGATCTCAAAATTTACTACAGATATATTAATAAAACAGCACTGTACTGGCATAAAAGTAGACACAATGATTAGTGTGGGATAAAGTTGAAGACTCAGATTTAAAGACTTGTATTTACAGTAATCTGATTTTTTGACAGAGAATCCACTAAATACACACTGGAGAAAAGACAGCTTGTTCAACAAATGGTTCTGATCAAACTGGATAGCATGTTGAAGAATGAAACTAGACTCCTATCCGTATTCTGCATGAATCTTAAATCCAAGTGAATCAAGGACCTCAACATAAGACCCAATACCCAGAATCAGGTAGAAGAGAAAGTTGGAAATACTTTGGAATTCATGGGCACAAAAATTCTTTCTTTACCAGTTATACTTCTGATAGGTTATTATCTACATTATACAATGAACTCAAAATCTGAACATAAAAATAAAATATATTTAAATATTAGGTCAATGGGCTGAAAAGGAGCTCTCTAAAGATGTAGTGAAAATGGCTTAGAAATACTTTAAAGCTTCACCTTATTTAGTTATCTAGGAAATGAAAATTAAAGTCAATTGGAGATTTCATTTTCCCCCACTCAGAATGTCTAAGACCACAAGAAAATGATGAAAAATGCTGATGAGGATGTGGAAAATAGGGAACACATTACTGCTGATGGGAGTGCAAACAGGTGCAGTCACTATAGAAATCAGTTTGGAAATCCCTCAAAAATCTAGAAAATGATCCACAATATTATCCAGCCATACCATTCTTGGGCATATACACAAAAGACTCTACAACCTACTACAGAAATATCTGTTCAATGCTGTTCCTTGCTCTTTTCATGGTAGCCCGGCATTGGAAACAACCTAGATATCCATCAGCTGATGAATGGATAAAAAAGGTGTGGTGCAAATACAATTGAATATTATTCAAAATGAAATTGTGAATTTGCAGGTAAATGTATGGAATTGGATATCATTATCCTAAGTGAGGTAACTCAGTCTGAGAAATAAAAATGCACAATTTCTCTCTCATACCTAGATGCAAACTTTGAAATTCTAGATATGCACATTTCAATTTGAAAATTCAGAGAAGTCAGGAAACTAATACATGGCCATGGGAGAAGAGGTTTACTGTGAAATGAGGTAGAGTGCAGTGATGAAATAAAGGGGCATTACTGGGTCTAATACGTCAAAGACAGTAAGAGGAGGGAGAATTGGAGAGGGACTCTAAATACCATCAAGCTATTATGTTTGAAAATTGCAAAATTATTCAATAAAAAATATTAAACGAAAGTCTCAACAAATTATGCTTAATTGAACTTACTGTTTTTTGTCATTGAATTTAGATTTTAAAACAGGACCAACAACTTCAGTTTTCTTTCCTGTTTCTCTGATAGAATTCCCTAACAAAAGCAATTTAAAAGTACAGGGATTTATTTGAATCACAGTTCTAGGTTAGGGTCCATCACTGCAGAGAAGTCAACCTGGCAGCAACTTAAAGAAACTGGTCACATAACATTTACAGCCAAGAGCTAAGAGGAATACATGTATGCATGCATGCTTTTGCTGACCTCATTCTCTCCACTCTTACTTCTTCCAAAATCCCTTGTCTAGGCTATGGTTCCAGCCATAATGAACAGAGCTTCTATTTCAATAAACTAAATCAAAATAGGCTTCTACAAATAAACCCATAGAACAACCTGGTCTGGACAATCCATCCAGACTATCTTTTCTGGTTATTCTACATTGTATCAGTTAGTATTTAAAATTAACCATGAAGATGGTTATATGAGTCTACAGGAATATGTTAAGTACATATATTTTTAAGTTAAAATCATGCTAAGTAGCTAAAAAATTAAATAACAAAAGTCACTATTGATTGTGCACTTGCTCTTAAATAATCATGATAATTTACATAAAAGGTTGATTTAATACATTTATTTAACTATACTCTTTTTACAATTCTAAAAGCCTAGTGAGTGAGCAGATATAAATACATAAAAAGCATATAAAGCATAATTTGATACAATTATATATGTATTAGAAAGTGTGAGAAGGGTAAGGCTAATTAAATCATATATAAAGGCATGAAATGATCTTGCAATATACAATCTGGGTATTAGACAATGTGTACACACGTGTGTGTTGCATAGACTCTACTGGCTCTTCCCTTTCTCTCCTCCTTCCCTGTCACTCCATAACGTTTCCCCTCCCACACCACTCCGTTCTCTCCCACTGCCCCTTCTACTTAACTATGCTTTTCTCTTTCCTTTCCTCTTTTCACTTACACTTTTTCATATCTAATATTTTTCTTTTCTTATTATCTAAACATTTATTCTTTTACATACTTCATATATACATATAGATTTCTTCACATATCTGTCAATCAGTTGAGCAATTTCTTTTCTTATTATCTAAACATTTATTCTTTTACATACTTCATATATACATATAGATTCCTTCACATATCTGTCAATCAGTTGAGCAATTTCTGTATATCTGTTTTTTGTGTGTGTGTACTTCTAAACATGTGTATAAAATATTTATGTATTTATATCTGCTCACTCATCCTCTGATTGACTTCTTTTCCATCTCTCTGTCCCTTTATAGCTCTTCGTCTTTCTCCACATACATAAAGTTATAACTCATACCTATGTACATATATGTGTATATATTATAGAGGTGTGTGAAATTCACTGTAATTTTACTTAAATATAATCTGATTTTGACTTTAAAGTAAGAATGTGCTGAAATATATATCTTGACTCTGGAGGCCATTAGAAATATGTCACAACTTTTCTGCCAACTGTATTTCTAAGTGTTTTTAAAACAAATATTTTTAATTAAAAAATTAAATTTCATTCATCAATATTGCATTTATACCATTTCTTTTTCTCCCTCTCATCACTCTAAAGTAAGAGATCCCAAAGATCTTTCCACTACTTCCTTAAAATTTTGTGAACTATTCTTTGATCAGCATGGTTTCATATGTACATATGTATGTGTGTGTGTGTGTTTGTATAAACACACACAAATCCTACTGAATCCAATAGTGTTTCTAGTGTGTAAATATGTTTAGGGCTGACCAATTAAGACTGGATAAGCTATCAGGGAACCCATCCCTGCAGAAAACTGATATTCTATTTCTTACCAGTCATTGATAGGTGTTGGTCTTCATCTGGATAAAGATGGTGCTTTGTAAAGCTTCCCTTATCCATGCTGGCATGTCAACTGATATTGTCATTATGCAGGTATCGTTTAGGAAAACATATTATTGGGCCTGAACCCTAGGAAGAAATCCTTTAACTAAAATATATAGCCATCCAAAAACAAACAAACAAAAAAAACCTAACACCTATAACTAGAAATAAATCTGAATTGTCCACATTTATCTAAGTGTCTCATATCTTTCATTATTTAAAAACATAGTTTCCAAGCGAATAGTGGGAACCAAATCCAGGTTTCCTGTTAGAGCAGTCAATGCACTTAACCACATTGTACCATCACTCCAGCCATTTATTTTGAGTGTTCTGTGGTAACCTTTGAGTAATTTTTATTAACATGTCAACTATAGCTCAAAAATCCTCAACAAGGGAAATTATATCCTTATCAACACAAATCAGCACAGACCATTTTCTTTTAATCATATGAATCATGGAAAAATAAAAATACACAATATTTCTCAGCCCATATTAATTCATTTCTTTCTAGAAATCTGTGGGAGACAGGCTTGAGCCTAGGGTGAAAGTCTTATTGACAGCCATACAGCAGGCCCGAGGCAACAGCCTGACCACTGGAGCCACAAAGAATGCCTTGTGACATTTGCTCCCATTGACACATCAGGAGACTAAACCTAGAGCTCGCCACTCCCTAATCACCACCTTTGGAATCCAAAATTGCAAACCTTAGATATTGCAACAGTTAAGGTCACATTGTTCCCAGGAACTCCAGGCTCTGTAATCTGAAACCCATTATGTTGATGAGGCATCCTACCCGCTATTTTGTGATAGGATGTTAAGTCTGTTATGCTAATAGGATGCTAAGTCTCATGCTAATAAGCTATCCTACTTGCTGCACTGTCATAGGACTGTAAACCTGTTATGCTAATAAGGTATCCTACTTGCTCTTCTGTGATTGGACCACTACCCCTATATAAACTTGTGGCTTCCTGCAATAAAGCAGACCTGTGTCACTGAACCAGGTCTCCTGTGTCTGAATGAGGCTCCACTGACACAGTCTACTCACCAGCCCTGGGGTCAGTTACCGGGCAGAAGCAGTGACGACGGGAGGCAGTACAGGGCAAGCAAAGAGCTGCCTCAGCACCAGGTGAGCAGAAGAGCTGTCTCAGCATGGGATTAGCAGAAGAGTGGCCTCAGGCCAGGGTGAGCGGAGGAGCAGCCTCCATGCCCATGAGAATGAAGGAGCGACACCCACAAGAACAGAGGTGTGGCCACCACTGGTGCTGACCACAGCTGGCACCCAGCTTGGGGCATGAAGACTCCTGCCCCACAGAACTATAACACTCTGAGCTGTAACATTCGGAGCTGTAACACTTGGGGCTCCCGATGCCCCCTTTGCCAGTAATCTTTCTGGGGGTGCTTGCCGCCGCTTTCATTTTTCTGGCTTGCTGTCCTCGGTTTGCTGTGTCATTCCTGTCTCCACCGATCATCTTCCTAAACAGCTCCTGAGTCCTTCTGGGTATGTCTTGTAGGGTGAGTGTCCTAGTTTGTTTCTTCATTGCTGTGACAAAACACTCTGACCAGTACCAACTTGGGAAGGAAAAAGTTTATTTGTCTTACACCTCCCAGGTCACAGTTCATCAGGGAGCCCAAGGTAGGAACTCAGGGCAGGAACCTGGAAGCAGGAGCTGGAGCACAGGCCATGGAGGAATGCTGCTTACTGGCTTGCTCCCATGGCCCCTGCTCAGCCTGCTTTCTTATGCAACACAGGCCCACCTGCCCAGGGGTGGCACCACCCACATTGGGTTGGGCCCTCCCACATCATGCATCAAGAAGATGCCCTTCAGACTTGGGCACAGGGCAGTCCAATAGAGGCAATTCCCTGATTGAGGCTCCCTCAACCAGAAGTGTCAAGTTGACACTAAAGCTATCCAGCACAGTGAGTGACCTCCAGTATGGGGAATAGTCATCCAGCTGCTGCTGGCCCCTGCGCTGCTACACTGGTTTCTCTCCTTAGGAGTAGGCAAATTAGGGTAACAGAGAATGAAGTAACTAACGTATTCAATGAAGTCCAAGCTCTTGCTCCTTGGTTTACAGATTCCTGCTGTTGGGATCAGGAGAAATGGGTTTGTGTGCTATTCAAGGCTAGAAAGAGAGAAGTCAGGGAGGTGCAGCCATTTTCTGGGCTGTTCTACCCCATTGTGACTACCATTCTGGCCTCACTTCAGGAAGATTCCCCCAATGCCCCTGAGCAGAATAAACTCATACTAAAAAACTTAGATAAACAAATAAAACAACAGGATAGTGGGGACGGCTTTTCCCAGGCTTTTCCAGTCAAAACCAAACTAACTGATTTCTCTTCTGATGCAGAAATGATGACTGCTGATAATGAAGTGAAAAATGATGAACTAGGGTCCAAGGGTCCCCCTGATGAAAAACAGGAAGTGAAGATAACCCCTGCCCCACCATTATGGGGTGATGTCTACTTTCCGCCATCTTGCACTAGCTCTAAGGAAGTCTCCCCCACGTCCATCCACCCATCCCCTTCCAGAGGAGAACTGGAAGATCCTCCTGCCTAGACCCCTCTCCTATGATACAATGGGTGATTTTCCATGGTATTTCCCGGTTACTGTCAATCAGGAACTACAGAACCCTAATGTCTGGAATCCATATTTTCATGATACTTAAAAAAAACTGATTAAGGCAGACTTTGAGGATGGCATTCATTCCCCTTGTTTTGGTCAGCTATTAGATACAATCAGCCATGTGGCCAACATTCCCTATAACTGGCAGAATATTGCCCGTGCCTGTCTACAGGGAGGTGATTTTCTCTTATGGAAGGCTGCTCTGTTGAGTGTCGCCTTGCCATAGGACCTGTTAGACACAAGGATGTCTCTGAATGGATTATGGTCTGTTGGGATGTGGGGACCTCTTGAGCTCTTGCCACCGCTCTTGCTGAGGCACTGGCTACTCACCAGCCAAGGGCTGAGACAGACAAGGGCAAATGTTGGGCTTGTGGAGGACAGGATCATTGATCTCGCAAATGCCCTAACAAGATCTGGTAGATGGATGTTACTCATTTCCCTTCCTTTGGCAAGCTCAAATATATCCATCATATTGTTGACACCTGTTGTTAATGCAGGGATGAGGCTATGCTTGTGTCTTTCAGGATAATGTTCTAGCCCCCATTTAGATCACAGCTTAAACATTAGATTTGCCTTTGTTGGAAAGTCTCCCTCCACAACCACTGACCCTAGAGATGGCAGCCCTGACCCTGAAGGAAGCAGCACACTTCTCAAACAGTGAGAGATCGACCTGGTGTCACAGTCCATTAAAGCAACCAGCTCCAATGGCACACCCAATAACCTGGGATGACCTTGAGTATCTCAGTTCATAAGCAGAGACTATAGCCATTACTGGTATCTCCTAATTTTTGGATCTTGCATTGTTAATTTTGTTAAAGCTAGATCAGTTAACTGTTACCCTGCCTCTAGATCTTGCCAGGCATGTCTCTGGAAACAAGGGCCCACTCTGCTCCTTGCTCTTACCAACCTATAATTGCCTTTTGATGGTTTTCAACAAATTCTTGACCCCTGAGGGTGCCTTTAAACAGGCCAATACTGGATGTACTGCCTCTCCCTCTGCCAAACCACACAAATGGACCCACCCTTCGAGGGCTGGTAGTCAATGATGGGTAAGATCCTGACAGATGGGACAACCTAAGACAGGCATAGTCCATTATGCTGGGTGACCCTTGAGGTGGGGACAACAATGCTGAGGCAAAGAATCTTGACTCCTGCTGGTTTGCATGGAGTTGGCACAATCTGCTCTTAAGAAAGCTCACCATCTAGTGGGAGGGAGCTCTTGATACAATGACCCCCCTGAGCTGTTTTTGTTTGCCTTGATGTACCTGGACTGATATGAATATGCTATATATTCTAAATTATACCTCACCTTTAAAAATAAAAAAAAAGGGAGATGTGGGAGACAGGCTTGAATCTAGGCTGAAAGTCTTATTGACAGCCATACAGCAGGCCTGATGCAACAGCCCAACCACTGGAGCCAAAAGGAATGCCTTGTGACATTTGCACCCATTGGCAGATCATGAGCGACACATCTGATAGAGGTTTAATTACCAGAATATATAACGAACTTAAAAAACAGAGGACCAAGACAAGAAGCAACCCAATTGAAAGATGGGCTCAGGAGCTAAACAGAAAGTTTTCAAAAGACGAAGTAAAGATGGCAATGAAACATCTTAAAAGATGTTCAACATCACTAATAATCAGGGAAATGCAAATTAAAAACACTTTAAGATTTCACCTTACACCAGTCAGACTGGCTAAGATCAAGAAAACAAATGATACCAAATGTTGTAGAGGATGTGGGGAAAGGGGAACACTCATCTACTGCTGGTGGGGCTGCAAACTGGTTCAATCCCCATGGAAAGCAGTGTGGAGAACTCTTAAAAAACTACAAATGAACTTACCATTTGACCCAGTTATACCACTCCTTGGCATATACCCAAAGAACTCGTCCTATTGCAGAGACACTTGTACATCCATGTTTGTTGCTACTCTTTTCACAATAGCTAAGAGATGGAAGAAACCTAAGTGTCCCTCAATTGATGAGTGGTTAATGAAAATGTGGTTCATATATACAATGGAGTTTTACTCAGCAGTAAAGAAAGATGAAATCATGAAATTTGCAGCTAAATGGATGGAACTAGAAACTGTTATACTAAGTGAAGTAACACAATCTCAGAAAAAAAAATCGACATATGTTCTCCCTCATATGTGGATCCTAGGATTAGACTCTGATAAATAAGTATGCAAACAGACATTACTCAAGGAACCAGGACAAGGGTAAGGAAACAGTGAGGTAAAGGAAAAGAAATAACCTGAAGAAGAAGAATAGTAGGTAACAGGCCTTAATAAGAGACATATGGATAAAAAATGGGTTAGTCTAAGGGAGAGGGGAGGGAAGGGTATATGAGGAACCTAGGGGATAAGGAGAAAGAAGAAGCTCAACAGAGGTAGGATCATAGGAGCAAGGGTATTAGTAAGGAAGAAAGGGGGGGAAGTGGGGGCACCTTAAGTGGGAAAACCATGATAGAGGCGTGAGATGATACAAAAGAGAAACAATGCCTAGCTAATCACAAAAACCTGAGGGAACCATATTATTCCTACAATCTACTGACTAATTATACATAACAGACCAAGAAATATATCTCTAGATAAGGTTTATTTGAGATCAACTTGTCATTACCCAAGATTTATCTGCAAGACACACAGTAATTAAAAATGCCAGAATGGTGGAACTAACCTTCTTGGATGTTTAACAGACACACTATGAGGCCTATAATAATTTGGTCAGACGGACATAAAGGACGTTTTTGCTCCTTGGCCTCCTAGGTCGACTAGTTCCAGGGGACTATCAGCATCTCATAAAATGTCCTGAAATTGTGGTGGGTCACCTGTCCTCTTGAAAAAGGAGTCTGAGGAGACCCCACCAGATGGATTTGAACCACTGTCCAGTCTACAAAGAGGAGGGTCAACACAGAGGAAACATTTCCTCCATACTTCCAAGTGAAGCCAGCCATGGTTGACTAGGACCTTTGACTTATCTTCTCGTTGAAGAAACTGGTAAAAGAAAGGAGCCAGAGGCTCCGCTCAAGTCCATGTGATCCCTGAGGAACAGATCTTCACATGGCCTTAAGAGGAAAAATAAATTGGTTTATCTGGGCCAACTGTATGGCCTTAAATACCCAAAAGGAATGTATAACCAAAGATTAAAGGGGCCAATACAGATTTTTTGCATACATATATATAGCTAAAATTTACATGACAAACAGCACAGCCAGGCAGGCGACACCTTCAGTCTAGCTGTTGGCCAGGGTGGATAAAAGCTCTTCCACATAGTAACCCAACACACTACTGGAAAAATGAACAGCAGACCCCAATTCTATCCAAAGGAATACTGACAATGGATTGCCGCAGATGAGGAACAGCTGACCCTCCTGGAACAGGGACCTCTGGCTGACTAGATTTACCAGAAGGGCAGACAGGGGGAAATGGATGAGGGTGCTGACAACACAGTGGACAGTGACAGGGATGGCAGAGTATGGAGCCTCTAGTGGGAGAGGAAGGCTGTCTATCTGACGAGTTTGTATTCATGCCCAG
>NW_008337147.1:3660322-3675013 GCF_000622305.1 Nannospalax galili
ATTGGTTCCCCAGGTGTCTGGGGACCCAAGACCAGGAATGGCGCAGGGCCCAAACCAGGAGCAGAGAACAGCGTGGGAGATGGAAGGGCGAATGAGGCTGGGGGAGTCAAGGCGTGGAGGGCTCCGTGATAGACCCACCCCAAGATGCCTGAGGATAGGAGTGAAGTGGAGATATTTTTTAAACGTTAAAACCTCATTTAATTTTTATGTCTTATAGAGTTTATTATGAGTAAAAGACTGTACAAGCATAATAATTCATCTGTAAACCTAAAAACATACAGCCAATTTTGAAAGAGATGTACCCTAGCTCAGAAAAATGTTATTGAATAGGTTAATGCTGTTGTAATGAAATGCTTGAGCCTAGGCTGAAAGTCTTACTGACAGCCATACAGCAGGCCCGAGGCTTCAGCCCAACCACTGGAGCCACAAGGAATGCCTTGTGACAATTGCACCCATTGGCAGATCATGAGACTGATGCCTAGAGCTTGCCACTCCCTAATCACCACCCTTGGAATCCAAAATTGCAACACTTAGATATTGCAACAGTTAGGGTCACATTGTTTCCAAGAATTCAGACTCTGTAATCTGAAACCCATTATGTTAATGAGGCATCCTACCCTCTACTCTGTGATAGGATGTTAAGTCTGTTATGCTAATAAGATGCTAAGTCTGTTATGCTAATAGGATTCTGTCTGTTATGCTAATAAGCTATCCTACTTGCTGTGCTGTAAAAGGACTCTAAACCTGTTATGCTATTAAGATATCCTTCTTGCTGTGCAGTGATTGGACCACTACCCCTATATAAGCCTGTGCCTTCCTGCAATAAAGCAGACCTGTGTCACTCAACCTGGTCTCCTGTGTCTGAATGCAGCTCCACTGGCACAGTCTACTCACCAGCCCTGGGGTCAGTTACTGGGCAGAAACAGTGACGATAGGAGGCAGCAAAGGGCAACCAGAAGAGCTGCCTCACATGGGGCAAGCAGAGGAGCGGCCTCAGCCCAGGGTAGAGAGAAGAGCGGCCTCAACGGAGGGTGAGCAGAGGAGCTGCCTTGACGCCCGTGAGAACAAAGTAGCAGCACCCACTTGAACGGAGGAGTGGCCTCTGCTGACAGTGACCACAGAAATCCAATGGAAATATTATCTTGTATTTGGATAAATTGTTTCCTCACAGAATATTTTCAACTTGAAAGCATGGGTTTTTAAGTTTAAATAATTTATTCTTTCATTGTTAAGTATCCTCTAACAAGCATGTGACTTTTTTTTTTTTTTTCTTTCATCTTTTTGAGACAGGGTTTCCCTATAGCCCCAGCTGGCCTGGAATTCACTTTGTAGACCAGGCTGGCCTTGAACTCACAGAGATCCGCCTGCCTCTGCCTCCTGAGTGCTGGGATTAAAGGCATGCACCACCATGCCTGGTACATATGAGATTTATCTGTCATTCACCAGTATGAGTCATTTGCATATTCTGTCTTGTTGTGAGGTGCTTCACTAGAGAAGACCACTCAGACAAAGTTTTACTGAATGAAAGTCTTGCTGGCTTGCAGCTACATTAGGGTTTTGGAACCCAAATGTGTAGCCTGAGCCATGTCTACAGTAAGTTTTTATACAGAGAACCCATAACCGGGGTGAAAATTTTAACTTCCTAATCTAACAGGTGCAAAGCCCTCTTAACAATTTCTATTCTATTAAGCAACAATTGTTATTTTACAGAAGCAAGCCAAGCACAACCAATGGAAGCTATAAATCTCCAGTCAGCAGCTGCACTCTAGGACACATTGACCTGTTTCCAAGACAAATGGGATCCTGCTGACATGTGTTCCCATACCCTAGGCCAACTGTCTGATAATTTCAGAGACAGAGTCAGCCTAGACTTTAACATGGCATAGTCATGGTCAAGAAGGTGCCATATCCCTGTCTCCATTTTCCATTTGCTCCTTTCCTAACATCAATGCTTCAAATACTTTAATTTTAGTATCTGTGCCAGGACATGTATGTCTGACATGCTGTTCTTTTTAAATGATGTATTAGACATTCTGATTCTTTTTACAACCACATCATTCAGCATATAATTTTTTAATATTTTAGATTTTAGTGAATGTTTAAGCTGCTTTGGATAACATGAATCAATTTAACATACTGTCATCTAATCCATGAAAATGGGATATATTTCATGTTTATTTTCTTTTATTGTACTGAGAATATTTTGATTTTTTTTCTAGAGTGAGAAATAGAATTTCATGACATGTGTGGAACATAGTATCCTGATTTTGCTTGTTCTTTTATTTAAAAAATATTAGAACTGTCTCTTATCAATATAAATTTGTATATATAAATATGGTATTAAACATGCACTGCAATCTTTAAATTAGTTAAACATCAATCTCCTCAATCATTTATTATTTCTTAAATCTTTTGAAATTTTTCTTTTAATTTTAATTAGCAATTAATTTGCCTGGAGTTGAATATATGTTAAATACCTATACTTATATGGAAAAGCCAAAGGTGTGATACAAGTTTAAAACCTTGTCATTCAGTGTGGTCTAATCCTTGTTGAATTCATAACCAGTTGTTTCATTTTGGTGTTATAATCTGAAAATGCCATTCTTATCAGAGTAATGATAGCATACAAGATCACAAACATGCTTTTATTTTGTCTTGCTTACAGTAATGGTTTGAATGAGAATGTCCCCTATAGACTTCAAGTATTTCAACAATTTGTCCCTAGTTGTTGGTGCTGTTCCAGGAGGTCATAGAAGGTGTGGCCATGCTAGAGAAAGCATACCACTAGGGACAGGCTTACAGAGTTCCTAGGTATTGCCACCTCTTCAGACCCTACTGCTTCCTTTGCCTGCCTGAAGACGTGAGAGTTTAGCATCTTCTCCTTCTCTAACCACCTCTGCCACCATGCTTCCCTGTCATGATGGATTCTTGCCCCTTTGAAACCATAAGCTAAATAGGCATCTTGCTTTGAATACAGAAAAATTTTGTCTAAGTTATGCATATTTGTGTAATTATTTGATCAGAGACATTTGTTTGTTGGTATACTATCAAATATCAATTTCTCATCTATAAATAATAACTTTTAAAATAATAACTTTTAAAAATAAGATTTATCAGTAAATGATAACTCCTTTACTCTCATATAGGTAAAGCCTGATTTTGTGACACAATTAAAAAGGTTTGTTTTTTTACTTTTTTTTTCCTATGGCGTTTACAATGACCAGAAACCTGAAAATATGTATCTGATACCTTCCAAAAAATAAACCATACCATACTCTAAAATGAAAATTGTTTTAATATTTTATTTACAATTTTTATTTTATGTGTATGAATGTATTGCCTGCATGTAGGTAAGTGCACCTATGTCGCACAATGCCTGCAGAAGACAGAAAAGGCCATAGGGTCCCCTGGAACTGGAGTTAAGGACATTTGTTAGCTGCCATATGGGTGCTGGGATTCGAACCTGGGTCTTCTGCAAGAACAGCCAGTATCCTTAACCATTGAGCAATCTCTCCAGCTCCTAAAATGAAAACTTTTATAATACAGCTATGTGTATTTGTATGAACATTTTTAACTTTTCCCTTTCACTGATAGAACAATTCTAAAACATGTTGTGAGAATCATTTGCTAATGACTCCTTATTCTTATATATCCCTTTAAGACAGATTGCATATTTAGTCAATTATCTGTTTCATAATCTAAAGCATATTAGAAAATGATCAATGGTATGAAGTGTCATAATCATTATCTATATAGTGAGCCCAGTGAAAGGTGCAGTAGCTATAGCTTAATGAAGAAAACTAATGCTTGAAAATAGCAAGAAGGCAGAAGAGATACTAGGTATCTTGCCTATTATCATTAGCAATGTTTTAAAAATGAAAAGTAATGATTTGGCAGAATGGTCATTATATACTAAAGATTGATGGCAATAAATATGCTTTCTTGAAAAAATGAGAAAAAGTCAATATATTAATTTTTCTTCACTAGATGCCTATGCAAATAGTTCAAACTAGATCTAGGTGATACATATCACAAAAAAGTAAATCAGACTTTATTTGAATTATAAATTGTAGTTAATATAACATGAAAATCATGAAGAATATTAACAAATATACCGAACATATTAATAAGTCTATGCACATGCTATTCATTACATAATAATCCAATATATGCATTTATAATTATCAAATATAAACATTTTCTGAGACTATCAAAATGAAGACAGAACATAACTATTGGAGAAATTTATATTTAGTTCATTACTGCAGATTTAAGACAATATTTGAAATAAATCTATGCTTAACAAGTTCAATAGCTAAATCATTTCAGCCCTCACACAAGAAGTTTTAAGCAAGAAACTTGATTGAAAACTCAATCCCTTTATTGAGAGAGTGGAGATGACGACTGAGGAATGGAGATGACAAAGCAAGTGGCCACAACTCATTGAAAAATACTTAAAATCATGACAGAGACTGACTGTACAAAGGTCTTTAGTACTTGTTATATTGAAATCGTATCTAGTGGCTTTATATTTGTAAAGTGAATGAAGACAATAAAAGTTAACATTTGTATTGTACTCTATCTGCTTCGGGCGCTATTCAAAATATGAATTAATATAACCTTGACAGTAATCTTAAGTTATTGTAAGCATTCACATTTTGAATATTTCCCTATATCTCTGCACCAGCAATAATAATTATAGTGAAATTTTCAACTACTTCCTTTCTATTAAATCCAGTTGAAATAGAAATACATTTAGCAGTCCAGATTTGGAGTCTATAAGATCAGTACCACTTTTCATAGGAACAATAATTTTGAGGTTCTTTCAGGACCACCTTCCATCCAGTCTAATAATTCTCTAAGATTCACAGAATTCACTATTATCTTTACATTTCTGGTTTATGTCACTGAAAATTGATGAGTTCAGAAGTTTATCAAATTTGAGGCTGCCTGTCCAACTTCAGGTATCTTACAGACAATAAGACCTACATCCACTCACAGTAATGGTGTGTGGCAACATGCCTTGAATCTTGCCAAAGAGTTCAGTTGCGTCTCAGAGTTAAGATTAATTTTACTGAGGTGTGGTCAAATATACATAGCTAAACACACAAAAGGCTAATCTTAGACTTAAGCCCTCTTGAGGTCAAGCTTATACTTAGTAATGTAAAATCTCACCATAAGTTACCATAACATAATTAGCATAGATTTATCAGGCATAGTCTTTCTCCTCAAGTAAATATAAGTATTCTGATCAGATGTAATAATCCAAAGATTTAAAGATTAGCATCCTCTAAATGAAAACCAATGTCCAGATTTATGTTGGAGAAATACTAATCATTTACTGCAATAGTCCAGAGATACTATGCATACATTGCCTGGACTTTCGAGGATCAGTTAAATGTGTAATGAACATGATGATTCAATCTTCTGAGATTTTAATTAAAATTATTTCAAAATATTCTAATTAGACTTTGAGGAGTTTCTCTAAGTTCACATTCCATGTTAATTCAATGAGCTGTTGTCTTAAAATATCAAACTTAAAATGCATTTTGAGTTATTGTTATGTAAAGGACATATGTTCATTTTCTCTTAAATGTCTCTTGAAATTATTATTGTAATTTGTTTTCTTCATAACATGAAGATACAAGATTTTAAAGAAAAAAGTAACCTACTTTACAATGGCATTTAAGTGTAGTGTAACTTCATTTCTCAAGAGAATATATTTTAATTAATTACAATTTTTTAAAATTTCTTTAGCAAGACTCACAATTGATATAAAGGAAAATGACAAGAAATTCCTTTGCAGTCAGTACAAAGTGCAAGAACGACCAGGATATCAACATGTAATTTAGAGTAGAAAACTGTCTAGCAACAATTTGAAATGTCCTTGAACTTCTGAGGGGCAATTTAGAGGTAAATATGCCTTAAATAAGCTATGATGCCATGCTAAACGATAAGTACTAGTGGAAAAATATGTCTATTTGTATTAAGACATGAATGTTCATGAATCAAATATCTTGCTTGTTTGGATACTGCAGAATGTGATAACATTGAATTTCCTTTCAATATTAGCAATACAGGTATTAGAATATAGTACCTGCTAGCATACTGACTTCTAGCTTTAATGACTACTTGTCCTGAAAATAAAATGCAGCATTTTGAACATTTATTTTCAATTCCATCTTCCAAGTACAATGTTATCATGTACAAGATCAATAAAGTGGTCTGCCCAAACACACAAATCAAATGATATGCTCTTTCTTTCACAAAAGAAATTTTAAACCTACTACTGCACATAATACAGCATTCAAAGGTTTCTATTTTTTGCAATATCTTAACGATTTACAAAAGAATTTCATTGGGAAGCTAATGAAATACACCTAATTGATAGTTTTATTTAATACTAACTTTATTAGCATTGTGTTAATAGCATCATTATTCGATTATTTCAGTTTCTTTAAATACAAGAAAAAACTGCTTTACTTATATATTTTATTCATTCATTAGAATGCTTTTAAAACATACTAATTTTTCAGAGGTTTCGTTAGATTTATTGTTGGTGTCATCACCTACTTCACAGAAAACAACTTGATGGCAGGTAGAGTTACTCTGGTTTTTGTATTCTGGCAGGGAAGATGTGGTAGGATAGCTCCCATCACTACTGGCATAAAACATAGAGCAGTACCAGGAAGAAGCAGGGCAATATTTAGCCCCAAGGACTCTGGTTTATTTTGGACCTGCTTTCTCCAATTAAGCTCCACCTTCCACTGTTTGCATACCTGCCAATAGTGTGTTCAAAATCTTAATCTGTAAGTGGATTCAATCATTAGTCTGGTCAGCTCAGAGCCCTAAAGATTCATGAAATGCTAGACAAATAAGTATGCTCTACTATCTTTCTATGCACCTCTAATCTAATAAAGTTAACAAGTAAGATTGTTACAAGGAGGTTAAGTGAATTTATGTATCCTATTTCAAAGCTATATGCAACCAGTGTCAAAATCATGTCCAAAGATAAACTCAGAATAAAATTAAAGTATGGAATATTATTTTGGGCTCCTTAATACACATAAAAATATTATATTGTTGCATTCATAAATTAAGAGATTATATATTGTGCAAATTACATTTAAAAGTACACGTATTCTAGAAGTATATGTTTTGGAATTAATGCTCATTTGTTGTTCAATATTTATAGAAATAGCTTATCTTCATAATTACATATTTTATTGATAGTGATTATATGTACATATATAGCTAAATATAGATATTGTTTGCAGACAGTATAAGAAATCTATTTGACTTAGTTATATTCACAATGTCATGAAATTATCACCTTTATTTCCAAAAACTGCTTCCTCCCATATTCTGTACGCAAAGACAATAACTTTTCTCTACCCCAATTTTTCTGGTAATTAAACCTTAAAACTTGTTAATATAGTGTTATAAAATTAGCCATTAAGTCACATTATGTTATTCAGGTTGAGTTTAGTATGATATCTTCAGCTTTTTGTCAACATGAAGACACAAGTAGGGTGAACTAATGTATTTTGAATTACATTTATTTAGACATATTGTATAGCACTTAAGGAGTTTTGTTCTATCCTTTGCCAAGATTTATATTTTACTAAATGATTCTTATAATAATAAATGCAATAAGTACTTAATAAAGAATTAACTGTCTCATAAGTAATGTGTATCTTTGTTTTTATCATCACTCCTCTTAAGTTATCAAAGTATAACTATCAGATTTCTTCCAATTATTGGGATTTCTTCCAATAATTGCTTAAGAGTAGGTAGAGGGTGGAGAGATGGCTCAGTGATTAGGAGCACAGGCTGTTCTTGCAGAAGTTTTGAGTTGGATACCCAGCAGTTACATGGTGGCTAACAACTGTTCTAAACTCCAGTTCCAGGGAATCAAACAGCAAATTCAGTCCTCTGAGGGCATTGCATTATGTGGGTGCAGTTGCACACGTACTGGCATAACAATCATTCACATAAATGAAATAATATAAAAATAAAAGTTAAGAGTAATTTGAATAGGCAAAAGTTAAATATTGACACAAACTTAAAGAGTGATGCTTTTAAAGAATGTCTTAAAATGCACGAGAAAAGCATAGTAAAACAGTGAGAAATGCAAGCATCAGTAGAAAATACATAATCTTGGGAATTTTCATTTTTCAGAAAAATAAAATGTGTTTATGAAAACACAGAAATGTATGCATTTATCACCAACTGTTCAAAAACCACTAGGTAGAGTTAAAAGGAGGGAAAACTGTAACTAATAGCAACAAATGAATAAACAGCAGAATGTATTTCTTCATTTTTCTAATTTATAACATTAATTTCAACTTATTTTCAATTTAAAATTGTATCTACTTACTTTACCAGTATATGAATGCATGTATGGGTATGTCCATGCCAAGGTACTGCCCACCGCTCACCCTGCCAGAGAGTGGTCCTCCACTTGCTAGAATCACATCTCTTTCTACCTCATGAGTCACAGGGATTGAACTGGTCATCAAGGCTGTTGAAAAATGTTTTACCCAAGCCATTCCACTGGACTATTTTCACTTTTGAATTATTTTATTGAATTTTTGCAAATTTCATGTACTACATTTTAATCATAGACTCCCTTCCCTACCTAGCATCATATCATTAAAGAAAACTGACTCTCTCTCTCTCTCCCAGGTTAACAATTGTTCCTTCAGCTGGGGCTTGGGCATCCTACTCTCCTCTCTACGTCCATACTGAGATTCTATATGACTTGAGCTCACATGGGTCCTGTGCATGCCGTCACCATTGTTATGGGCTCATATAAACAACTGCCCAGCTGTCTGGAACTTTCTGTTTCCTTGCAGTCACTCACCACCTCCAGCTCTTAGAATCTTTCTACCTCCTCAACTGCAATGATCCCTGAACCTTGGGAGGCAAAGTTTTATTCAGGCCTTCAATTTAAGAACAAGCATTCTTTAATCTCTTATTTTCTGCTTGTTGACCGGTTGTGGGTCTGTGGGTTAATCATAATCTGCTGAATGAAAAAGCTTCTCTAGTGAAAGCCGTTAATCTGTAGATACAACAATAAGTCTATTAGGAGTCAGCTTAATATTATGTCTATTTAGTAGAATAATAGTAGTAGATTTTCCCCTATGGCCTGTAACCTGTGTCTACACACAAATTCATAGGAATACCATCAGTGTCAATATGGGCTCCATCTTGTAAAACAGACCTTAAAACCAATTGGAAGGTGATTGGTCACCCCCACTGCATTCATGCCGCTATGTAGTAGTTGGCATGTCTTGCCAGTACAGTTCTTGTAGCTCACAGAATTCATAGTTGGGCAAGGTTAATGATTACTTTTCTCTTCTAACAGCATGCATTACACATTCTAGAATGATGAAGCTTTGATCAGTACCACTTTGACTTCTCTTCATTTATTCTACAAATCATTATTATAGTATCTTTGACAATAGGGTCTTACCATCATTTTCTTGTATGTAGACAAGATCAGGGAGCATTGTTTAAGGGTCTATGGAACCCTTAGGCAGCACTTTTAAATGAGTAGCATATTCCTTGCACTGGGTTTTGTTTGTTTGTTTGTTTGTTTGTTTGTTTGCTAGCATATGGAATCTAGTAGGGGATATATCCCCCAGTTATAAGGCAACTCATTTTAATCACATTTTATGAGTTGTATGGTTTATACTTTAAGAGATTTCTATACTGGTAGGTTTCCATATGAGTTTTTCCAAATGCCTTCAGTATTATCCCCCCTTTTAGTCTGTCTTCTTCCCTATTCTCCCTTTCGGCACTTCCTTCAACCCTTCCCATTCCTTCTTGTTCCCTTTGTATCACTGCATTCTCTTTCTTCTCCTATGTAGCTTGCCTTTTATTTGCTAGTTTCCTGATCTCTGTGGATTTTCCAAATGAGAAATATTCAGCTAAGAATTCAATGCCAACATCCACTAATGACAGAGAACATGTGACTTTTCTCTTTCTGGGTTTGAGTTACCTCACTCTGGATGATTGTTTCCAAGTCCATCCATTTACCAGCAAAATTCATAATTTCATTTTTCTTAACAGCTGAATAATATTACATTGTGTAATGCACCATACTTTTATTATCCATTCATCAACTGATGGACATCTAAATTATTTCAATTTCCTTGCTATTATGAATGTACCAGCAATGAATATGGATGAGTAGATAATTTTATTGTATGACATAGTGTCCTTCCGGTAGTTGACAAAGAATGGTTGGTGGGATCATATGCTAGATCTTGTTCTACCTTTTAAAGGAATCATCAAACTGATCTACTCATGATTTTAATATTAATTTATTTTTAAAATTATAAATGCAGGAGCTGGGCATGGTGGCACACACCTTTAATTCCAGCACTTGGGAGGCAGAGGCAGGTGGATCTCTGTGAGTTCAAGGCCAGCCTGGTCTACATAGTGAGTTCCAGAACAGCTGGAGCTACAGGGAGACCCTGTCTCAAGAAAAAATGATAAAAAAAGATTATAAATGCAAATAAAAATCAAACAAAATATCAACAACAATAAAACTCCCAGCCATGGCAGCTTATGCTTTTAGTTCTCTGGGGAGACAGAGGCAGGCAGATCTCAGTGAAATGGAGGCCATCCTGGTTTACATAATGAGTTTCAGCGAATCTATCGCTACAGGAAGACCTTGTATCAAAACAATAACAGCAACAAACAAATAAACTAAACAAACAAAATGCCAAAAGTAAAACCAAAAATTCCAAATAAACCTACTCAGTGCATTCAACTAGATGGGAACTTTTTATTTTTTCTTGAAGACTGATAAAATCCTTTCTTGTTATACAATATTAGTCACAATATTATTAAAGATCACTAAACTACAATTTTGCTGTATTTTTCTCACTGTAAAACTTTAGTATCAATTTCAAAATGTTTTTAATTTGTTCTTCATTTCATGCATATATTTTTGTTATTCACCCCTCTTTTCTGATCTTGCAAGGAAATGGTGAATGATCCCACATTAGTTACCACTTTGATGACAAGCATAGAAATTTTTAGGTCTTTAGTTTAAAAGAATGGAAAAAGAAAAAAATGCCAGAATGTTCTTTCATGTGCTCATACTGTCTTCAATATTTTATACTTATGGGTTTAGCGTGTCTGTAGATCAGAAAGAGAGAAAGGGCCCATAAGGTTGGGTGCTGAAGTGGTGTTAGCATTTGAAGCAGATAATAGAATAAGTGTCATATGAAAATCGAGGAGAGAAATGCTGGGAGCATAACTGTGTAAGTCAGGATGGAGATGAAGGGAAGAGGGAGAGAAGGATGTGGAAGTAGGGTCAACCAAAATTCAGCATGTATGATGAGTCTTATGGAAAACTACTGCTTTGTAGAGCAGTCAAAAATTGCAATTATTTTTAAAGGAGTTTGAATGGAGATACACTGCATGAGTGCTGAATGCTGCTCACAGAGATTAATCAAGAATCCCAGTGTCAAGTTGGAATTGAGCTAGAAACTTCTTTCCTGCTGGTTAGTTTTCATATTGCTAGAATGAGCTGTGCCGGCAAACTGAAAAGGAAACTCATCTGTGATCTTAAGTAAGAGTGTTCCATGCAGGCTGAAATACTGATTTGCCAGAAAAGATGTGCTCACTGCCCACTGGTACAATAGAGAGATGAATGTCATGTTATAATAACCAATTTCTAATTGTGTTTGAGGCCTGCTCCACAGGGGGTAATTCATGTCTGGTACTATAAATCTGTTAAAAACTTGATGGTTAAGGGGTCATAGGTCTTACAGGGAAAACTACCACTGTGCTTGTGTTAAATGTGCATGTTATAAAAGTGCCTTCTAAATAGCTAGAAAAGCATTTGTTGGGGGGCAGTGGACAACAGTTAATGCAGAATCATAACTGGTCAAAGTTCTGAGAATGTTTGGTGCTCAACCTTCAATGGAACATCTATTTCATATCACCTCAAGATGCAGGGAAATATTGCAGAAAAAATGACATAGAGACTGTAAGAGCAGGTTGAATGTGGAGGGGGCTGTGAATTGCTGCCTTCTGGACAAGATGTGATTCCTGACCTAAAGATTTTGTTGAGTGGAAGCTGTTTTGTTTTCTTGTTTTTCATTTTTTGTTTTTTAAATCTCCTTTCCCTCTACAAAAAAAACCCCTCTTCCTTCTACCTATTTTGAAAAGAAAATCTTCATACACTCTGTAATAAGATTTTGATAAAGTGTTTCATAAGAATTAGAGCAAAAGCTGTGGTCATAAATTAGACAACTTTGCAATCAATAATATTCTTCTATAATGTAGTAGTCAACACTTTTTCCAATGGAGTCCAATAACTATCAGCATTGAATATGTGAACTCCAAGATGAACCGGCTTGGGAAACTTGTGTTCTATACTACTAATCTGCTTAACTTACAACTTTTGGAACATAACAAGTGTGGAAAGTGAGGAAAATTGCCAAAATAATATCCAGCAACTGGAAATTATACATTGATCTTTGACCACATGTAATAAACTTTTTCTTTCAACTATACTAATTTCAGACACTGGAAAATAATTAAACTTAAATGTTTACACAAGATTTTTATTTCTGATTAATCCCTATTGTTCTAAAAATATAGGAAAAATCAAATGCATTGGAATGCATCAAATTTGCTTGTATCAATTAAAAATGAAACATTATTGAAATCTATCTAATGTATAGTAGAAATGTGGCATAAAATCAACACACACCAAAGCTTTAAAAATATAATATTTTAGTTATCAACATGTACTTACTACAGAAATAAAAGAAACTAAGAAATTATACTAAAAACTCATTTTTAATTTATTAAAGAATATTCATAAAGTTCTTCATGTCATCCAAAAACTATGCTACATTTACTTTACTACATCTCATATTTTGAAGTTTTATTACCTGTGAAAGAAATATATTGAAATTATTGTCCAGAGCTTTCCACTATTATTTCCACATCACCAAGCCTTCATCAATCAAAGAATAGGCCTTTTTTCCCCCACAGAGTATATTGAGGTTCATATTGCCTAAATGTCAGTGAGAGGGGGACTTCACTCTCTATGAGACAGTGATCATGACTTTCACTCCTGCTCTATCATTTTCAACCATCGTGGCACTTTGGGAAATATGTGACATATGAAGCAGCAATAAGCACTAAATGCCACAGGCCCTCTCACATTCCAGAAGTAAGAAATCCCTGGAGTGCTTCAGTAAATGCCTTAAAGAAAACAAACTGCAGAATTAATGCATGAGAAGAACTTAAAGAGTTTTCTGGGACTCCACTTCAGGTTTACGTGTAAATACATAACTTTGCAAGTTAATAACACTTCTAAGCACTTCTCTAACCAACAGACGACTGAATTATTCGAAGTGTCATCCTTTTGTTGTATGATTTCCCAAATAATAATCCTCAGTCTTCTTTCCATGCAACCAATATGTGCCTTTGGCTCTTTGTCATAAATTCTAATAAAATAAAATCTATGCCTATGTTCACTCATTACTTGATATTTTCATATTAATATCCACTCATTAGTTAATATTTTAGTCAAATTATAGCATTTCTATATTTACTGCTTTATATGTTAAACATTGAGATTTTAAAATATGCTTATTATGTTTGTATATATATATAATTGGAAGGTAATGTATAAGCAAAATCACATATATATGCAAAGTTTACAATGTACAATAATTTGAAGAAATGTTCTAGTTTCTAAATTAATTAAAATTTTTCTTTAGAATACTCTATGAGGTTGTGCAAATATACATTAACAATTTATTATAAAGTTAACTACTTATAATGGCTGATTCAGATCCTCATATACATTTAATATGTGGCTACTCCATTACCTAATACATGTTATGCATATGGAAAGCAGGAGAAGGTGCTTTTTACATATTTTGTGCAAGATCACAATGTGTTGTGTTTGCTTAGCACCTGCTGTGTTTCCACATGCCAATCTACATTCTCCTCTGCTCCCTAGAACATCAAACAGAAGGGAAATCCAGCAAGACATGTTTACTTGGAATAGTTTTCTGTATTACTTAGCAGTAAAGCTATTTATGAATTCTTACAGTTTCCAAGGACTTTCTCATTCTCTTTTATCTGGATAGTGGGTTTTCAAATACTGCCAATCCCCAATCAACTTTCCTTTCTCAGAAATGTAATGTTTTTAAAGATATAATTTCTCAGGTTAGCAAGATGCTCAGTGTTTAAGAAAGTAAAAGACTGTTATGCTTAGGCTCTATATGTGTTTAAGAACCAGTTGGGGAATGATTTAAAGTAAGTTCTGCCATCAGCATAAGGACAAGTCAGATATATTTCCTGAATTCTTAGTATCCACAGTGAATATCATAGCCTGACAAAAGGCCCAATTAACATTTATTTATTTATTTATTTATTTATTTATTTATTTATTTATTTATTTATTTATTTATTTAATGTGTAGTGTTTTCCCAGCATGAATAAAAATGCACCACATGCATGCAATTCCCACAGAGGCCAGAAGAGGGTGTGGGATCCCCTGGAACAGGAGTTACAGACAGTTGTGTATTTTCTCTCTAGTCCCCAAAGGTCTATCTGAAAGTAAAACTTGAAAACTTAATTCTAGCCTAAATAAATACCTGGAAGAAGGATCCTTAAATGACATTGTTCTTCACATAAAAGATC
>NW_008337147.1:3675097-3684832 GCF_000622305.1 Nannospalax galili
AGATATTTAATATCATAAATAAATTCAGCTATAAGAAGGTAGTTTATAAACAAATATTAGCAAGAAACTATATGGAAAGAAGAGGAGAAAAATTGACAGGTTCATCATTCCTATGTAAATGACAATTTTATGAAAAAATGCTGTGAAATGCAGTTAGTTGGCATTCCAATATATAAACCACTTGACAATGAATTTTAGTGTATATATATGCAAATATATCAATGTATTATGAGCAGTAGCATTTGCATTAAATAAATCACAAATAAGTTATGAAATTCCATTCATAACTCTTGATTCTTAGTAAAATGAAATAATCTAAAATTTTTACTATTTTATTCTAGTTTTGTTTTTTAGATATTTTGTTTGTTTGTTTTCTTTTGAGACAGTGTCCTCTTATAGCTCCAGCAAGCCTGGAATTCACAGTGTCGACCACAGAAGTTTGCCTGCCTCTGCTCTCAGGATGCTGTGATTAAAGGCATGTGCTTTCATTCTAGTTTCGAGTACATGAATTATCATAAGAAATTTTAACATTTTCAAGAGTCTTAAGTATACTATATCTCATAATTCCTCAATAATTGCACACATTTTAACTGATTATAACAAAAATGTATTCATTTTATATTTTGCATGGCTAATTCTTACTAGGAATTACATTTTTATGTGTACAGTAATATATTCTGTCCTGCTAATGCTACCCCGATACCACACTGTGGTGTGGGAAAATTTTAAAATAGAACAAATTTTGACAAATATTATAACATAAATGTATACTAGATAATTTACCTTGCCTTCAGAGTGAAGCTTAGGACTAAGGGTTATTCCGGATGGTTTAAATTAGATTTTTAAAGATATGTAAATTAGTAGACAAAGTATAAGTTCCATAAAAGTAAGATTTTTCATATATAAAGTCAAGAGATGTAAGAATGCTCTTTAAAATACATTGACTCAGTTTAAAATAGATTTTTTTTTTGTTGTATAGAGGAGATAATAAGAATATTGATGTAGGCTTGAACCAGATTACACAGATTATTTTTAGATCACTTGTTCCTTCCACACTTCTTAATCCATACAAATAGAGAAATAGTTGTATATTTTGGGAAGAGAAATGCAAATATATTTGCAATTTTCTAAGTGTATTCCAATATTTTTGAGCAGAATGAAATAAAGAGGAGACAGGCTATGATAGAAACTATAAAGAGGTTAAGAAATCAAGGTTATAAATAAATGGAGAGATGTATTACATTACGGAACTAGAAAGTATAACATCTTATAATGTAAAAAATGTTTATTCTGTCAAAATTGATACCCACATTTATCACAATGGGTACCATACTTTCCAGTGATTTTTCTGCCTATATTGTTAAGATTATTCTAAGATTCACATAGTCTTATAGAGATGTTTCAGCAGTTAAAAGCACTGACAGCTATTGCAGAGGATGTGGGTTTGATTCACAGCAGCCACATACAGGCTGACAGCTGTCCCCAACTCAATTTCCAGGGGAATCTAAGGGTCTTATTCCGATCTCTGCAGGCACTGCAAAACGGTGGTGCAATTACATACATGCAGACAATACATTCATATGTATAAAATAAAAATGATAAATATTTTTTAGAAAATTCACATAGATAGGTCAAAATAATTTTGATAATTAGAAAAGAAGGAAAAGGATGTAGAATAACACCAAAATTTCCATTTAATTGTTTAAAAGGAAAAAAAATAAAGTCAAATGGTCCTTGGGTAATTTGTACAATTTCATAAAAGAAGGAAAAGAAACAACAATTAGAAAAGAAACAGAAACCTAAAACATAAACACACGTAAACATCCTAACTGTATAAAGGTTTACACAAAACTAAAAATAATCAACTTAAATATAAAATGTAAACCAGTTAAAGTTTCATGATTTCAGATATTCCGAATACGTATGAGTCTATGGATCTTAGTAATACAGTTAATGCCTAACACATTAAAAGGAAAGTTCAATGAAATTCATCCTAAACATACAAAACAATTGCTATATGGCACTTAGGACTAATAAAATCAAAGGCAGTATGTGGAATGAGAGAAAATCAAATTCAAAGGAATAACAACTGGATTATGTTTTTAAAAATGCTTTCCAACTTTGGAATTTAATATGAGGAAAATATAATTAGAACATGAGCAACATACATGAAGAAAGATTTCAATGAAGAGAATAGACACTGGAAACATGCACAAAAAATGTGCTTTTCTATTAGGTATCAGAAAATGAACTAAAAGGCAAAAGAATGTGCCTCAAATTCTGTCTGAAAGGATGAACTTAAAAAGAAACCGTCACTCCCCTTTAATACAACATTCTGGAGGCAGAGGCTGGGAGATATCTATAAGATCAGGGCCGGCCTGGTCTACTTGGGACAGCTTGGGTTATAGAAACCCATATCAAACAACAACAAAGCCAATTAAAAACCCCAGGAAAATGACAAAATAAAAACGACAATAACAGGAGACACTGTAGTGAAACTAGTGTTCTGAATATATTTGATGTTGTGAAATCTTCCATTCACTTTGGAAAACAGTTTTGCAGTTGTTTAGGAAAGTAACCATACAAGCACCACATAGCCCAGCAATTATCTTAACACTATATTTGCAGTAGTCCCAAAGTGTAAGCAATCTTAATACCTTTCAACAGGTGGTTAATTATGAAAATTGTGGTGTATTTATATCATAAACTACTCAGCAATATATAAGAACACTACAAATATATTTATAAACATGAAGGAATCTGAAAAAAGTAATGCTGAATGAAAAGAGCCTCAAAGTTTCATTTTGTGTGATTCCATCTAAATAACTATCTTAAACTGAAAAGTATTTAGAAATGGGAACAAACTTTAATTTTCCAGCATTTAATAAGAAGGGGGAGGGAATGTAATCAAAGTGTTTTCGCAAAGGGCAAAATGAGGGATCACGCTGTAAGGGAAGTATTTTATATCTAGATTCATTATACTAATAAAATAGTTTTGACTTTGTGCTGAAGTTTGGTACAATAAACCATTGAAAAAACAAAGAAATATACATGCTATATCATTTATTGCTTCTGAAAACTGCATGCTAATCTATAATTATTCTAAAACAGAAGTTCAGTTTAAAAGAACAACCATGTATTTATTTTACCATCGCTAAGCAGGGTGAAATGTCATATATGGAAAATTATAACGTAGAAATATTTTTAAGCACAAAAATAAGATCAAGTGAGCATCTATGTCTTAATTTTATTTATGAGAAAATAGAATATTAGAAAACAGAATATCATATGGTGAAATATTGTCCTCTTATGAAATTACATAATAATTAGCAATAGACGAAAATTTCTAATTAGCTACCATTCCTTGACTTGTGTGACTGTTGGTTTATGGCATAACATTTTGACTTAATAATTAAAAAAATAATGTCTAAAAACAAATTCAAATAAATTTCAATCTAATGCATTCTCCAAACTCTTAGGAGTAGGTATACAGTCATTTACACGTCACTAACTAGAGTCTGCTTGAATTATTTAATTGCCATAAGTAATCAAAAAAGTAACTTGGACAGAATTTCTTAAAAACATGTACATATTCTCCTTATGAATGCTAAATATCACATAATAGAAAGAAACAGTACATGAGGTAGATGGATAAAGATGTTGCATTTTAGTTCTCTATTTTACAAATTTATCTCTTGTCATTATGATACCATAATAACAATTCCAAGTATATTATTATCTAATATTTTATGACATGGTATTAGAATAAGTACATTGACTATTAAGACTTAAACAAATTCTAGTCTTTAAGTGAATAACAATATAGTGCACAGTATATCTTTTAAACTAAATCTTTTCCATTTCAATATGTTCTTATATAATCCAACACTATGTTCTTGCTGTATTCTTCCAAAAAAACGTTGTCATTTGTAACAACACTTGAATATATTTAATTTAAAGAGTTTTCTGATTTAACCTAGTCTCTGAGTTCTTCAGCATTCTCTGGATGAGGGCAGTGTAAAACTTGTACCATCTAAGGGAGGAATTTTTGTTCTTTATTTCTCTAATATGCATCGCTAGGTGCTCCAAAGGACTCCTGTTCAAATTTTAAGCAAATTTAAGGGGACTGACCAGGATTCACATGCCTTTAATCCCAGCACTCCGGAGGCAAGGCAGGTGATCTCTATGAGTTCAAGGCCAGCCTGGTCTACATAGTGAGTTCCAGGACAGCTGGAGCTAAAGAGAGACTCTGTCTCAAAGAGACCAAACAAACAAACAAACAAATACCTCAACACTTAAACAGTGTATGCTCTTCCATTTTCAACTACCTTTGCTTTCTGTACCTTAAAAAAGTATTGCAAGCAATTACAATTAATAACACGACAAGAATTATTCAATGTTTAGCCTTATATCTACCTTAATTTAAGACATATAATCCTACCTTGTGAGAGATAATAAAAATACATGTATCATTTGAAGCCATTTTGTATTTTGTGACTTGCCACAGCATCTACTTGCTTTGTCTTTGAAGTTAAACAGCACATTCAAAAATTGTCCCATTACACACACAACATACAGAGACAACACACACACACACATACACACACACACTCACACACACGCACATGGACACCGAGTTTCACTGCTCCTTTCTGAAAGAAAAATTGATATTTTAATCAGAGAAAGTTAAAACATGCCTGAAAATTAGAGTTGCCAGACGTTAAAATGATGACCTGATTTTGCAGTTTTGCCTCTCTCAGAAACTGGACATGAACTGTACTCAAGGAAACATCATAAAAATTAACAAAGTAAATGTGGAGTAACACAGACTTTTAGAAGTGAAGGAAGGAACTTACATCTGTGAACTAACCTAGAGAAAATTCAAGTTTGTAATATGAAAATTGTTCTGTGCTGAATTGATTTGCCCCAGAATTGGCTAGAGGCAAGGCCAAAACCTGGGCCTAAGAAATGTTGGAAAGGCAATGAAATTAACCTTTGAATCACTCAGTCCCTCAGTAATATCCCAGGATTAACAGATCTGTATGTTTTTCTTGTACTTGGAATAGGCAAGCTTGCCTTTTAAAGCAAAGAAAAATGAGGGCTGCATCAAAATGCCCCAAGTGAAACACAGATTTTTAGGCCTAACAAAAAAGTGAATAGACATAAAAAAATTCTCATTCTCCTCATCTATTGGCATAAATCTTGAACAGACCTGATGTATATGGAAAATGGGCTCTTCTAAATGGCATCTCCTGCTATATGTAAAATCCTCACCTAATAAATCCGATGTCTTCCCCTAGCCTTGTACATGGCTATTTTTCTAACTCTGTAAACATCTTTCCAATAGTTCTGTTAAATCTTTTAGAAAACTGTACAAATACAAGCTAAACAATAAAAAATGTAAGATCTATGGTTCCCTTGCCTTGGTTTATGTTCCATTAGGTTACTTGGAAATACCAACCTTATCATACTTCCAAATGATTATACAAAATTAAAAGGGTCAAATGACTTTTGAATTCAGAGTACCCAATTCCTGCAAAGAAATTCTAAGAAGACGAAAATTTATCTGCTCTAAGCTAGTATAAGGGTAATCATATAGTCAGGAGAATTAGATATTTTCATGAAGAATTCAGAATTCAAAAATAAAAGTCATGTCAGAGAAAAGACCTCATGAATGGACAGAAAGGATCATGACTTTGATATCAAATTTGATATCAGGTCATTTAATTGACAGCTGGTGATTCCTCTATGTGTTCAAACAAACAGCAAAATACATTCAAATATTCATCTAGGAATATATTTTATTATAAGGATTGACATTTAATTCTTTGACCTTCTAAAATTCAGGCTTCTCAAAATATGTAAGTTTATCTTTATTTTTCTTTCATCAAAACCACGCCTGTTTAGAGCTACACTATTTTGCATCGGTATCCATAATATAATGTCCAATAACTAATCTAGTTCATGCCTATGCTATAATAACAAAATTTGCATGTTCCCCCAGAAAGAGTGACTTGTTAAATATCCCATTCATGAATATGGGGATTTATTATTTGTTCTAAATGCAAAAACAAAGACAGACATATGGTGTACTATCATAGAAGAAATTTATTATATCATAGAAATCTACTTATTGAATGAGCAACAGCATTTATTGATAAGATACTGAGGAATAACACATCTTAAGAATGGTCACTTCTATAAACAGCTACATAAAAATTTAGATCCTCATAACAATTACTTGCTCTACTTTATGTTCCCATTGATTGACTGAACTAAATGTCATTATTCTGATGAGATTATGTTGTGAATTTCTGATTAGATATTCTAGTCATGTAAACGAATTTCATAACTGACATTGAAATGGGGTTTATATTATGATTCACTTTTTTTTTTTTTTTTGGCTATCACTCCTGTGTTAGTGTCAACTACAGTCAACAAATAAACCGTTTTGTGGGATTATTTTGACTTCTTACTCTATTTCAACTGTGTTTCTAAAAACTGGTGACAAAGATATGGCTTCCAAAGACACAGTAGCCATTTTGTTATGGTGTTGACACCATGCATATATAGACTCAGTCTTTAATAGTCTGCTTTGAAAAGCAAGTATGGAATTTGTTTGATTAAAGTTTATGCTACTTCACAATAGGAAAATGTGTCAACCTTTCACATCTTCTAGATTTCCATAAGAAGTAATAATGTAGATATTTGTATAGTTGAATTCAAATACCTTACTAAAAGGATTGTTTTTTTCACAGTTTTGAGGATTTAGTGTGTTTGTAATCACAAAGAAAATAGTCATTGGTGTCAATTGCATATCTTTTATCCACTTCTAAAACGTACCCTCCTGGTATAGCCTAATATAACTATTGGGCCCAGCCCACAGCCCCATTATTAGTTTCTGCTTGTATAAAATAAAGCATAATCGATTTGTATTGTTCATATTGTTAAAATAAACATGCACCAAAACATCCTGACTTGTCATCTTAAAATTGGATTGTTAGGCTCCCTCTGATTCCCTGGGCCTACAGGACCCACAACAGGCCTCTCTCCTACCCTCAGGCCTCGCTACAGGGTAAGTCCATTGCCCCCTCCATGCCTTGACAACCCCCCCCCCCACATCATCAGCCTCCTATCTCCACCACCATTCTCTTCTCTGAGTTTGGGTCCTGCCTCATTCCTGGTCTTGGGGCCCCAGACGCCTGGGGAACCAATACTGCTCCCTGATTCTTTTCATCCAGACCAACCTAGTGCCTTCTCTGGGCCCCAGGAGCACTTCTTCTGGGCCTGGCCCCGCCCTCAACTCCCTCTGCTTCCCTGAGCCTGCACCACCACCCAGCCTCTTTCTGGGACACTGAAGCTGACCTTTCCTCTTCCTGATCTTTTGCATCCAGACAAACCCAGCTCCTCGGTGCAGTAACCAGGAGGCCTTGAGGCCTCTTTCCACCCCATTTGCCTTTGCATCTCTCGGTAGCATGGCCACCAGCTGACCTAGACCAGCATCTTTCCTGGGCCAGAATCCCAGACCAGTCCAACCCCCAAATTCCTGAGGCCAAAATCGTTCCTGGAAGGATCCAGACCTTAGGAGAAAACCTGAAAACATCTGACCCCCACCTGAATTGGGCCTCTTTGGGAACTCCTGAAGACAAAAGCAATCCGGCCACTCCAATATAAAATCAAAAGAGAGAACCAGAAGCATAGACCAACCAACTTTTCATGCCCAAAAAGTAAACCACAAAGACACATAAAGTTTACAAAAGGACACAGACCTAAACTTGAAGTCTTGAGTCTCACACAAGAATCAGAAACTACAGAAGAAATTCACATGTCAAAATCACAGAGAAAAAATAATATGAACAACCAAAATAACATATCCCCACCAAACCAACACTCCTCTAGAAGCGTGCAATGAGAAACCCCTAGAGATAATGCAGGACATGGAACTCAAAAGAACAATTATGAACATGATAAAAGAATTCAGTGAATTTAAAGAACACACAAATGCAGAAAACAAAAAACTAAAGGAAGATAAGGATAAACTTCTGAATGAATTCAGAAAACAGAAATATTGTATAATACTCAGGCTGAAATGAAGAAGTCAATCACTCAGTAAGCCAATTAGAAATGACAGGAGAAAGCCTCACCAATAGGATGAACGAAATGGAAAAGAGTATCAAGACTGGAAGATAAAGTGGATGAACTAGACCACACAAGCAAAGATTATGAAAAATTTAAGAAATCATCAGAATACAATATGCAGGAATTGTGTGACACCATAAAAGGCCAAACTTAGGAATTGTAGGCATACAGGAAGGAGAATAATCCCAAGATAATGGGATGGGCCAGATCTTCAACAGAATCGTGGAAGAAAATTTCCCAAAATTAAAGAAAGACATGTCCATACAAATACAAGAAGCATATAGAACACCAAACAGACAGGACTATTAAAGAACCTCTCCACATTACATCATAGTAAAAACACTACATGTACAAAGCAAAGAGATAATTCTGAAAGCTTCAAAAGAGAAAAAAACAAGTCACATATAAAGGAAAACCCATTATGATTACAGCTGACTTTTCAGTGCAAACTATGAAAGCCAGAAGAGCCTGGACCAATGTATTCCCAGTTTGAAATGACCACAGATGTGAACCCAGATTACTATTCCCACTCAAAATGTCTAATATAGTCGAAGAAGAAAGAAAATCTTCCATGACATAAATAGGATGAAAGAATTAATGTCCAAAAAAACCCAGCCCTTCAGAGAGTTCTGGAAGCAATACAAAGAGCTTAAGAAAGAAATGACTATACCCAAGGGATTGCAGAAAGAAATCCAAAGAAGGTATAACTGTGGAAAGGTACAGCTATATCAAGAATGTAAATGGAAATAAAAAATCACAGGATTCAATACTCATCTTTCATTAATAACTTTGAATATTAAAGGACTGAACTTCCCAGTCAAAAGACACAGACTATGTGAATGGATTAAGAACCAAAACCTATATTTCTGTTGTCTGCAAGAAACTCATCTCACTTTCAAAGCAGACACTATCTTAAAGTGAAAGGATGGGAAAAAAATGTACCAAGCAAATGGCACTAAGATAAAAGCAGGCGTAGCAATTCTAATATCTGACGAAATAAACTTTACAGTAAAACTAATCAGAAGACACAAAGACGGTGACTTCATTTTGATCAAAGGGACAATGAATTAAGAAGATATTACAATCATGAACATATATTCACCCAACTCTGGTGTACCCAACTTCATAAAAGCAATACTACAGGACTTCTAGACTCAGATTAACCCCAACTCATTAATAGTAGGAGACTTCAATGCCCAACTGTCTCCATTAGATAGGTCAACAAGGCAGAGAGTTAACAGAGAGACATCTGAATTAAACAACGCCATACATCAAATGGACTTAATAGACATCTACTGAGTATTCCACCCAAGCACCAAAGGACATACTTTCTACTCAGAACCCCGTAGAACCATCTCCAAAATCAACCATATACTGAGGTACAAAACAAACCTCAATAAATACAAAGACATTGAAATAATTCCATGCATTCTATCAGACTGCAATGGAATAAAGCTTATAATCAACACCCAAAGAAGCCCTAATCATCACATGAACATATGGAGATTAAACAACACACTCCTGAATGATGAATGGGTCAAAAGAGAAATTAAGAAAGAAATAAAAGTATTCCTGGAATTAAATGAAAATAACAAT
>NW_008337147.1:3684881-3694624 GCF_000622305.1 Nannospalax galili
GATGGAAGTTTATAGCTCTAAGTGCCTACATCAAAAAATCGGAAAGAACACAAATAAATGACTTAACATTGCAACTCAACACACTTGAAAAGCAACAGCAAACAAAACCCAAACCCTGCAGACAAGAAGAAATAATAAAAATCAGGGCAGAAATTAATGAAATTGAAACAAAGAAAACAATACAAAGAATGAACAATTCAAGAGTTGGATCTTTGAAAATATAAACAAGATTGATAAACTGCAAACCCATTTAACCAAAAGAAAGAAAGAGCACCTCCAAATTAAAAAAATCAGAGATGAAAGTGGAAACATTACAACAGACACCAGAAAGATGCAGAACATTATAAGGGAATACTTTATAAACCTATATGCTACTAAATTTGAAGACCAAAAAGAAATGGATGGATACCTAAAGGCATGGGAAAGACCAAAACTAAACCACGAATAGATTAACAGCTTAAACAGACCCATAACACAAAAACAAATTGAAACATTAATACAAAACATCCAGAATAAAAAATGCCCAGGACCAGATGGAGTTACAGCAGAATTCTATCAGTCATTTAAAGATCTGCATCCAGTATTAATTTATTCAAAAAAATAGAAATGGAGGGAGGACTTCCAAATTCCTTCTATGAAGCCAGCATCACTCTAATACCAAATCCAGGTAAAGATACAACCAAAAAAGAACAGTAAAGACCCATATCCTTAATGAACATAGATGCCTAAATTCTCAACAATATACTTGCAAACTACATACAGACACACATAAAAAAGATCATCCACCATGATCAAGTCAGCTTTATCCCAGAGATGCATGGATGGTTCAATATACATAAGTCAAAAAACGTCATAAATCACATAAATGGGCTCAAGACAAGAACCACACAGTCATCTCAAGAGATGCAGAGAGGCCTTTGACAAAATTCAACATGCATTGATGTCAAGTCCTAGAGGCATTTGGACTGGAGGGAACATACCTCAACATAATTAAAGCCAAATATAAGAAACTATAAAGCCAACATCATTCTAAATGGAGAAAAACTGGAAGCCTTCCCATTGAAATCAGGAACCAGACAAGGCTGTACACTATCCCCACTTCTCTTTAACAGTACTTGAAAATCATAAAAGAGCAATAAGACAAGAGAAGGAAATTAAAGGAGTAATAATTGGAAAAGAAGAGATCAAATTATCCCTTTTTGCAGATGATATTATATTATATCTGAGGGGCGCCAAAAATTCCACCCAAAACCTCCTAAAAATTATTAACACGTTCAGTAAATGGGCAGGTTACAATATTAACCTACAAAAGTCTACAGCCTTTCTATATACCAATAACAAACAATTAGAGAAAGAGCACATGGAAACACTCCTGTTCAGAATAGCTGAAAAAAATAAAATATTTCAGCATAAACCTGACCACAGACATTAAAGACCTCTACAATGAAAATTTTAAATCTTTAAAGAAAGAAATTGGGGAAGACATCAGAAGACAGAAGGGCCTCCCATGCTCATGGATTGGAAGAATTAATAATATTGTGAAAATGACCATCCTACCAAATGCCATAAATAGATTCAAGGCAATGCCAATATAAATCCCCCAGACATGTTTCACAGAATTTGAAAAAAATTATCCTACGATTCATATGGAAGCAAAAAAGACCTCGGTACCCAAAACAACCCTGAGCAATCACAGAATGCAAGAAAATCTTCACTAGCGACACATCTGACAGAGGTTTAATAACCAGAATTTATAAAGAACCCAAAAAACAAAACTAAGACATGAAACAACCCAATTAAAAGGTAGACTAAGGAGGTGAACAGAGAGTTCTCAAAAGAAGAAGTAAAGATGTTTATGAAACATCTTAAAAGTTGTTCAACATCACTAATAATTAGGGAAATGCAAATTAAAACCACTTTAAGATTTCACCTTACCCCAGTCAGAAAGTTTCAGATAAATAAAATAAATGATACCAAATGTTGGAGAGGATGTGGGGAAAGGGGAGCACTCACCCACTGCTGGTAGACCTGCAAACTGGTTCAACCCCTATGGAAAGCAGTGTGGAGAAATCTTAAATAACTACAAATGAACCTACCATTTGACCCAGTTATACCACTTCTTGGCCTATACCCAAAGAACTCGTCCTATTGCAGAGACACTTGTACATCCATGTTTGTTGCTGCTCTTTCACAATAGCTAAGAGATGGAAGCAACCTAAGTGTCCCTCAATTGATGAGTGGATAATGAAAATGTGGTTCAATTATACAATGGATTTTTACTCAGCAGTTAAGAAAGATGAAATCATGAAATTTGCAGGTAAATGGATAGAACTAGAAACTGTTATAGTAAGTGAAGTAACACAGACTCAGGAAAAAATGTGAAATAAATTCTCCTCATATGTGAATCCTAGAACCATACTCTGATAAATAAGTATGCAACCAGACATAACTACAGGAACCAGGATAATGGAAAGGAAACAGGGAGATAAAGGAAAAGAATTAACCTGAAAGAGAAGAACAGTGGGAAACAGGTTAAAAAAAGGGAGATATGGATAAAATTGGGTTAGTTTAAGGGAGGGGGGACTGAAGGGTATACAAGGAACCTAGGGGATAAAGGGAAAGAAGGAGCACAAGAGTGGTAGGACCATAGGAGAAGGGTATCAGTAATGGAGAAAGGGGGGGGGGAATGGGGGCACCTTAAGTGAGAAAACTGTGATGGAGAGAATCATATTACTCCTACAACCTACTGACAAATTATACATAGCGGTCCAAGAAATATATGTCTAGGTAAGGTTTATGTGAGAGCAACTGGTCTTTGCCCCAAATTTTTCTACATAACACACGGTAATTAAAAATAACAGACTGGTGGAACTATCCTTCTTGTGTGTTTAACAGACATACATTGAGGTCTATAATAATTTGGTCAGAGGGACGTAAAGGACACTTTTTGCTCCTTGCCCTCCTAGGTCGACTAGTTCCAGGGGACTATGAGCATCTATCAAAATGTCCTATAATTGTCATGAGTCACCTGTCCTCTTGATGAAGGAGGCTGAGGAGACCCCACCAGATGGACTTGAACAAGTGTCCAGTCTATAAAAATAGGGTCAACGCAGTGGAATCATTTCTTCAATGCTTCCAAGTGAAGCCAACCATGGTCGAGCAGGACCTTTGACTTATCTTCACATAGGTGGAACTGGTAAAAGAAAGGATCAAGGGGCTCTCCCCAAGCCCATGTGACCTCTGAGGAACAGAACATCAAAAGACCTTAAGAGTAAAAATAAATCAGTTTTATCTGGATGAAATGTATGGCCCTGAACACCCAAAAGGGAAGTATAACCAAAGGTTAAATGGGACAACATATTTTCATAAGAGTTCATACGCATAGCTAAAGGCTACATAACAAGGAACAATGCCAGACAAATGATACCTTCCTTTGAGTTGATAACCAGGGTGGCCAAAGGGATTCCCAGATAGTAACCCAGCATAGAACTGGGAAAATGAACAGCAGACCCCAATCTTATCCAAAGGGATATAGACAACTAATTACTGCTAGATGAGGAAGAGTTGACCCTTCTAAAACAAAGACCTCTAGATAGGCTGAATAGATTCATCAGAATGGCAAGTCATGGGGAATGGCTGGGGGTACCGAAAACACTGCAGACTGTAGCAGGGATATCAGAGTATAAGGGCTCTAGTGGGGGAAGGGAGGCTATGGGAGGGGTGCTACCTGGGAAGTGGGTGTATAAATAAATAAATTTTAAAAAATTCTTCATAGCATAAAAATTTGCTCCTTAATAATTAGTACATGTGAGAAACATTACTGTTGAAATCTACCTGATGACTTTATATCCATGGTCAGATGCCAAGGAGCTCAGAAAGTAACTGACTGTGACTAGTAATCATCAGATATATAGAGATTAGAAACACGTGCATTGTAGTGTCAATTGTATTAAAAATGAATTTTTCTGTATGAAACTGTATTTTAATAATGAAATGGAGATATTTTTTAAAGTTTAAAACCTCATTTAATTTTGTGTCTTATAGGGGTTATATGGAATACAGTATTGTATAACTGTATCAATAACACTGTAAACCTAAAAATTTACCGCCAATTTTGAAAGAGATGCATCTTAGCTCTGGAAATTGTTATTGAATATGTCAATGCTGTTGTAATGAAATGTTTCTTCTAACTATATGGTTATAAAATAAATAATTTAGAAAATTGTATTGTTAGGAACATATCCATATATTTTTTTAAAAAATATTTTATTTATTATTTTTATTTTATGTGTATGAGTGTTACGCTTGCATGTAGGCAAGTGAACCTGTGTCATCCAATGCCCATGGAGGACAGAAGAGGCTCTCGGATCCCCTAAAACTGGAGTTATGGACAGTTGTTCGTTGCCATGAACACATCCATATATTTTCAGGTATCCATAACAAAATGTTTCATGATGATAGAATATTTTTCTATATACCTGGAGAAATGTCATTTGAGTAATCTCACAGACCCTATAAAATGGAAAACATGTCTGTAGATTAAACATATTGCTACACTTTTGTCTGCCTAGGACCGAAATAAGTGTTGATGAAGTTGGATCATCATTCAACTATGCTTTCTTAGACAAATTTCCCTGGATACCTTCCAGTTATACTTATTAGTATATATTAAGGCAAAGGAACACATTTAAAGATTTTGAAAGTATTTCAAGGAATGCCTCAACACATATCTAGAACATTACTAGAGAACAAAATGAAATGGCATTAATGAATCATTATCAATTCCATTTATCTACACAGATGGCATGAGTAAGTTTTGGAAACCTAGAGTAAATCACCTTGAGGTCACTGATAAGATTAAAGTCATAAGAAACTTTTGATTTCATACATATTTTTCTACAATCATTAATAATTTTTCTATTTAATATGATTCTTATTAGACTATGACACCTATTTTGAATTTTTTAAAATATTTTATTTAGTATCTTTATTTTATTTGTATGAGTGTATTGCCTGCACGTATGCGAGTGCACCCATGTTATATAATGCCACAGAAATCAGAAGAGGGCTTTGGATTCTCCTGGAACTGGAGTTAAGGACAGTTCATAGCCTCCATGTGGGCGCTGGGAATCAAACCTGAGTCCTCTGCAAGAGCAGTCGGTGCTCCTAACTGCTGAGCCATCTCTCCAGACTCCTATTTTGAATTTTAATAGGTAATATTGCTTTTTAGATTTTGAGGAACATAGTACACAAAGAAAATAACTAAAGAATGAAATCTTAAAAATATATTAAGAATAATGAGATATTTAAAAGATGATCAGTTATTGTGCACACAGAAAGTTGAAATAAACTGAATTATAGTGTAACTAAAACACACTTTAGAAAACGTAGAATCTTTATTTAATGACTTTGTTTGGGATCCATGAAAACCAATATAAGCTTTAGAAACAAACAAGTATACTGCCAAGAGTATACACCAGGGAATTTTTGCATTTAGGAATTTAAGAATATAAATCACATGATGGCAATGATACTTATTCCTCTGCATCATTTGAATCTTGATTCTCAGGATATCACCTGCAATGTAGTAGGTCCTCAGAGAATCTATTAAGAATATTTTGTTAATCCTATGAATATTAGAACGAAAATATAATTAGGAAACAAAATTCTTGGAAACAACCTTTTTGATCTTACTAATAAAATCATTATTCATATTTTAATCAATACTTTTGAGAATCTTAACAAATGGCTTTTATATACAGAACAAATATAACCAAAATATTTATCAAGTTTACTGTTTACTAATCTACACACATAGAGAGACACACACATACAGACACAAACACACACACACAACACTGAATATATACACTTGCATAAACATATAGTGATAAAACAGGTCAGGTCAAAATCACATCTGCGTTATATGAAATCTATCTGCATTAAAAGCACTTAACTAAGTATGTTCTATTTCTGGAATTTAACAGGACTAGAGAGTATTTTATTTTCACATCAGTATTGGCCTGGGAAGAGGCCTTTCCGGTGCTGAACAAGTAATCTTTGGGAGGCATTGCAAAATAGGAGCCCATTTACACGAGAAACCTATAATTCTTCTCCCTCCTCCTTCTCCTCCTCCTCCTCATCCTCCTCTTCCTCCTTTTTCTTCTTAATATCTTCAATTTCTTTCGAACTCCTCTCTGAGGATTTATTATAATAGAATGATATTTCTATTGAGGGTGAACCTGAAAATTGAACTGTACTTAAATAAAATTCTTGGAGGAATGGAAACAACATCTTCTAAACAATGTATTAGAAAAGTCAATCATACTTACCATAGCATATTAAGATAAATAGAAAATAAAAGTATTCAAAGACCAGGTGTTGTGGCGCATACTTTTCATCCCAAGACTCAGGAGGAAGAGGTAGACAAATCTCTGTGAGATTGAGTCCAGCCTGGGCTATACTATTCAATAACAAATTCCAGGCCAGGTCAGCTATGAATTAGTTTGGAGAGAATTCCATCATAGCAATATTGTGTTTTCTAATTTTTCAGACTGAATATCTTTACACCTTATTAAAGGAGCATGTAAAATAAAGAAGTTTAACTTAAAAATAAGTGTTTGCTATATATATGTTTATCATTTATTGAAAATGAAACTGCCAGGCTTGGTGGCTCATGCCTTTAATCCCAACACTCAGGAGGCAGAGGCAGGTGGATCTCTGTGAGTTCAAAGCCTGTGAGTTCCAGGACAGCTGGGGCTACAGGGAAATCCCCTCTCACAAAGACCAAAGGCCCAAAGAAACTGAATGCTAATGAGATAGATGTGCCTGAAGAATTCCTTCTTGTATGAACAGCTGATACTGCAGAAAGTAGAGCATCTTCACACTTTTTGGAGTTAATTGATATTTTCATTTTGTAATTATCAATGCTGAAAATGCTGCTTTGCATAAAAACACAGATAAAATGGCAGATGTATGTTTATACCATTGCTGAAATTATTTGAAATTCTGTGCTAATTCCAGCCAAAATTCATTTAATGTGAACTCAAGTCAGCAACTAAGTTGTTGTTAAAATGAAACTTTGTAACACAATAAAATCCAGAGACATACAAATTTGATACTTAGATGCTGAAGGATGAAGTCTCTATTTCCCAAAATTAAACCATTGTTTCAGTAAAAGAAGAACATATTGTAGGTACAATAAAACAGTAAAATTCATTAGATAAAATAGGGTGAAATACAATAAGATTTTTGAAAAACACTTAAAAAGTTTTTAAAATACATAAGCAAATAATTCTGTGATATTTTTGATCATATGTTCTAATAATATGGCAACTAATTGAATCAAAAGACACATGTATTTCACATTTTAACGTCTCTGAAATTGAATGCCAAAGAATCAAGTCTCCTTTTATTTTGAAAACAGGAATCTATGTAAAGAATCCAACTAAAATCTCATCTAAAAAGAAATTATTTTCTTTTACATTTTTATTTTTTACTTATAAATTTTTATTATTCTTATGTTACGCATGTATTGCCTGTGTGTAGGTAAGTGTACCCATGTTGTGCAATGCTCATGGAGGACAGAAAAGGACGTCAGATCCCCTGGAAATGGATTTAAGGACAGTTGTTAGCTGCCAAGTGGATTCTGGGATTCAAACCCAGGTCTTCTGCAAGAACCAGTGTTCTTAACCGCTGAGGCACCTCTCCAGCCCTCTACTTTTGCTTTTTTTAATTGATTTTTTTTGTGCATTTCATACAGAACAGCTCAAACGATCATAATCATCTGTATATCCCCGTCCCCACTGGCACCCTTCCATAGCCCCTACCCCGCCCCCACTGGATCCGTATACTCTTGTCATCCTTGTTAAGATGCACCAGGTTGTCAGTGTCTCCAGCTGTTTTCCAGAGCAAGTCTGTCCACTGAGTCTAGTCAGCCTATCTAGTGTCCCTTGTTTTATGAAGATCACCTCTTCTTCATCTAGCAGCAATCAGTTGCCAACATTCTCTCAGATAAGACCAAGGTCTGCTGTTCATTTAAACAGTTCTATGCTGGGATATTGTCTGCCTGGGTCTGATATGCTATCTCTTCTGAATAATGGTAAATGTTTGGTTCATATTATTGATAATAAAAACAAAACATGTAAGACACTGTTAAGTAAGGGCCTGGGGATGTATTTTAGTGGAGGAGTGATTTCTTAGCATCTGTGAAGCCCTGGCTTCAATCCTTCCGTCCGCAAAAAAAGAAAAAGTGAATTAAAAAATTTTTTAAATTTATTTTTAGTCACGATGCTTTGTATTACTCCTTCAATTCCTTTATTTGTTATGGGTCTGTTTAAGCTGTTGGTCTCTTCTTGATTTAGTTTTGGGTATTATTGTGAATGTAAAAATTCACCCATTTCTTTTGGGTTTTCAACTTTAATAGAGCATGGGCTTTTAAAGTAGTCCCTGATAATTCTCTGGGTCTTTTTAGTGTCTGTCCAGATTTTTCCTATTTTGTCTCTGATTTTGTTAATTTGAATTTGCTTTTTTTTTTTTTTTTGGTTAACTGGGCTAAGTGTTGGTCCATCTTGTTTCTGGTTATTTGTAGTTATACGTTTTATTGATAAATTCTGAAATGAAATATATTGCCTACTAAATAGAAAAAAAGCCACGAACTAGTTGGAGTCTAATTTTTCTCCATGTAATGTCTTACTTTTGTCCCTTAAATAAAATTAAAACTTATACAAGAATAATTTAGATGCTTATGTATAATCAATATATATTTAATATATTCATTTCCTTTGTGGTATGCCAGTGTGACTTTCATTGTGCATTAAAGAGGTAAATAAATTGTTCTTATATTTCAGTTCAGATGACCACCTTTTCTGAAATGTTCTCATATTTGTAGGTTTAATTCAAATCTAATTATTACTTGAGTAATTTTGTGTGTTTAACATTCATTCTTTTATACAGTAGCATTAATGTACAACAAAGAAAATAGCATTTCATTTCATCTTATTGAGCTAATTTACTTACTTTTCTTGTTGAACTGAGAGTACCTAATTAACATGTAAATTTGAACAGCATTCAGGCCCACAGACACATACAAGGTGTGTTCCATGGATCCACATGAGACAAAGGCACTGCCTCTGCATTGTGAGGAATCTATCATAATATAGTAATAGCAGTTTCCACAACAAAGTTTACAAAGTCAAGAAAGATATTAAAAATGAAATCAAATCATATCTTGCTCTTAGAAAACCAGAATCCTTTTACATAATAAAACCACAAATATTTTCCTATTAACTGTTCTGATTAAGACAGATTCAAAAGGAAGAGTTCCACAATGTTACTATGTCACTATTATAATTACCTGAACAAATAAAAGTCTCTCTTTTTAAAATATTTTATTTTATTATTTTTTAAAATTTTATGTGTATGCATGTATTGCCTGCATGTTGGTAAGTGCACCCATGCCATGCAATGCCCGCAGAGGACAGAAGAAAATGTTAGAGCCCCTGGAACAGGAGTTACAAACAATTATTATCTGCCATGTTGGTGCTGTGATTCGAACACAGGTGCTTTGCAAAAACAACCAATGTTCTTAACCACTGAGCCAGCTCTCCAACCCCCAAAGTCTCCTTTTTTTAAAAATTAATTTTTTCCATGTGTACACAGTATAATTTAATGACATTTAGATCCCCTCCCCTATCCATAACTCTCCCCAGTGTTGTCTGCCCAATTTAATGTACCCTCTTACA
>NW_008337147.1:3694648-3698077 GCF_000622305.1 Nannospalax galili
ATGGAATATATAATGTCCAAATATCCTCCAGTGTGGGTCTATCCACTGGGCCCATAAAGAGACACAACCCTTTAGTATACTGTATTCCCTAGCCAGCATCCATCAATAGACAAAAGTTTCTTAGGTTATGTTGGAATTTCTTACCTACTTCCTCATGTCTATACTGGAATTTTAATTCTTAAATTTAATTTTTAAGAGTGACCCAAACGTGGAAGACAGTTATTCCCCTAGATATTTCTTGAAACTGTCTATCACCTGGAACTGTGCTGATGGAATGGTCTCCTGAACTTTGACCAGAAATTATAGAAACTATTAACTCAGAGATAGTACCATCTAAAATACAAAGCATACGGTTTGCAATGTGAAATTTGGACTGACATAGCTAGTGTGATTTTAAACCCACTGGCTCTGTGTATTGAATATTGAAATATGTGGAAATATTGTTTGTAATTCAGTCTTGAAATATACACTTTTTAAAATTCTTTGAGCTTATTATTTTTACAATTTCATAAGGAGATATATACAAAATATTTATTATCTATATATAATTTCATTCATTAGCACAGCATTTACATCATTTCCAGTATTAGGAAAGATATTTTCCTAAGCTGATCATTCTTGTGGTTTATAAACTTCACAGCTGGTTAAGACCATTGATTCTTTGTGTTAGTTTGCATATTACCTTCTGGTAGTATGGGAGCCAGTCCTCAGGGAGAGGGCTTCTAAATCAGTTCCAGCATGATTTTGGAAGTTCTATGGCATAAGTGAGCCATGTCTTCAGCAATAGTCTTCCCTTCATGTTTTGGAAGACAACAGGACAATGGCAATAGCCTATACTATTTGGGGAATCTCTATCTACCGTGGACATCAATTCTAAGAGAGGTTTTCCATCCCTGGTACTGGGGCGTACATAGCCTATGGTTACAGACACACACACACACACACACACACACACACACACACACACAAGCATGCACACACACACACACACACACACACAGGGACATACACATTCTAAATTAAACTTAAAAAATCTTTCCTTATGATTTTCCCAGACATTCTTATTGTTATCAATCGCTTCTTCCTCTCGTTCCATCTGTCCTTCCTTTCTCTGCACTTAAAGTTATTCCCTTGGCCCCACTTTTCCCATTTCCCACTTGTTAGTGCCTGTGTCTTACTCTTCTCTCTGGAGGTCCTTTTTTCTCTGTCCCCTAGGATCCTTTTCTTCTTTCCAGGTTCTGTTGTCACATCAAGTTATAGATTCCGTGTGTCCCCTGTACTCATTATGTCCCCCTTATTCATATCGAGTAACCTCTAATCCCTGCAAGTTCCTTTTCATACTCATGTCTCTTTTGAAACATTTTTTTAACTCAGTAAGTTTAACAAGGGCCACCCATGTTAACATCTGTACACGGTTGTTTTAAGTTTGCTGGGCTTACTGGTAGGAAGATAATCGAAGGTACAGTATGTTCAACAAATGCTAATTTTAATTTTATAAATTATAAAATAGTGAAAATACATCAAATATAAATAGGATAAATTAGAGTTTGGGAACAGTTCAGCTGAAATGATTATGTGTATCAGAAGTTCATCAATTCTCTTCTTCCTCATATTTACTGAGAAATAGAAAACCAGCAATTTGGTAATGCATTTTTAACTACTGTGAGTGATGGAAACTACAGCTGAAGCTTTGTTGGTAGGAAGCTTGATTATAAATGTATAGCTATATTATAGCTTTGTCTATAAAGATTATATAAATATAGATATACATATATACATACATACTAAAACAAATTTTCTAGCTGACTTTTCCTCAATGTAAAAGATAAGCATGAAAAGAAAATGAAATTTTCGATTAAAAAATACAATTTTATAAAAAATGAAACTTTATTTTGCTTCATAATAAAGCAAATGATGAACCTGAGAGGCACAATACAATTTGATGTTAACTTTTAAATAGATTTATGTTAAAGTTGAATAGATTTACTTTTGTATTTTATAATAGAACAGAATATTTTAATGACAGTTATTTTATGAATGAAAATTTAAATCCATCTTTTTGATTTTTTAAAATATTTTTACTATTTTTAATTTATGTGTATGGGTATTATTCCTGCTGTAAGTAAGTGCACCCATGTCGGGCAATGCCGGTGGAGGATGGAAGAGGCTGTCAGATGTCCTAGAACTAGAGTTATGGTCAGTTGTTAGCTGCCATATGGGTGCTGGGATTTGAACCCAGGTCTTCGGCAAGAATAGTCAGTGCTCTTAATCGTTGAGCCATCTCTCCAGCCCCACTTTTGATTTTTTCAAATAAATCCTCATCTTCAAGTCCTTTCTTTTAGTGATAAGCTAATATAGAAACTATTTGCCTTCTTGGCAATTTCTTCAAATAGCATTCTATCATTCCAGAATAAATTTCTTTTTGTGACTTTATTCCACTTTTGCTTATTAAAATTAAAAAATTCCATGTCTGAAAACATGAAATTTCAACATTCTAAAGTCTTACCGATAATAATTACAGAAATTGTTTAATTTGTCATAATTGTATAAACAATGTCTTTCAATGTACATTTTCATTTCTTTAAGTACAAGTAAAATTGAGGTATTTTTCGAGGGTTTAGTAACATTGCTATTTTTCATGTGTGGATTGATACTTCATGCTTTTTGTAAGATGTAAGTGATTCTGTAATGTCATATACATAGGCACACAGTGAAAAGATAATAGATACATACATACATAGGCATACTGTAACAAAAGAATCCTAGAAAGCGATATAACATTTCCATATCTAGAACCATGCACCTTTTTCAACAAAATTTAGATTTGGAAAATCTTTCATTTTGCTTCTGTAGCTGTTTGTGATTATTTAGTGAAGAATATTCAATGTGCTTAGACAAAATGTTTTCTGACAGAGAAAAATAATATTGTTTTCTTCTAAAATGCTTTGTATCAAGGTAAAAATAGCCAATTCTAATCTTTCTTTAGAAAAAAACATCAAAGCATTTATATAAGAATGTGAGAACTGGAGAGCGGCTTACCAGGCTGTATTTGTGGGAGACTAGGAAAGTCAGAATTTGCAATCACAGAGGGCCAGTTAAGCCCTTCATCTTCTCCAGGTAGATAAATTGAGTGCCATGCACTTTGCTATGCAAGGAACTTTTGAATGAAACCTTTTAAAGCAAACATCTTGTTTACTCTGACTAGAAATTTTTATAAGTTTTATAATTGTGATAAAAAGATAGATTACACAGCAAATCTCTTCATAAAATATGCTGATTATCACTGGACTTTTATAAATATGATTTAATAACTATATACACTATATAAAATATATATTCAGTGATTGTTCTCTTGATAGAATTTTATGTTCATGTTTCACCTAAAATCATTAGAGAGGTAAAGTCATGACTTTTAGTTGTGTTCACTTT
>NW_008337147.1:3698105-3709225 GCF_000622305.1 Nannospalax galili
CAATGTCTTCTTTCCCTCGGGCAATGTTAGGGAACTAAGCAAGGTTCATCATTAAAAGTTGTCCTGTGATACATGTGAAGTAGTAAATTAATATTGTATTCATGAGAGCCAAAGCAAAATGTAGTTGCGTAAGTTTCCACCTTTCCACAATGAAAATATTAGATTATTTTCTTTGTGATGTGATTATTATGCAAATTATTGAATGACTGAAGTTGAACTTCATAAATTGTTATGAGGTTTAAATAAGTTTTATGCATATAGATTATTAGGATGTCACATACCCATATAATAAGAGCTTGAGAAATTTTAGGTATTAATGTCATTGTGGTGCAATGAGAACTTTATTAGTAGTTATAGTCTCTAAAATGTTTTTTTCCGTAGCAGGAACAGAAGAAGAATTTCAGTAGGCTTATTGAGCATATGTATGAAAATATAGTTTATTTCTCAAAAATGAGATTTCTAAAACATTTGTTCCATGTTAGAGATAGATCAATTAGAAAGTAATACAAGGCACAGTAAAGAATTAAGTATTATACTATGAATTAAAATCAAGTTAATACGAAGTAAAGAAATTATGAAATTTATAAGTTATAAATGAAGATACATAATGAAAAAAATTCACTTAATATGTTCACTTAAAACACCTTACATGCATGTATGAAATTCTGAAAATATTATTCTTTAACATAAAAATTCAATTTAAAATGTTAAAAAAGAAGAAAAAGAATATAAAACAAAATATTGAAAAACAAAGATAAAAAGTAAAATTCAAAAAATACATATTTCTTTAAAAATTGAGTAACAGTTTATTATTTCCAAATCAATTAAACTATACTTTTCTAAGGTAAGTCTGCATTGGTGACAAAGTTCTTAACTTTCTGTTTTATGAATGAGGAATTAGGACTATGAAATTTTAAGTGACATGACAAAAGCTATGTGACAATTAAGCATCAAAGCCTGAAAGAAACCCATTTTCCCCCTTGAGTTTTTTTCATGATCTTAAGTTGTCTTCTTGTTAAAAAAAAAGTAAATAAATAAAACAAAACATCTAATTCAAATGAAGTTCAAGTGAATTTTATACACCTACCCTGCTCTTAGAATTCTGTCACATACTTTGCAGATATTTTAGCATTTAAGGTTTTCAAGAAGGAATTTGAGAGAACAGAAAGTATAACTAGCTCACCCTAAGTTGTTAATGTCAGATAACCCATCTGAGACAATGGATGTGTCTCTAGATAACACTCCATTTTTTTCCTACTGTATTGGGTAAAAATTGTTTAATATTGCCTAACTATCACTTAAACCTATCGTTAGTCTACCGACAAATACTTATTAAATGGCTAAACTAACTAATGAATATTAAATGAAATGAAAGAATAAATTAATGAGTACATGTGTTCCGTTGTAAAGTATCTGCATTTGTACCATTTATACCAGGGAACAATGTGTTACATAATAATGAGGGCGATATAAGAAACATTATGCAGCTCTTATGCCATCTCATCATAAGGTTTAGTTTTCAGAGCACTTAGTTTTATACAAAAATATATTTCTCATCCATTTATGTCAAAAGGGAATTCATTCTAAATGCTAACATCAATTAAATACAATTTTTAACATAATTTGTTGAAATTATAACCTTTACAGAAAAAAAAAATTCAGAAATTAAATAGCTTTGTCCATAATGGAAACTTATTCAGAAAAGAAATTGTTTCATTTACTTCTCTATCTACCTCCTCTAATAATTACAATATTTACCTATATACACATGGCACCTACAAACAAATTTATATTTGTTAAATAAATATTCCTTCATTTGTCAAATTCAGCATAAAATAATTTTTTTCACATTTTTCACTATGTTTTGTTTAGCTGCAAAACGAAAAAACATGACCCCTACTTACCTTGCTGGTGGCTGAGACACAGAGTCTTACAATACACAAACAGGTTTTATGTTCAACTCCTTTTGTAATAGCCATAAATAAATATAAATTTGAGCAGCTGTTCTCTTTCCTGTTATGTCAAATTACACAGTATGATCTCCCCATCTTTATTGAGAATTAAAATTAAAACTACTGAGAGAAAAAAGAAATATCTTCACATTTTTCTTATGATTATGAAATTATGAAGCTTCTCGAAGGCAGTATCATTAATATTTCTCATTTTACCATTAAAAAAAGCAAAATCAGGTTCTTTAAAAAAAAATTCCTCATTTATTTTTAACCCTCTGAGTCTAATTAGTGCTGCCATTATGTGCATGGGTCTGAGGGCAAACTACTAGTAGCCACTTCCCCAAAGAAAGGTGGCTTTCCCTCCCTTCCTGTAGTAGCCATCACCTGCCAACAGCACCTCAGCTATGAGTGGGGCTTCAAGAGCACCTCGCCCACTCTATGTAAGTTTATGAGTGTAATAGTCAAGTAATTTTGAAGATGGTATTTTCTAGCACTCTTTCCCATCCCATGGCTCTTACATTCTTCTTCACCTTCTTGAAGCTCCTTGAGCCTTAAGTGGGAGGCAGGTTAATATACATTTCTCATCTACAGCTGAGCCCTCACAGTCACGTGTTCTTAGCACTTTGAACACTGATGAGTCTCTTCACTAAACGATGCAATAAGTAACTTCTTTAGCCGTGGTTAAGAGCAGCACATCTCCATGTATAAAACGTGAATATTTAGCATGCTGTATGACAACAGGATCATTTACCAAAATACCAACAGTAGATGCCCCCTAGGGTCTAGATTTCTCTATTCTTGGATTTTGACTATGTTTACCACACCAGGCATGAATTCATTAATGTGGTTTAGGACTCAATTTCAATCTCTAGAGCAATTGGTTGCCTCACAGTCATTCCTGTAACATACAGGGTCAAGTGCTGGGTAAGACCTATAATATCTCTTTTTTTTTCTCTCCAACAACTTACATAATACCTTTCAACATAATGAAAGCTAAGTAGCAGGAGGTTTTCTGGTAAGTTCAAGATTGATTCCATTATGCCCTGCAATCAAACTGTTTGGTATCTTCAGAAATATGGTCTTACAATGTAGCTATGGTAGGCAACCAAGAAATAAAATGGTTTATAATTTTGTGGGTGCATTTGGGGCCTCCCTGACCAGTAAGTTCGAGAGATAACCCATGTCTGACATCGAGATTATCATTTAACAATTCGTGTAACCTGGGAGTAGCATAATTCACCCATGTGAAATGCCTCTGTTTAAACTGTATTTAATATAATTATTTTAACTTACAATCTAGAATAATTTTAAAAACACCATAGATGTATATAGCTTATTTCAGAATAAGTATCTTCTGCATAGTATATTTGTTAAGGTTACTTTCTAAAAGAAATTCTCATCATTATCTTTAGTAGTCAGTAGCAATTATTCATCAAATTAGGAAAGAAAAAATAAGGATAGCTGTTTGAATATAGACTCGGACTCTGTAGGTAAACAACTGAGTCAGTCTTTCAAAGTTAATACTTGGGAAAAATGCTCCTCGTTATACTGGTCATCAACTATCATATTTAGTGATATCTAAAAGTATAGCTAATGGTAAGGTTTCTTTTATTACAATTGTTTTCCTTTCAATAAACAGTAAATTGTTCAGATAATAATTTAATCTGATGTGCCTTTGCTAATTCCCAACTGCTCCTATACCTTCTGCACATAACCTTCAGAGTATTCTTCTTGCTATTCAAGCGCATAAAAAGATAATTGTCGATTCTTTTTTGAAACCTGATATTTCCCATGCCTAGAAAAATGATCATTGCTCTGTTCATGGAATGACTTGAGAGATAATGAAACTGCCAAACTCAACACTATTTCATTCAGTGATTTACACCTTTACAAAAAGAGATCAAATCTCTTTAAAAGCCTACAGATACTTCCCGTGTGAGACCTCCTCTTTCTGCCATAGTTGCCCTTTGCCAGAGAGGTGTGCACATCAGTGGTAAGATCAGAGAATATTTTTCCTCAATTTTCACTTTCTCCAATAATGGTCCCTGACTATTACAGAGGTGTGCAAAATATTAATAATTATTTCTATTACATTTGAATTATATCACATTTATCAATTCAACTTCATTTTTCCTTTCCATTTTATGACAAGATGTGTATTATGCTTGATTACATAAATTTATTACTTTGCATAAAAGTAGTTTTTCTACAGTTCTATTAAAATTTTCTTAAGAGGTTTGGGGCAATATATTTTTTCAAAAACACTTTGGTATTTGTCACTTATTTGGGTTCATGATATTTAATTTAAACATATATGTCTTTTAGGTTCTTGATCATCATGAACTTTATTTTTTTTTATTATAAATTGTTACATTCAAATTCAGGCTTTAAATGAGATTAGAACAAGACTAAATCAAAACACACATAAATCAAAAGATAGATAATGCTCCTTTGTGTTTTCTTTCCCAAAAGAGATTAGAGATATTTACATTTGAAAATCTCTTAACAAAGTTGATCTGTAAAAAGGTTCATTTGATTTCACCAAGAGGAGATAATGAATCACAATTTTAGGCCTGAATGTCAACATCTAAACTTTATTATTTATTTTCTTCATTAAGCTGTAACATCAGCCCCTGTTATCAATGAGAGGCTGGCTGCACTCCAGTAGATGTCCCTATGCCCAAGCACATACAGGCAGCACTAAGTGGACTTACTGAGTTCAAATAGGAACACATTAATTTGGGAGGAAAAGGTACATAAATGGTAGGCAAGGAACAGGAAGGGAAGGAATGGGGAATGTATTTGCTCAAAACATATATGCATGTATAGATTATCAAACAATAAAAAGTAATGTAAAATAAAAAATCATTTTCCATTGCAGTATATGTGAATTTTCTTTTACACATGTCAAAGACCACTTTTTGTTAGTTTGTTTTTATGAGTGGTTTATTTTCTTAAAAAAGAATCTGGGTCTTTTAAAAGTCTGACATCTGTCTAAATTTTAGAAATCGACTTGAAGTAACTTCTTCTTGGAATACTACAAGAAGCTATTGATGTTTAATATGGAGATTATATAATAATTTTGAAAACAAAAGTTTCAATTTTTACACTCTTGTAGTTAAAGATGATAGTCCTTAAACAGCTTATGGGTAAAAATGATCAAATGTCTTTGAAAGTATGCCACAGGCTCCTATTTCCAGAAATGTAGAGTAGGCATGCTTTAAGCACAATTCCCATTCCTGGAACTTACTGCCAGGATTAAGTTTTTTCTAAATCTGAAGGTTAGAAAGAAGATGAAACTGACTGGAGAACTTGGGTCTTGAAGAACAACATGGTGGGAGTTTCTTGGGTTTTCCTTTTGCCTTATAGATATCAGACTTCAAGGACTTCAAGGTATGAAAGTTGGAGATCAAAAAACAATTAGTTCAGAGGGCTTCAAGGCATTTACATTTAAAAGAAAAACAGTAAAGCTGTAGATATTTGCAGATAACCTGATCATATACGTTAATGTACTCCTAGAACTAATAGAGTTTTGAAATAAAAAAGTATATGCAAAAATCAACTGTATTTCTATATATTATTCATGAATATATGGATATCAAAATTAGACTCATAGTATCACTTACACTTAATGCAAAGAATAAATCATGTTCCTAAACTAAAGAACCCGTAAAAGTAAGGAATCTGGACAAGGGATTGCCTAGTCGTAGAGTAGTTGCCCAGCATGAAAATATTATTCCAAGTACTGAAAACAAAACAAACAAAAATTAAATAAATGGGAATGTCATGTTGTTTTAATAGAAGTCTACATAGTAGAGATGACGATTTTTCCAAGACTGTTCTGAGTTTATAACACTTCCTATGTAAAATCCTGGGTAGTAATTTTGTAGATATAGAAAGTATGGCCCTAATGCATACATGAAAAGTCAAAGGCACTACAATAGCAAAAATAATTCTGAAAAAATAACCATCAAGTGGGTAGCATTCATTTCTCAATTTTAAAACTAAAGGAGCTACAAATAGGACTGTGAAGCATTGTTTAGAGCAGTAGGCATGGAAAGAAAGTTCAGCACTGAAATCAAAACTGCTTAAAAAGATTTGATTTTACATTTATCATTCTTTATTTACCTATCTAATTATTTGTGTGTGTGTGTGTGTGTGTGTGTGTGTGTGTGTGTGTGTAAGCATGAAATCATATGCCAAGGTCTGTGTATAGATAGAAGACAGAACAATTTGAGGGAATCATTATCTCATTACAGCATGTAGATCCTGGGACTTGGCAGTAAGCACCCATACTTGCTGAGGTATCTCACTGATAATCACAATTGATTATTTAACTGAACTGTGTTTTCATAAGATACTTTCCTGTGGTTAGCCACCACCTCTGGCTCTTACAATTTTCCTGCACCCTCTTCCACAATCATCCCTGAGCCTTGGGAGGCAGAAGATTATGTAGGTGTACTATTCAGGAATAAGCATTCTGCAGCCTCTTGTTCTCTATAAGTAGGCCAGTTGTAGGTTTCTGTGTTAATTAGCATCTACATTTTTTTTTTCTTGAGAAGTTTGAGGGCAGTATATTTCAAACAAACTGTAGAATTTGTCACAGATTTGGGCACATGATATTTAGTTGAAAAATATTTCTTGCTTCTCTTTATTGAATTTCTAAAATTTTCATACAATATAATTTGATGTTATTTAGATTCCTTTCCTTATCTACACCTCTATAAAATTAAGCCTATGGAGTACATTTGTGTCCCCACATGTCCTTCTGTGGGGTTGGGGCCATTCACTGGAGCCTGTTAACCTACCAAGAGTCCTATGCTTGACAGAGAATGTCTCTGTCCCTTCTAGCGTGCACTCTGCCTCCCTCCCACTTTTCTTACGTGGGTTTGGAGCTTATTGATTCCTCCTGGCACTTGTGAATGCTATCAGCACTGCTGTGACTTCATATGAATGACTTCCCAGCTGTCTGGGAAACTCTGTTTTCTTGTGGTCACTAGCGCCACTACCTCTGGCTCTTATAATCTCTCTGCCCCCTCTTCCACGTTGATCCCTCAGCATTGGGAGGCAAAAATTTGTTATAGGTGTCTTATTCAGAGAGAAGTCTTCTGCAGCCTCTTGTTTTCTGCATGCTGGCCATATGTGGGTTTATGTATTGATCACTATCTCTTGTATAAGGAAACTACTCTGGTGAGAGTTATGCGATGCATTAAACTGTGGGTAAAGCAGTAAGTCATTAAGAGTCAGTTTAATATGAGAACTACTTAGTAGAAAATTAGTATTAGATTCTTCCCTATATCCTGTGACCTGTCTATCCTCAGATTCCTAAGCCTGATATCAATGTCAGATATGGGCTACAACCTAGAAATCAGACCTCGAATTCAAATAAAGAGTGCCTGGTTTTCATGTCTTTTTCTCTACTTGTGTGATATTCAATAGCTATATGAAGGAAAAAAGGTCATTTACCCCAGCAAAATGTTGTATGACATAATAGGAAACCATGTGCAGTTCCAAAACCTTTGGTACATTTCACCACATTATGAAAGAAATCATATTAATCTTTAAAACCATGAACAAGGAAACACTGACATTGACTTGTTCTTGGACCTCATTTTCCACAGTGCAATCATATTAGAATGAGATGAATGTCTTCACTTGCTTTTTTCCAACTTTGTTTGTGTGAAATAGAGTTTTCCTTGTTGCTACAAAAAACTACCAAGTTAAATTCTTATCTGCTACTGTGATTCAACAACAAGTTTCAGAGAGTTAAATAGTGGAAATAATTATAGATAGTCCACTCTCATGATTTGAATATTGCTTCTGGCAGTACTGAGATTTTAATGAGGAAAAAACCCTACTGTATTATTATTTTTCTTTCAAAAGCTGAAATAAAAGCCATCTTATACTTCTGTAACAACACCATAGAAAAATGTATTTTGTTTTGAATTTCATTTTTTTTGCTGCAATAATTAGTTATGCACATGCCTGTAATTTCCAAGGCCAATTGGACATTTATTGAATAATTTTACAGTATCATTTTTTGCAACTATACCCTTAGAAAAACTTAGATCAAGTAATTTACTGTAAACTACATCTTTTAAGTAAAAATCGAGCAAAAAGCCAGGTATGGTGGTGCACATCTTTTATCCAGGCACTCTGGAGGCAGAGGCAGACAGAACTCTGTGATGTTAAGGTCAGTCTGGTCTATATAGCCAAATCCAGGCAAGCTGTGGCTACAAGGAGAGCCTGTCTAAATATGTATATATACATATATAAAAATATGTATACATATATGTATATATATATATATTCAAAACATATGTTCTTACTTTTCAAATATATTTTTAGTAATTCAAGGCAATGTGTCATTTCAGTATACTATTAAAATGCATATTGATTATATGCATATATTTATTACTCATATTATAATCCCTCTGTGGGGTAGGAGCTAAAAAAATAAACTAGTGCTTTTTAACTCTGCTTATACTGATATAATTATTATTTTTAGGAATATAGTTAATGTAAAATATATTTTACACTTTTTGAAAGAAACAACAGTACAGTCGACATATTTTTTTTCTTGGCCTAAAAGTCAAGCACCACTCCTAAGAGTAGAATAAACAAAGAATAAAAATCTGTTTGGGGGATGTTCTGAAATGGGCAAAGAGTTAAACAAACATCCCCATAATGGAATAGTACACTCCAGTTGAAAATAACAAACCTCTAATAAACATGATTTGGATGACACTTGGGAAATATTAGAGTGAATGAAAAAAGCTACCCCCAAAATTTACTTACTGAAAAACCAAAATTATGGAGAAGTAGTACAGATTATTAGTTTCCAGGAATAGAGTCTGTGTGATGTATAGTATAGCTATAACTACAGCTCGATGGCAAAAGAGTTCCTTTGAGTTGATGAAGTAGTTTTGTGTTTTGATACTCTTATTTAGTATATGAATATTCCTGTGCTAACTTTTAATAGGTTCCTGTACAAAAAGCTAAATGAATGTAAAATTTTATGAATATGAATAAAGTCTGATGTCTATGTAACAGTATTATTAAAAAGTCTGTTTGGAGAAACTGTGTTTGGTAAACCTAAATGCTAATTTATATAGTCCTTTAGGCTAGATATTATCATATTTAAAAAATACAGATATTTAAGTTATATTTTATTAGAATGGACATTTTAATATAAAAACAATGTTTTATAAAAAAATCATAGTATATTTAAATCAGTAGATTAACACTTTATTTTTTATTTAGTTTTATTTGTTTTTTTTATTTTTTAGGCATTTTTTTGGTATTATTATTATTTATTTTATGTATGAGTGTATTGCCTGCATGTATCCAGGTGCACCCATGTCATGTAATGCCTTCAGAGGTCAGAAGAGGGCGTCGAAATTCCCCTACAACTGGAGTTTCAGGTGGTTGTTAGCCACCAAGTGGGAGCTGGGAACTGATCCTTGGTCCTTGGCAAGAGCATTCAGTACTCTTAAATGATGAGCCATCTCTCCAGTCTCTTACTTATACTTTAATTTTTTGTACATTTCATATGATAGTTCTTAATCAAATTTAAGCACTCTCACCCATCTCAACCCCAAGTCCCCCCCCCAACACACACACCAGATCATGCATTCTGTTTATATGTTAATAACTATCTGCTCAAGCATTTGTACACAGATGTCCCTAGGTGCAAGAGCATCTCCGGAGTTTAGTCAGTCTATCTAGATGTAGTCGTTAAAGAATATCTACTCTCCCATACCCAGAAATAATCAGTTGCCAATAATTCCTTGGTTGAGGTCGGGGCTTGCTGACCTTTTCTCCAGTTCTATGCTGGAATTTTGTCTCATTGAGTTAGCATAGGTGTTGTGCATGCTGTCACTATTGCTGTGCTGCAAGTTCATATTGTCAAGTTCTCAGAGGCCTGAAAGCTCCTGTTTCCTTAAATTCATGCACCATCCTTGGCTCTTACAATCTTGCCAACCCCATTCTGCAGTGGTCCCGGAGCCATGGGTGGGTGAGGTTCAATATACAAGTCCTATTCAGGACATGGATTCTGAAAGGTCTTTGGAGGACACAGATTCCTTCCCATTGAGAGGGCTTTTTAAAATTCAATTAGATAGCTGTTGTTTACCCCCTACTTTGTTACCCCCTAGTGTAATGATAGAGACAGTTGGCTGTGGCAGTCATGGTTATTAGATTTTACAGCTGGTTTGGACCAGTGATTGATTTTCTCCCTTAAAGCTTGCAGTATCCTCTAAAACTATAATAGTTAAGCTTAAGGGGGTAGGCTTCCAGGTCAGTTTCAGCTCTATAGCTCCAAGTTCTGTGTCCAAAGTATGTCTGATCTTCGGCAATAGTAGGGTCTTGTCTTGAGGTTCTGGGAGGTAATCAAGAGCTGTGGTAATAGTGTGTGTGATTTTTGGAGTCTCTTGGACTACGCTGACCAAAGCCTAAAGGAAGTTTTCTCCTATCTGGAATTGTTTCTTGTTATATAACCTTCGAATATACATATGCACTCAGGTTTAGGTATTGTATGTGTATTTTTCAGAAGGGTTTTGTATTATTATAATTGCATCTAGCTGTTCACACCACCTAAGATTTGTTTATCTCTCTTTTCTTACTCCCTATTTTGCTTCCTCCTTCCCTTCCCAGTTAAAGTACCCCATTTTCTCCTTCATAATATCAGTCTCCTATTATGTTCCCCACTTGATTTTTCTCCTTCCTCTTTACACACATGCTTTCTTTTACACCCTTTCGTTCTCCCTTCTCAGTCAAATACCCCACATTTTTCCCATTTCCCCCACGGCAACTTCTGGGCCCTACTATCATCCTCTCTAGACTCTTTCTTACCCTTTACCCATGTGGTTCCTTTCTACTTTCCTCATTCCTGGTGTCACACAGGGATATATGCTTACATTTCAGGCATCGGTGCTAAGATCCACAAAAGAGGGAGAAAATAGGTCACTTGTTTTTCTGAGTCAGTATAACAGTTTTTAGTTCCATTCATTTATCTGCCAATTTCATGACTTTGTTTTTCTTTACCACTGGGTAGAAATCTATTATTTAAAAGCACCACATTTTTATTATCCATTTTTCTGTTGGGGAACATTTAGATTTTTCCCATTTCTTAGCTATTTTGAAAAAAAAAAAAAAAAACAGTCACAA
>NW_008337147.1:3709376-3713464 GCF_000622305.1 Nannospalax galili
GATATACAATCATCAGTACAGTAGGAAGAGTCATTTGGGTATTTGCCAAGGAGCAAAATATTTTGATCATATGGTAAATTAACTTTTGGTTTTTTAAGAGTTCTCCATAATGATTTCCAAAATGGTTGCAACTGCAGCTGCTTGCAATCCATGAATTTAGAAATCCATCCATTTCATTTAGATTTTCTAATTTAATAGTATATAGATTTTTAAACTCTTCCCTTATAACATTCAGGAATTTTTTTTTCTTTTTCTTTTCTTTTCTTTTTTTATTTTGGTGTTTGTCTATTGTGATGATTCCCCTTTCATCCCTGATTTTTAAAATTTGTACTTACTCTTTCTTTTTTGTGTTAACTGAACTAAGGGTCTGTCTATTTTGCTTAACTTTGTGAAGACCTAGGTCTAAGATTCATTGATTCTTTGTATTGTTTGCTTTGTTTCTACTTCATTACCTTCTGCTCTGATTTTTGTTATTGTTGCTCATCTCCTAGGTTTGGGTTTGGTTTGTTCTTGCTTTTCAAGAGTCTTGAGTTCTACTGCTAAGTCATATATTTGTGCTCTTTCTTATTTTTTTAATGTAGGCAAACTTTCCTCTTAGGACAGCTTTTAAAGTGTTGCAGAGGTTTTGATGTGTTTCATTGTCATTTTCATTTAGTTTAAAGAATTCTTTTCTTTCTTAATTTCTTCATTGATCCATTAATCATTCATTGTGTTGTTTAATTTCCATGATTTATGAGTTCCTGTAGTTACTAGAGCTTTTTTATTTCTTTTTTTGCTGTTGATTATAAGCCTTATTGCATTGATCGCTAGAACCACAACATCTGCTTACTTCTTAGATCTATTTGCTTGGAACACTCCCCCCCCCCATCTTTTCACACTAAGGAAGTGCCTATCCTTGAAGGTGAGAAGACAACAAAAAGATGGACTTTATTTTTTATCCATTCCACTATCTAGTGTATTTTTAATAGGGAGTTGATTCCATTGATGTTTGTGTTTCCATAATTATGCCTTCCCATCTCTAGCCTTTGGGTATGGTTATTCCTATCTCCAGTCTTTTGTATTGTTTCTATATTCAGTGTAAAGCTGGTTTGGTAGACATCTAATCTTTCAGTCTATTTATGTCATGGAAATTTTTCTATTTCCTTTAACTATGATAGATACTTTTGCTGGGTAAAGTATTCTGGGTTGACATCCATGGTCATTTAGAACTGGGAACACTTTGGTTGAGGCTCTTATGACTTTCATTATTTGCACTGAAATGCCAGCTATAATTCTGAGGGGTTTTCTTTTATATGTAAGATGTTTGCTTTTTGTTGTTATTTTTGTTTGTTCTTCTTTAATCATTTTCAGTGCCTTCTCTTCTGTAAAGTTAGTATTTTTACTATGAAATCCTGTGGGAGTCGACATTCTATTCTGGCTTTTCTGATTGGTGTTCTATATGTTTCTTGTATCTGTAAAGGTATGACTTTGCTTAATATTGGGAAATTTTCTTCTATCATCCTGTTCAAGATATGGTGAATGCTATTTACCTGAGATTCTTCTCCTTCTTGTATGCATATGATCCTGCATTTCCTGTGTCTCATTCCTATGTTTTCTTTTTCTTTAATTCTCATAGTCTTTTCTTGAGCAACTCAGTTCTTCAATTTTTCTTCCAATCTTGATATTCTATTTTTCATTTCATTAATTGTGCTTGTGAAGTTTTGTATTGTTGTTTAAAACTGACTTGATTTTTTCAATTCCTTCTGCATTCTATCTGCTTTGTGAATTTACTTTTCAAATCCTGAATATTTTTTGTTATTTCATTCATCCACATATTTATATTTTCTTGAGCTTCAATCATGAGTTTATGCCTATGCACTTTGAGTACTTTGAGTTGTCTTTCTCTTCCTTAAGTTCTTTTGTCGTGTTTATGATTATTATTTTAAATTCTGCATTGTACAGTTCCTTGGGGTGATTTTCTTTGTTGCACACTTCTATAGGACTGGTGAGTTTTGTTGGGGACATATTCTCTTTAATTTTCACATTCTTTGAGTTTTTGCATTGTCTTTTGGTGATATGGATGTCTTTTGTTGGTTGTGTTTTTTATATGAAATTCTATTCCTCTTTTGTTTAGCTAAATTTTGATTCTGTTTATATCGCTGAGTCTGATGGCTGCTGTTTTTGCTCAAGTATGAAAATATGTGCTTCAGGTTCTTGCAGGGTGCTAGGTGTGTCTATTACAGATAGATATGGAGGGGTGCCAAGGACAAGGTGGGGATGGGGATAATCTCCACAGTTTTTATCAAACTAGGCATGGTAAATGTGGCAATTAGTTGGGTTGGTGCAAAGGAATCAGGATGCAGTGGGCAGAGTCTGAGTTAGGATGCTAATTCAAAGATCTGAAATGGCAAGAGAACTGGAACCCATCTTAGCCTAAGGCTAGAAGGCAGACAGAATGTAAAGAGACCTGAGCTTCTCAGGGTTCAGAGAAAACCTAGTGCATTGGGGTGGGGTCTGCTTATCAGAGTAGTAAGCAGGTCTGTGGCTGGCAGATCAGGAAGCCAAGGGGAAGGTTGCTGTGGGGACAGGCTATAGATAGTCTAACAAACTAGGCAACTGACCCCAGAGCTGGTAGTACAACTAGCTTGGTTGTAGCAGAACAGGAGACAGTGGACAGGGTCTAGACTAAGAGGTTAATTCAGAGAGCTGAGGCAAAAGGAGCATAGCCCCAAGACCTGGTGGGGAACAGAGTGCCAGGTGAGTGTGCAAATGCTCAGGGTGCAGGGAAATCAAGGCAGAATGGACAGGATCTGACTAAAGAGTTAGGTATACAGGTCTGTGGCAGCCCGTGGAATATCTAACAAACCAAGCTGGAGGATTGAACTAGTCCAGGTGCTGGGGATCAGTATGCAGTCGCTGGGTCTGGGTTTGGAAGAGAGTCCAGAGACCTGAAGTGGAAGAGCAGGAGCTGGTCCCACCCAAGGATAGAATCAGAACTGAGTGTGAACAGAGGTTGTACAGAAAATTTTAAATGAAATAAATGAACCTAAAAGGTAACAATGACTATCATTAGAAAACTAAACATTAGTCTCATGTCTTAATAAGATTTCAATTTTAAATTAATTACAAATAACTAAAATTTGAAAAACCCTAAAGCTGATAGAACTCCAGTGTGTAAATATACCACATTTTTGTTAACCACTCATCAGTTGAGGGACACTTAGGTTGCTTCCATCTCTTAGCTATTTTGAAAAGAGCAGCAACAAACATCGCTGTATGAGTACAAAGATGAAATAATGAAATTTACAAGTAAATGAATGGATTTAGAAACTGTTATACTAAGTGGTGTAACACAGATGCAGAAAAAAAAGACATATATTCTCCTTCATATGTGATTCCCAGAACCAAATCCTTTTAAATTCCAGGTCCTTTTAATAAGATGATACTATACAGCAGTCCCTTCTGCGTGAAATAAGTACCATCATCATGACTGCACTGCACCTGATCACTAAAAGTAGTCATAATTGGGCTTGTTGATGGTTGTACTCATTCATTAAAGTAGTGCCAAACAGGGTCACTGGACCCTCACCAGAGTATCCAGCCACTCTTCCCAGCCAACTTATCCAGCCTTGGAAGACAAAAAGAAAATGAGGAACAACCCAACAGAGGGATGCTTTTGGAAGCTGTTGTCAAGAAACTCCAATGGACTCTCATATGAACATTTAAAAACTGCCCTGTTCTGACTTTTTTCTAGTTTCCTGTCTAGACCTTGTAATGGTAATTACTCTTACCTTTACTTGTCCTTCACCACTCCTATTCATGATTCAAGAACTTTCTTCTCCCATTAGAGACAAGAGTTATGCAATTTGGGAGTCTTTTAGATAGACCCACTGAAGGGGTACTCCAATTGCCAGCCCCTGCGTCCCTGTTTGGCATGGAAAAAGCCAGAGCAGTCTGTGTCCCTATTCCCTATTGGCAATTTGGGTAACCTCTTCAGAAGATGGTGTGATAAGAATAGGAGGTAGGAATTGGTTAAGCAGTTAGGGTAAAAAGACCCCCCAAAAGTAGCCAGTTTCTTGGCTAAAAGTCAAAATGTCCTTGGGCCTCTT
>NW_008337147.1:3713502-3720006 GCF_000622305.1 Nannospalax galili
GGGCGAATGTTGGAGGGAGGGAGTGGGCATGGATTTGATCAAAACACCTTATATGCATGAATGAAATTCTCAATAAAGTTTTTGTAAAAGTTAAAAAAAAAGAAAAAGAAAAACCCCAAAGCATCATTATCAAAAGCAATGAAACAAACTTATTAAATTATGCCATTATATATGTTTGTTGATTTTCCAGATATTTAAGCTTAGTTCATTTTATTAAGTTAAATAGAATTATAATGAAATATTTGCCTGTTCAGATCAGTTTTTGTCCTAATATAAAATTGGAACATTCAATAATGAATCAAGTACAAAGATTAATCTTTTTTGTATCTAAAGTATATTCATTTTCTAGAGAATTATTTTACCATGCTTATTAATTTAATCACTTTACCAAGTTGCAAACTTATCCAAAGTATTTTTTGCATACTTGATGCAAAGAAATTTGTATTATATTAATATTCAGAGTTAATTGACATGACATATATTTCCAAAAGTAACTGCATTTGAAATTAAGCATTTGTGGTATTTGTTAGTTTATTTTTCCACAGATCAAGGGAGTATCCACTCCATCAGACACAGTTTTTTTTTGTTTGTTTGTTTGTTTCTGAATCCGACTCACAAACATTTCAGGCAAATGTGGTGTTCTTATAATTTATACACAAGAAACTAAATGAAATAAGGGGCATAGTACATTGGAAGTTTGCTTTATGACATGGACTTATTTGCACTTATTTTATTCACCTAAGGAAGTAAGTAACCCACAGCTTTTTAAAGCCCTCCCCCAAATAATGAAGATCTTTTCAAAGAAATGCTGCAAAATCTGGATCTGTCAATTTTGCCCTTAGTGTAAAAATAATGACAAATTTACACAGTGAAAATATTAGAAAGTTAAACATTAATGGATTCATATCATAAAGTCATTCTGACACCATTTATGGGGAAACACCCCCCCCAAGTTACTAACCACACAAAATACTTTATTGACATTAGGAAATTTGAATGAAATGGAAATAGTCATTTCTTATTACTTGCAGTAGTAATATTTTATACAAAGGTGACTGCCATGGCTGAAGTAACAATTTATGGAAAAATAGCTCCTAGAAAATACAGTTATGTTCCCATGAGCCTCTGCTCATAGCAATTCATCAAAATATAAGTAGACCATTCATGTACACTTCTATATTAACTCACCTCTTTTAAGATATATTAGGAATTCATTCACATTAAATTCAAGACTACCAGAAGTTACTGACTGAAGTTTATCTAACACACACATTCTCTCCTTAAGGCAACTAACAACAACACAAAAAAAAATTAAGATTATTGGTCAACTCTGGCACAGGTACTAATCAAAATAAAATACTGTGATAATTATGACTACTCCATAATACATACAGAAGATCATCTAAATACTGATTTGCGATATGAATGTTGAAAGAGAAAGCCTGGCATCATTTTGAGCTGGAAATTTTTACACGGGATTGCTTAAACCTGTCACTGATCTAAGCAAAATGTTTTCAAATTGTCGTGACAATGCCATATGTATTTATCTGTAGGTGACAAGTCAACCTTAGTGAATAAATTAATTTACAAATATGGAATCTTTAAAATGAAAACAGAATGTACATAGGTAAAATAAAAAATCTCCAGTATTTATGACTTGAGTTCTCTGTATCATATATAAGGTTATGTCACATTAATATATTTTCATTTTCTTTGATTTTTGAGACAAGATCTCACTGAATATTTCATTTGGAACTTGAACTTGTCAACCTTCTTCCCATTGCTTTGGCTACAAACAGATAAGCCCATATATTGATTTTTAGTGTATGTGTATAAAGAATATACATTCATTCATTTTGGATTATTTTCATATTTTTTGAGAAAATAAAACATGTTTTGCATTAAAAGAACCCCAAAGTGCTGCAAATACAAAAAGAGGTGAGATCATGGACATAGAATCTAATTCACTGAAATCAAAATAAATCAGGATATTCACACTCTGTTAAATGATACTTTTCTTTGAAATGAAGAGTCTCTTTTAAAATATCTGCACTGATCTCTCTTTTTTGTAGTTATCACAATTTCTGATAAAATATTCATTATATTGAATGGTTATTTAAATTTAGATGCTAAAGTAAATCAGTATCTTAAGGTTCCTAAATAATACACAATTAGTTATACACTGCCAAACCATTGCAGTAAGTACTCTTTTCACTTTAGCATGATTTCCTGGCCTTGGTCAAGGCTATAAACACACATGTATGCACTTCTTTCTTAAAATCGGGTAAATACTTGGAGTACATAGCTTTAAAATGAAATAATTACATGAAAATACTATGTAGGTTTAAATTTTCCATTTTTGTGAATTATGTATTAATATCACTTGCTGAAATTTCTGAATGTCTGAATTTTATTATCCCTTCATAGAAATGCACTTATTATTACTCCTTTATCACATATAAAAATAATTCTTTATACAATGTGTTATTAGTATTGTGCAGTGAATTGTGAATCAGTATTCATTATTGATGTCTTCTCTATATTAACAAAAAAAAAGTTGCCTCAAACTGTCTTCCTTTGCAATTTTCCCCATGTAAATTAATGTTACTGCAGAATCCCACATGAAATATTTCAGGACAGTCTGGATTCTTTCTCTTCTGCTGACCTATCCATTCTGTCAGAGCACACCATCGCTCCTGTCAGTTTCTATCACTGATACTAACAGTTTGCTGTATGTCACCATCATCTCTCACCTGGATTATTGCAATATCTTTGTGACTGATCTCCTTGATTCCACCTATGCCCCCAGTCTATTTTCCACACTGTTGCCAGAGTGATCCTATTAAAATGTCAAGTCAGATCAGATCAACCCTATAAATTTTTCTCTGTAATGCCAAACCCCTAAAATGGTCTAGATGTTGCATGATCTGTAAACTCATGGACCCTGTCTCCCTGTGTGAAACCTCACCTTCACTTTGCTAAAGTACTATGGTCTGTTTGCCCTTCTTTGTTCTCTTCTTTTTTTTTTCAATATATTTTTCATGATATTTTTGGCCCATATTGTACAATACATCTCAATACACCTTAATCATATTTAGATCTCTTCCCTTATCTGCATCGTCCATATTGCCCCACCCCCACTGGATATCATATATTCTTTCATATATGTTAAGGTCTATCAGGACAAGTTTGTGTACCCAGATATCCCTCAGTGTGAGTTCAGCCATTGGAACCTGTTCTGCCTATCTAACATCACTCCCTTAAAAAACACCAACTCTCCCACACAGCAGTGATCAGCTGCCAATAGTTCCTCAGCTAAGGTTTTGTTTCTTACCCATTTCTCCAGTTCGATGCTAAGTTTTTGTCTGGGTTGAGTTTGCATGGGTCGTATGCATGCTGTCACCATTGCTGTAAGTTCATATGAGCAATTCCCCAGAATCATGGGAAACTGTTTCCTTGTGGTCATTCACCGCCCCTGGCTCTTAGAGTCTTTCTGTCCCATCTTTTGCAATGGATCCTGAGCTTCTTGTGGGTGAGGTTTGACACAGTAGTTCTACCTAGGGACACAGTCTCTTCAGTCTCTTATTCTCTACACGTTGGCAGTAGTGACCTTCTCTGTTAATCATTCCCCATTGCATGAGAGAGCTTCTGGTAAAAGCTGAGAGATGCATTCTCTCTACCCCATGTTCCACTACATTTGGTGAACCTTAGGTACAGAGGTTCCTTTGTAGATGTGTCACTTAGGGCTGGTCATCTCACAGACACTTATTCTCTGTTTGACCAGTTGAGGGACTGTCCTCTTTGCTCTTGGTTTGAACCACATATCCTGCACATCAGGTCATTGCACTAGTTCTTCTGATGTCTGGAATGTCTTCGAGAGGAAGTTTCTGATAATCATATGAAAATAGCCAGGATATCAGAATTATTTTTATTGTACTACTATGTACATTATGCTATTATTATTATTTTAGGTTAATTTTAGGTACCTTTTGTTAATACATTTAACAAAAAATAATTGATCCTTATTTTGCAATTACCACAATGATACCAAGTCATGTTTTTTATTAGATGACTATTTTCCCACTGAATTTTAACGGACTGTAGTTTTATAATACATACATTAAATCCTAAATAAACTAATTGGAAATAGTAACTTATCCTAAATTGAGTGTTTAGTAAATTCATGATTTGTTTTGTTTTGGTTTTCTGTTTGTTTGTTTGACACAGGGTCTCCCTATAGATCCACCTTACTTGGAATTCCCTATGTAGACCAAGCTTACCTTGATCTCACAAAGATCCATCTGCCGCTGCCTCCTGAGTGGTAAGGTTAAAGGCATGTGCCACCATGCCATGCCTAGTAAATTATATGATTTCTATGTTTCTTTGAAATGTATGCTTCACATTGGTTTGAAAGTTTATAATTTTACTATTCCTTATGGTGATTTTTAATTCAAAATGTATTTTTAGAATCCTCCTTAAGATATTTATAGAATTCTGTACATTTTCATGACTCAACCATTAAACATGAGATGGGGAGATGACTCAGCCAGCAAAGTGATTGCTACACATGTATTCAGACATCAGTTTGTACACCAAGCACCTAAATAAAATCAGAGTATGCCCACAATCTCTAAGCTCAGGAACAGAAGACAAGTAAATCTCTGGGATGTGCTGGCCTACTAAATAGCACATCAGTGCTTTCCAGATTCAATGAGAGACCTTCTCTACAAAATAATTAGGAGGGAGATCAAAGAAGATACCTAACATCAGTCTCTGGCCTCCGCAGGTACACACACACACACACACACACACACACACACACACACACTCATACATACAGTACAAGAGGACAACTTGCAGGGACTCTGTTCTCTCCTTCCACCATATGGGTCCCAGGATGAAACTCAGACTTAGTGACAAGCCTTTCTCCACTGGACCATCCATCTTGCTGGCTCAGCTCTTCATTTTCTTTAGACAAGCTGTCATTCTGTAGACCAGGCTGGGCTAGAACTGGAGATCTTCCTGCTTCTGCTTCCTGAGTGCTGGGAAAACAGGTTTGTACTGCTGTGCCAGGCACTTCTGAATGTTCTGCTCATCATAACAGAACTGCTACACTCATACATACAGTCACACATGTGCATTCACACCTGCCTGCATAAATACAAAAAATACATCCCACATTAACACGCAACACACATATACACACACATAAAGTTTAAATGCAAACTTTGATCACAGAAATAAACATAAAACTCTATTTAATTTATACATTTTGTGGCAAGTAGATGATTAGGGTGCTTTCATGAATGAATCAATGTGATTTTCAAAGAGAAAATGATAGTGATCTGTCTAAAAGTTCTTACTGTTACCAGGTTCAAACATTTACAGATTATGGTAGTTGGGATGGTTTATTTTGTTCATTGACTTGGTTAGATACTTATGCTCAATTTCTTGGCTAAAAGTTAATTTTGATGTTATTGGAAAGACTTTTTAATGCAATTATAATTTATAATCTACTTATTTCAGTTAAATAATATTATATCTGTAATATAAGTTGACTTCACACAGTCAGTTGAAGGCTCTAATTGCTAAACATTGGGATCTCTCAAGGAGATTGTCATATTAGTTGAGATGAGAAATGTCGACATTTTGTTTTCTTTGATTTGTTCTGTGGTACTCCCCTGCAGTCTTCAGACTCAAACTTAAAGCAACAATGTGCATATCTTGTATACGTAGAATACTTACAACTTCTTAGAATATATATGGATTTAAACTGATGAGATCATGTGATAATGTATCTGCAACATAAGGCAAAAGTAAAAATAAACACATGACATCAACAATTCTTTAAAAATTATGCCCCTAACCCTTGAAGGTGGACATAGATGTTCGGGCAACAGTATAGAGAAACTATCATAAAATAAAGAGATTGATTAATCTAGCATGCTGTGTGTACATTACACCTATCAAGTGGAAAAAAATTATTAAAGTTGATTTTGAAGGATTTTTGGAAAGAATTAAATAATGATTTAATTCAAATCATTATTTGACACTGTATAAATTAGAGTTTTATGTTTATTTTTGTGATCAAAGTTTGCATTTAAACTTTGTGTATGTATGTGTATATGTGTGTTGTGTGTTAATGTGGGATGTATTTTTGTGTTTATGAAGGCAGGTATGAATGCACGTGTGTGACTGCATGTATGTGAGTGTGTGTGTATGTGTATGTGTGCTTGTGGCGGCCAGAGACTAAAGTCAGGTGTCTTCTTTGATCTCCCTCTTAATTATTTTTTAGAGAAGGTCTCTCATTGAATCTGGAAAGCACTGATGTGCTATTTTAGTAGGCCAGCATATCCCATTTGTCACTTCATGACAAATGCATGAAGAAAAGTGGCAAATAGTTTGGAAATTGGTATTTCTGGAAAAACTGAAATTTAAAACATCCATTATATTTTATTTGGATTTTATTTATTTCTTTTAAAGTACTAGAAAACAATTTATAGA
>NW_008337147.1:3720132-3730744 GCF_000622305.1 Nannospalax galili
TATTTAAATCACATTTGAAGTTCAAATTCATACTTTATTTTATTTATTTATTTATTTGTTTGTTTGTTTATTTATAATTTTTTTGGTGTTTTTGAGATAGGGTTTCCCTGTAACCCCAAATGTCCTGGAATTCACTGTGTAGATCAGGATGGCCTTGAACTCATGGAGATCTGCCTGCCTCTGCCTCCCTAGTGCTGGAACTAAAGGAGAGCACCACCATGCCCAGCTTTCTAATTCATATTTTAAAATGTGCAATGGGTAAAGAACAGCTTTGCATACCGGTTTTCATTATTTAAAACTCAAATTATTCAGTTATAGACCTGAAAAGAATTCCTCATTTGGATTTGCTGTATATGCCTTTTCTGAACAATATTGCTGGAATTATTCCCCCATTCAGTCTGAAACAAGGGACTCTTTTATAACCAATTTGGTGCCATTCCTAGTAATCCACAGTATTATCTAAAAATTGGGTGGTAGAAATTTAAGCTTCTGCTTCATAATGTGGAGATTAGCTGCAATTTTGTTTGGTAGGCTCATAAATATTCATTTGCTAGTAATTATTTGATTATTTTATACAGTTCATCAACTAGTATTATAATCCAATGCATAGTCATGTGATGTTGTTCTGTCAAAAAGAATAGTAGGGAATGAATTGGTGACTCAGCAGTTAAAAGTACTGATTGCTTTTGCAGAGGATCTGGGTTCTATTCCCAGCACCCACATGGTGACTAATAGCTCCATAGCTCCAGTTCCAGGGGAATACGAAGCCCTCCTTTGTCTTCTGCAGGCATTTGCATGACAAGGGTTCATGTACATATATGTAGGCAATACACTAATACATAAAAATAAATATATAGATCAAACATATATAATTTTTATTTCCCTGAAGTAATGGTTTATGCTAAGCAGTACAAATGTGTTTGATGTCCTTTGAATTTGTGACATTTTTCCCATAGCTAGGTGTTAACCATATGCACATATAAAAATGTTCAGAAGCTCTAAATAAATGTCTAAAAAGAGTTTTGCCCAGTTCATCATACAACTATTACACGATACATATGGAAGAATATGACTGTATGTGTCACTGGACTAATGTCACATTTTTAGGAACTGCTTCATTTATGATTCAATATGAATGATGCTACCTTAACTTCTCTCAATAAAATCTCTCAAAAATTTAAAAGGTTTATACAAATGCAGACAGATTTAGATGATTAAGTCTCGCTCACAATTTTATTTCTTCAGGCCATAATATTGTTAAATTATATGCCTTGATTTACATTTGTATTCCATTCCTTATTGTGTTATATGTGTGTTTGTATGTATAATAATTTTGGGTAAATTTGAAGTTAATGTGCTTTGGTATGAGATAATATATTCATAATTTCATAACATACTGAATGGTGTTGGAGTGTTTAAAAGTACTGCATGGGCTCATTTCCTACATCATTTATTCTATTTTGTAAAAATCTTGGCTTTGTATATTAAATTGCATCTTGATGAGAATAATTTCAAAACAATGTTCATTTCTTCTAATGCACACACATTATTTGAATTTTTCTACATGTTGGCAATTTCTAATTATTTGCTGATTTTTAACCCTATAATATATCAATGTTTGAAACCACACACACTGAGGTATTAACTAAAAACAGTGTACAGATTGATCATTTGGATAATATTTCTAATATATGACTTCCTAAGTGCCTGGTAACAGAACATCAAATATCAGGTTTAATAGAATCTAAGTATATACTGATAGTCATACATTTACTAGCTATTTCCAGAAATTTCAGCAAAACTTCTCCTTTAACATATTTTATCCAGCTACTGATATTCCATGAAAACTCCATAGGCACAATGCACAGCTGAGTCCTACTATACTGGGATTGAGGGAATCTTGACCAGGTCTCCACAGAAAATATAATTAGAGACCCAACCATCTTTTCATCTACTTCAAATTCCTGCACTTACTATTTTCACATAAATCCACATCTTTTCTGAAGAGAGTGCATCAAATGGACTCTGAAGGGGTAGAGATGAGTCATTCAAAATCACAAAACCAGGAGAAAAAAAAATTCTTAATGAGTAAGGTTCATGATGAGGAACCACTAAAAGAATGAGTGATGTGTTCTGTGTAAATGATTTATGAAACAAGCACCAAAAGTTATATATGTAAGTATAAAATAAAATTACGTCACACTTTCTTAGCATTAGAAATCTGTATATGGTGGGATAATGAGAACCAAAGAAATGAATGTCTGCTGTTCTTTAGCAAAGGGCTAGAGACTAAATGAAATTTGGATGTTTTCTTTCTAATGGTGAGGGAAAAAATAGTGACAAAAAGAAATATCTTTTCTTTGTTGTAGTCTTAGGCTATGATAACAGCAGCATGAACAGGAAGGAAAAATGTGTCAAACATATTTTAAAAAACTATGTAGAAGAAAATTAGAGAAAAAAAAATTATAGCATAGATGACCAAAGCTTAATTTAGAGATGACATGAATAGTTAAAAATGTAAAATGGTAAAATATTATATTTAAATGAATGATAAAGAGTTTCTTAGTTATGAAACAAAACTTTTCAAATGAAAAACTAATTGATGGTCATTCTCATTTTCTGTTGTACTCTTACATTTATCATTTACACACCGCTAAGAAGTCTTACAAGACAGAAAAAGGATCAAAATAAAAATGCTTAAACTGTACCTAGAGAGACTTTAACACACACACTGTTGTTAAAAGTCAGATTTCTGTAACATTACCAACCAACTCATGTTTTAGAAATTAATATTTACATGTAGCTATTTTTCAGTCTCTCTCTCTCTCTCTCTCTCTCTCTCTCTCTCTCTCTCTCATTCTAAATCATTATTCATGGAACAAGAAGGCCATACTGTTAAGAATGATAGTCAAATATTTTTAATTTCAAGACAAAGTTTCGTTCAAAGCCAAATTTGCTCAGATTGCCTTCCTCTCTACAGCAAATGGGGTAGGATTTATCCACTTTTTAGAAAAAATATGATTAAAATTTTAGTGTTTATCTACTAGTTGGAGTATTCTCCTGGCTGCTTAGTCATATATGTGAGTCTCCATTCTGCTGAGTATGTGTCCTTAAAGATTGGTGGGTTTCATGTGTTCTCAATAAAATAAAATAGCAATGGACTGTGTATTATTAACCATACATTAAATCAAATACCATTATAGAAAAGTACATTTTATATTCATCACTGTATTTCTTAGACATATAGTATTATAGTCAATAAACTTGCTAAAGTGTAATAAATGAATATTCTCTTTCTATGAGTGAAAGGACATATCTAAAAATCAACTATCATAAAAAGAATACTTTATAAAATATGAATAATTTAGGAAATTTAGTATATTTTAAGAATATTGTCATTTCAGCATTTAAATTTAAATTTTATTTTGTGATATGGTTTTCTGTTGTAGGTCACTGAAATCTGGTATATAATTTGATCTTATAGCACCTTTCTGATTACATTTTTTATTTATTTTCCAAATGTTAATACCAAAATTCATTAAAAAATTGTGTGCCATATGATGCTGCCATAGATGTGTACATGGGTAATGTGAAATTTTATAAAGTCTAATCACAAAGTTTTTGTTTATGAGGTGGAAACTTTAATATATGACTTGACTTTACATATAAACGCTATATTGGAATGTCGATGCATTTGTTGTGTGCGTTGGCTGATTTGAATTACTTCACTGATTTATGTTATTCAAGCTGCTTTAGTGATTAACACAAAGGTGCACAGAACACTAGTTATACCTGCAATGTATTCCAAGATATTAGAATCCTAGTGTTCATATTAGTTAACCTCAATAGAATTCATTTACCATGCTCTTATCTTCACTGTGCATTTGATACTATTTTGGACTTTAGAAAATGCTTCTTACAATTGTTGAAAGTCATGGAGAAAGACACAGAATTATTATTTGTGAGCAGGAGACAAATGTAGAGTTCAAAAAGAAGGCACAATTTGGCTTTTGGTGGAAATTAGAAATGTGGGGACATATGAAAATATATAAATGCAGGAAGTGAATATGATCATATAATTCCCCACACTGGAAAAGCAACAAATACTTAGCGTCCTAAGAATGTAATTTGTTCTTGTGCACTTTGAAGTACCTTCCTGTGCTGGACCTGGGTACCAAACTCTCTTTCACGTTTTCTTTCTTTCTTTTATTATTATTTTTATTTTATGTGTACCAGTGAATTGCCTGCATGTATGTGAGTGCACCCATGTCATGCAATGCTGCGGAGGTCAGAAGAGGGCTTCGGATTCCCCTGGAACTGGAGTTAAGGACGGTTCATAGTCACCATGTGGGTTCTGGGATCAAACCCGGGTCCTCTGGAGGAGCAGTCAGTACTCTTAAACCCTGAGACTACTCTCCAGCCCGTATTTCAAGTTTTTATTTTCCTTTTATAACTGCAACGTTTCTCTTCACCTATAATTTCTCAAATATTAAAATGTCATGGGATTGCTGATTCTCTTTGTCATATATTCTCACCTCATTTATATTTTTTTCTTTTGTTGTCAAAATGATAGTTGATTTATCATCATACTCAGATTATAAATGAATTTGAGAAAGTGAAATTCTTACCTGTAAAATAGCCGCGTTTTTGAACTATGATTTTCTGGAAATCTTTTTCATATAGAATCCACAGTCTTTTTACTGGCATAAAAAATTATTGTTGTGATATTTTTGTTAAGCAATTATATTATTTATTTGGTAAAAGCCTTAATTTAAAGCATTATGACTTATCCTTTGTGAACTCATGGTCCAGGTTTATTGTTACCAATGTAAAGAGTTACATAATATAATACCCCAGTGAATGAACTTTTATAAAGGATACCTGGGTACATTAACTTGAATAAAAGGGTACATTAACTTAAATGACAGAATCCATGCATTTGTTGGAGAGGCTATGGGAGGGTGGGGATAAGAAAGGGGAAATAAAAATGATTAAGATGGTCTGTATGAAATATACAAAAATTCAATAAAACATATACTTAAAGATTAATATAACATTTAGGAGATAGGATCTAAGAACACAGAACACACTTCTTGAATTTAACAAAGTTTCACAAAACTAGTCTTGATGATTAAAGAAACTTCACCAAGAATTGAAAAGCGATCAACTACTGTTATTATGTACAAAATAAAAGTCCGTGGATGAAATAATTGACCTTGCATTCCTCTAAAAACAAACAGAATCTTCCCAGGGGAAGATTGTTTACAGTTCCTTTTAACATTTTAGTTCAAAATGTCTATTTTAACTCCATGGAAAGAGCCATTTAGAAGAGCAAAAAGCATTTATTTCTTACTTATAGTCTGTAAAATTGATCAAAAGTGAATTATGATTTTAGCCTATTTAGATAATTTGACCAATCTTCAGCAAAACTTGAATGTAACAAAACAGTATATTTACTAAGTAGAGAAAAATTTAAGGCAAAAATTCATGAGGCAAATATCATGAATTCAGATTATCAGCATTTCAATTAAAGTTTAGACCTTCATTGCAAAAGCAAAATTGTATTCCTAAAGGCATTTTAAAATTAATTTAGTATTTTTTCTTAAATTTACTTATTTATCTGTGGAGGAAGACAACATACCACGGTGTGCATGTAGAAGATAGAGGCCAACTTTAAAGACTCAGTTCTTTCCTTCTACCATATGGGTCCTGGAGATTGAACTCAGATCATCAGTATTTTTGGTGAGCCTTTTACCCACTGAACCATCTTAGTATCAATGAAGATGTGTTCACAAGAGTGACTTAATAAGTCAAATAGATTGGAAGAAGGAATAATGTATTGTTTACATGTACTGATTTGTGATTAAAGGCTATCACTTTAAATATGTGAAAAATACACACAATAAATTATATTTTATATTCTACAGAAGCCTATTTAAGCATACACTTGTAATATACAAGTGAGTGCTGGCGTGTAGCTGAAACCCATCTACCAAAACTTCCCTTCAAGTTGTTCATTAGGTTAGCTAAGAATCTGCCAAAAAGGAAACCTTCCTTCAAGTTGTTCATTAGGTTAGCTAAGACTCTTCCATAGCCCTGGTTGCTTCTCAGAATTTGAAGGTAAGTCCCTAAGATGAAAAGAGCACACACCATAGAAGACATTGAAAAATTAATTTTAAACTAACCCAGAAACTTCCCTCCGAAAACCAGCTCTCATAGTAACAGAACTTGCTATGCAAGATGCCAAAGGAGAAAAGATATCAGTGGACATACCCAGCTGTAAAGCATATAGAACACATAAATGAACAGTCCAGAAAAATATCTCTATTAGTGCAATAGTGGCACTTTTGTCTTGGGGGCTAATAAATAACTATCTAATTAGACTTAAGGCCTGGTCAATAGAAGGGAATCCATGAGTGATACTTTAAACATAACCAAGTATGCATCGTTACAGAAGTTATAGGCCCTTAGAGAATAACCTACTAAAATTCCTAAATCAGTTTTGTTTTTTTACTATATTATAAATTATTTCTCTTATATTTATAGGTAAGTATAGCCCTCACTACCCATAAAATATGTTTCTTTTCTGTAATAGATAGACTATTAATTCTTATCTGATTAAAGTCCACATTGATCAAAATAAAGAAAACAAGTGACTGTGTGGTCCTAGTCTTAGTAGATACATGTACAAGGCAACATTTACCCTTACAACTAAGGCTCAGGGAATGTTGCAGAGAGGGAACAGAAAGATTATAAGATCAGAGGACAAGGACAACTGTTGGTGGATAGTCTTCCAGACACAACAGGGATGCTGTTCATGTGAAAATCTAAAAATTATGATAACCTAACAAGACTTGCATAATGAGACCACCAGTTGACATGACAATGAAGATGAGACAGGATTTGGCCTCTAGTTGATATGAAAAGCAATACAAAAGAAGAGGCTATAAACAGAGAAGACCACAACTGACCCAAATATATAGAATCAAAGATTGCAGAGTGTGTGTACCTGGATAGGACTCATATTAAAACTCATTTATCCATGGCTCAGGGATCATGTGGAAGAAGGGGCAGAAAGACTGTAAGAGCCAGAGGTGATGCATGACCATAAAGACACAGAACACTCCAGGATCCTGTAAACTTGCTCATATGAACTGACAGGAATGATAACAGGATATATAACACCCACATAAACTAAATCAGACATAAGCTAACACAGAGGTGGGAAAATAGGAAAGGAAGCCACAAACTTAGCTGAGGAATTATTGGCAGCTAATGAATGCTGGATGACAAAAAGTTGATCTTCTTTAAGGGAGTGGTGATAGGTAGGTTGACAAGGCCCCAGTGCATGAAATTGTACTGAGGGAAATCTGAGTGTACAAACTTGACTCCATAGGCCTTTAACATATATGGCAGAATGCATACATTCTGTAGGCAAACTATGGAGGGGATGCAGAATTTTAGCAGTCTAAGTATGACTATGATCTACTGTATTCACAAAAAATCAATAAAATACATTTTAAAAGAAGAGGACAGGAAATTGAGAGTGAGTGGGGGCATATGGGTGGAGATGGAGGGGTGTAAAAGATGGAAATATGATAAAAATACATGAAATCCCCTCACAAAATTCATAAATATTGGCCAGAAAGTTTCAAACACTGTGATGGAAGCATATTAAATTTACAAGGTGTGTTCAAAACGGCATTGTAACCTATAAAGAACTAGAGAGTAAAACAAGCAAGTCACATTTATTGGCATATATATCAACATCATTATCATATCAACTGTGCTGCACCTAGTTATGAAATTCTCTGAAAGAATAAAAATATCAAAAGTATTATTTTAATGAGTAGAAGGCTTTCCCTAATGAGACAATGAGTTTCATTTAGAAGGAAAATGTCACATTGACTAAACTTAATTAGGAAGATTTGTTATAATAAACAATTCTCTTTAAATCTGAATCAGGTGTCAAAGTTCCATGACTACCAATGACCCTTAAAATTTTTGAGGCTTATGAGTTTTTTTGCAGCAGTTATTTAAATGTAGTTTGTGCTGACTTCAATTAGAAAAAACAAAACAAATCAATTGGAATATATACAATAGTTATTCTATAATGAAGTAAATTGCTGATGAAGTTGGACAAAGTAACACTTGTGTGAAATGAAGTACTTCCACATATACATATTAAAGAGAGGCTAGAGTACAGGAAATTTATTCCATTATATATGGAAATTACCATTATACATTACTCATGAATAAACAGTAAATGTTTACATCATCCACATTTAAAAATAGACTTCAAATTAAAACTAATCAGAAGTGATAAAAAGCGTTACTGAATTCTAATCAAAGGAACAATTGACGAAGATGATACTACAATCATGAGTTTATGTACCAAACTCTGTACACCCAATTTCATAAACGAAGTACTAAATGACTATAAAGCATTATTACATTACTTAAATACCCACCAACTCCAACAGACAGGTCAACAGCATAAAGAATAAACAGAAATCTGAATTAAATGACATTTTAGGTCAAATGAGCCTAACAGAAATCTGTAGAATGTTCCAGCCAAACACGAAAGAACACACTTTCTACTCAGCACCTCATGCAAGATTATCTAAAATTGATGATATTCTGGGTCACAAAACAAACCTTAACAAATACAAACAATTGAAACAATTCTATTCATTCTATCAGACCATAATGCAATAAAGCTTATAGTCAACAGAAAAGGAAGCTCTAGTAACAACAAAAACTCATGGAGTTTAAAATCAATACTCCTGAATAATGAATGAAATAAAGGAGAAATTAAGAAATAAAAGTATTCCTGGAACTAAATAATAATGTTAATATAACAAAACAAAACTCTGAGACACTTTAAAAGCAGTCCCAAGAGGGAAGTTTATGGCTGAATGTGTCTACATTCAAGAAACAAAATAGAAAGAGCACATGCAGATGACTTAACAGTGCAACTCAAACATTGGAAAGGCAAGAAAAAAACAAATCCTGTACTTTTAGTATTAATACCTTTGTAGCTAAATTAAGCCTCTCATCCTTGTGGTGCTTTACAAGGATTTAGAAAAAAATAGCAATCAGAAAGATGAATAATATAGGATATAGTCAGATGCATCTTTCTCAGTTCACTATAATCAAACAGGACCATCATCTCACATAATGTTCATCATTGATGGAAGTGCTTATTTAATATATTCATGAATTATTTAAATAGAGGCTCTTGTATAGCAAGAAACACACAACACACACACACAAAATGTTGAACTACAACAGGACCTTGGGCATGTGCTATGTTATTTCTCACCCACTCCATAACTGTGGAAAGCATGAAAAACCAGCTCTATAAACTATAGGCAAAGAGGAAGAAGAATCTAAGAAGTGGTACTGTCCATATCTTTAAAGGATTATAGAAGAAAAATTACCTAAATTAAGAATTGGCATACCCATAAATATACAAGAAGCACACAGAACACCAAATATACAGGGACAGAATAGAAACTCTCCATGGCATATCATAGTAAAAACATTAGTGTACAGAACCAATAGAGGATGCTGAAAATGTTTAAAGTAAAACAAGTTTCATATAAAGAAAAACCCATCTGAGTAAGAGCTATATTTTCAATGCAACCTTTAAAAGAAAAAAGATTCACATTGTCAATGATCACAAATGCTAACCCATGGTTCTTTACTCAGGAAAAGGTGTCTATAATAGTGGAAGAGAAAGAAAAATTTGACTTTCTATAAATAGTTTGAAGGGTTCATGTCCATTCAAGTCATCATTACAGAGAATATTTGAAGGAATTCAAAGAAATGAGAAAAAGAATAATCATACCAGGAGGTTATGGAAAGAAAACAAATGAAGCTATAATTATGGAAAAAAATAGAGCAGAAATCAATAAAATAGAAACAAAGAAGACAATGGAAAATAATTAATTCTTATCAAAAAATTGATTATTTGTCAATGGCCAGTCTTAGGGCTGTAAGTCCTTGTTCCCGCGTCACTAGGGACACAATTCCCATTCCTGCTCCGGCCAGCCCCAAAGAAAAGAGAGTCCCAATGGTTAGGGCCGTGATGGGTTCCATTTTACTCCTAAGGGGATCTAGTCTTTCTTCCCAGTAAGAGAGAAAAGATTCATGGGTGTGGTATGAAAGCCAGAGCAGAATGGCCACTAATACACAGAACTCAGCAGTGGAGTTAAACACAGAGGTGGATAATGTTGGGGTGAGGCCTATTTTTGAGCAAAGCCACCATCCTGAAGAGGGTATAACCCACTTTTCCTGCTCCCATGGGCTGGTAATGCTTGAGGAGCATATCTGGCTAGGACTTAGAGCAGCTCCGGCAGTCAATGTCAGACCTGGAGCAATCCCTCACCTCCTTGTCAGAAGTAGTATTGCAGAATAGGAGAGGCCTAGATCTATTGTTCCTAAAGGAAGGGGGACTATGCGCTGCCTTAAAGGAAGAATGCTGTTTCTATGTGGATAAGACAGGAGCAGTTAGGGAATCTCTGGCCAAGTTAAAGCTGGACCTATAAAAAAGACATAGAGAATATGAGGACCATAAAGGCTGGTTTGAGTCCTGGTTCACACATAA
>NW_008337147.1:3731360-3732159 GCF_000622305.1 Nannospalax galili
AAAAAAAAAAAAAATTGATTATTTGAAAAAATAAACAAGATAGATCATTAATTCAGCTAAAGAAGAAAAAAAAGAGAAGAAAAAGAAGAAACCAAAAGCAACAAAATCTAAGATGCAAAGGGAAACATTCCAATGAATTCCAAAGTAATCTCAAAATTTTTAAGTGTTTAAAAATCATGTACTTTGCCAAATTATAAATTCTAAAGTAACAAATTTCCTAGATTCAGTCAAGCCACTGAAGCTAAACAGAGGAGTGATCAATGACTTAAACAGACCCACAGAAAATAAGGAGCTTGAAACAGTAATATAAAACCTCCCTCCACCCAAAAAAGCCCAGATCCAGATGAATCAACTTTAGAATTTTAAAAGATCTTCAAAAAACTACAACAAATACTGCTTCAGTTATTCAAAAAGAAAGATAGAGAGAATTTTGAACCTCCTACAAGGTCAGTATTACTTTAATAACCAATCCAGGTAGACACAAGGGAGAAAAAAAGAAAACTAATGAACAATATCGCTAAGGAACACAGATTCAGAAATTCTCAACAAAATACTTGCAAATTACATTCAGCTACATATTAAAATTACCTTCCACCATGATCAAGTTTACTTTATTCCAGAGATTCAGGGATATTTCAATATATTTGTCACTACATATATAATATCATATGCATAGACTCAAAGACTAAAATGAACATAATCACCTCAATAGATACAGGAAAGTCTTTGACAAAATCCAACATGGATTTATGATAAAGATCTTAGAGGGAATGGTACTGTAAGGAACCTGCCTCAATAA
>NW_008337147.1:3732230-3780718 GCF_000622305.1 Nannospalax galili
AACTGGAAGCATTCCCATTAAAATCAGGAACCAGACAAGGATGTCCACTAACTGTACCCCATTTAAATGCAGTGCTTGAAACCCTAGCTAGAGCAATAAGATAGGAGAAGGAATTTAAAGGGGTACTAATGTTAAAAAAGAGGTCAAATTATCTCTTCATATATGATATATATTATACATAGGAAATCCTCAAACTTCCACTAGCAAGCTTCTAGAAATTATCAATATTTTCAGAAAAGCAGGATAAAAATTTGCTTCACAAATGTCACTAGTCTTTTATATACTACTAATAAGAAGTTATGGAAAAAATCATAAAAACATACCTATGCACAATAGCTTGAAAACATATCTAGAAATAAGCATAACCAAAGACATGAATTTTTACAATGAAAACTTTAAGTCCTTAAAGATGGATGTTGAAGACAACACTAGAAGATGGAAGGAGTTTCCATGCTCATGGATTGGTAGAGTTAATATTGTGAAAGTGGCCATCTTACCAAAAGCAATTTACAAATTAACTGATATCCCAATCAAAACCCATGACATTTTTCACAGAAATGGAAAAAAAATATTTTAAAATTCAAATGGAAACATAAAAGACTCCAGATAACAAAAGCGACCATGAATAAAAAGAACAGTGTTTGAGGGATTGCTTTACCAGATCTCAAATTATATTTGGTAACTACAGTAATAAAAACAGCAGGGTATTTGCACAAAAACATACATGTAGATCAGCAGCACAACATAGAAGATCAAAACATTAGTAGACACAATTACTGCCAGCTGATATTTGACAATGATGCCAAAACTACACACTGGAGAAAAGGCAGCATCTTCAACAATGGTGCTGGGACAAGTGTGCATCCACTATCCACATAGAGAAAAATAAAATTAGAAGCATTTCTATTGCCTTGTGCAAAAGTCAACTCCGAATGGATTAAAGACCTCAATGTGAGACCTGGAATGTTGAAATTCTTAGGAAAAAGAAACATAGGCAATACCCTATAAGACACAGCAGTTGCAATAGGATTATACCTAGGAATTCATTTGCTCAGGAATTAAAGTCGGTGATTGACAAATGGGGTCTCATTAAACTAAAAAGCTTCTGTACAGAAAAGGAAACAATCAAGTCAAGTTGAAGCTCAGAGTCATAAACAGTTTTAAAAAGGTTAAAAAAAACTTCCCTTTGAGTTGTTGGCCAGGGTAGTTCATTTGACTCCCAAAGTAATACAGGTTATAGCCACAGCTCTGATTACCTCTCAAACTTTAAGAAACTGTTGCTGAAGGCATGACATAATTTAGACCAAAGTCTTGCAGCCTCCTCTCTGAAGAATTTCTTTCATATTATCAGAGGACAGTATGCATGTTGCCAAGGGAGGGAAGAAATCAATGCTCCTACACAGCTGTAAGGTCTATGAACCACAACAATGACTAGCCCTGCAAACTATCTCTATTGGTGTGGTAGTGGAACTTTTATCTTGGAGATAATCAACATCTGTCTAATTTGGCTTAAGTCCATACTAATGGGAGGAAAATAATGTATGGTACTGTAGTCAGAGCAAAGTACACATAGGTGGAATGGTCATAGGCCCTAGAGAAAATATTATTTTTGTCACTTCCATAGACCAGTGTAATTTCTTATTATATTGTAAATATATATCCTTATATTGACAAACAAGCCTACTTCTCACCACTCACCCAATAAGCTTCTTTTTGCCACAAAATGTTACAAAGTTCGACAACTAGTCAAACACAGAGAACAAGTCACTGTAAGGTGCCAAACCCTAAGAGACACATGAAAAATGGATCATCTACACACAAGGCTCTGGGAACATGATGGGAGAGGAATTTGAAAAATGTAATCATCAGAAAGGCAGGACATCTGGTACAAGATAGCATATACTACAAATGATAGAGAAGCTGCTCCAGCAAAATGACCACTTTTGGTAGCCTAAGGGGTTCTATAAATGACAAAAGCAGTGAACATCCCAGGGTAAATAGGAAGATTGTCTCAAGGTCCCACCTCCAGATGAAGAGTTATAGGCAATTAATGAAGCTGAGGGAGGGAGAATCCATTTTCTCCAGGGACTAGACCCCGAGAGGTTATCTAATCCCAAATGAATTACCCGTGCCCTGAACACAGGTACAAAGAAGCATTTAATGGACTCAGTGCACATTATTCACATATACATATGTGCACGTATATGTATACTTATAAATGTATATGTAGCACTAATAAAGAAGAGGACAAGAAAATGAGAGGAAATGGAACAGCACTGGAGGGATTGGCAGGAAACTGTGAGCAATGGAAATAATGCAAAGGCAATATTCGTGTATGACATTCTTAAAAAAAATCAAATCATTGTGTTCTCAAGTTATAGAGTCCTTCTTCTTTGAATATTAATATTCATAAATGATGCATATAACACTATTAGATGAACAGGAACAATTTATCATAAATTATTTCCTGGGTTTAGATTTGTAAATCAGTAATATTAGAATTAATAGGGATGTTGTACACTGTCAAGAAACTAAATCTTATTACCTCATCAAGTGAGGATGAATGTCAGCTATAAATTATACTGAGAAAAATACAAATATATGTATATTCAAAAACAAACAGGTTAATATTGTTAATAGAAAACTAAAATAAAAGTTCTTGCTCCTTTAGCAGGGAATGTGACTCCTCTTTCTTATCACAGATAGTGAGTAAAAATTTGGAAACCAATTACAGAATGCCATTCCTGATCCATTTGCTTTATCCTGTTTTACATTCTGAATTTGAGGAATCCAATATTTACTAAATAGGTGTATGTCACTAAAATAAGAACAGTCATAAAATCTTTGCATCTTGAGATGAGCTCAGAGTCAAGAGCAGAATTTTGCTTATCAACATAGCTCTCACTGTAGCATCATGGCTTAGAAGAAATTAAAATGTCTAAGTCAGTTCCTCTGTATCCCTATAGGAGGCCACTCTGCAACTTATCCCTTATTGTGTAATAATTTCTACAGTAACTTACCCATCTTAGAGGATCCAAATATACAGCTCGCTATTCTATCTTGCTGGTGTAAGCACTAGAAGTTAGTCTTGAAAGTCTTTGCTAGTGCTGCCATTGCCTTTTCTGATCTACTTTCTGCAACCTCGTCTATATTCTGAGTTTGGGGATTGCATGACTTAGGTGGTAAGTGTCTGGGATGGAGATAAATCGAGTGACAATAACACAATCAGCCACAAACTACTCTATGAGAGTACCATGACATTAGGCAGTGAGCCATCTAAGCAGCAGAAAAAAATGCAGAATTCCATTTTAGTACTGTCCTTGAGGTAATATCAAGTAACAGTCTCATGTTTTCAGTTGAAAGATTAGTAAAATACATATAAACAGAGTAGGAATATTTTCCATAGAAAAATAAAATTACAAGTCCTTTTATGGAAAAGTTATTCAACTAAGTCTTGAATTATTGCTCAGTTGGTTCCCATGGAATCCTGATTTTTCATCTTTCAAAACTGAGGGTCTACCATTTGTGTAGCAAAATCTTTGAAATATTATAATTAGTCATATTAATAAAAATATCTAGAGCTTTATGTAAATATTTCATGGACATTATTCAGACAAATACAAATAATTTTTTTAATGAAATGAACTTACAAAGTAATTGATAAATATTTCATTCTGTTTGACTATTTTATGACATCTGTTTGTGATGCACTGGTTTATTTTATCACTAGTAAGTTCTATAAAGGAATATGTCTTTGTAGATATTCCTGAACTTTTACCAAACCTATATTGAATATACATCATCCAGTTTCTCTATAAGTTTAACCACTCACAACAACACAATGTTTCTGAACAAGAGATTTATGCACAGCTAGATTTCTTCGGGGTTTTGTTTGCTAGCTTAATATGCAAGTAAGGAATTTAAAAATGTAAAATGATCCATTAGTCACCAGTCTTCTCTCTGAGAACTCTGGTAAGAAATTCACCTTAGACAGCATATTTCATTTTCTGTACAGTATGGGTTAGGAAAAACAGTTCTCGTTTTAAAAATTGTTGGTTTTACTTTCAGAGTGCAGAAACAGTTGCTGGTAATAAAACATATTTACCAAGCTGAACTGCCTCAAGGCTACACCACCTACACTACACAGAGTTAATCAAATGAAATCATTACTCTTTACAACATTCTTATCATAAATGTTCACTGCAATGGTGCTGTCAAACTACCTTAAATAAAGTAGGTTAGAGTCTTCATTCAAAGATTTTTATATGCCTGAACTACAGCTACCCTGTGAAACCCTCCAAACCTCTGCTCAGGTAGAATTCACAAAATGTACGATCAAGCAGATACTAAGTTACCAAAGACATGATATATGTGCCTTGTTTGTTTGACTAAATAAAATACATGCTAAATTGTTACACCAGAGACATAAACAATTGAGTGTGAACCTATTTCCTAAAAACATAAATAATTAACCCTATACATTTGAATCCATAAAATAGTTTATTTATTTTAAAATAAAAGATTTATTAAAATATTTATTTAAAATGTTTTTATTGATTCAAGAATTTCATACTATGTATTTTATCATATCCAGACTTTTTCTTCTCTCTACACCCTACTCCCTTGACTTCATATATTCTTTTTCATCATACACACACACACACATATGTTTTTGAGAATTTCATACATGAGTATTTTATTGTTCTTTTTATCTATTACTTGGAATTTATTTAACTTATCAGGCATAACATTACTAAGGGAAAACTGGCTTTCAGTCTCCCAACATCTATAGAACATCACAAGATACTCAACTAGGCCTTGGGCTTCTAGTGAACCTCCTATATCCATGCTGAGTATTGTCTAGTTTGGGCTTGCACAGGTCTTATGCATGCTGGCATAAGAGCTTTGGTCCATATGTAAAACTACCTTGTAGTGTACAGAGAGCACAAGTTTCTTTGTATTTATCTATCACCTCTGACTCTTACCATCTTTCCACCCCTTCTTTCATAATGATTCCAGATTCTTGTGAGGAGGTGGTGTGGTATACTTGTTCCATTTAGGAATAAACAGTCTTAGTATCTACACATTGACCTCTTGTGAGTCTCTGTGTTAATCATCATTTTCTTAAGAAGAAGCTTCTTTGGTGAGAGTGGGATATGCACTAATCTATGGGGATAAAAATAAATCATTACAGGTAGTTTAATATTATTTGGCAAACTAAAAGGAGTGGGTTCTCTCCTATGGCCTTACACCACACTGGCCACAGGCTCTTGACCATGTTAATGGTGTTAGATAAGGTCCCCATCTTGTGAAATGGACATTAAATCCAACTAAAAAGAGAACATTTATTACCATATTTCTGCCACTTTTGCACCAGATGGCATATATTGATTGCCAGGTCAGTTATTGTACCTCACAGTGTTCACTGCTGGATAAGGCTGATGATTACCTTTCTCTGTCATTAACAATCATAGCACCATTTAGTACTATGAAAGTTAATCGGCAGTGAAATAGCTTGAATATCAGTACTAGCTTGGTTTCTCCTTATTTGTCCTATGGCTCAGGGATGTAGTGTCTTCAACCAAAGTGTATTAACTTCTATGTGCCCAAGACCACTACAATTTGAGTGAAGAAACATCCTACAGAATCAAAAAAATATTTACTAGCTGTATGCATGACAGAGATTAATTATCTAGAATATACAAAGAAGAAATTTAGTACAAAAGCCGAACAACTCGATAATAAATGGGACAAGGAGCTAGACAGAGTTTGCTCAAATAACAAAATATTAATGGATGAGTAATATTAAAGAAATATTCAACAACTTTAACTATCAGGAAAATTCAAATGAAAACTACTGTAAGATTTCATCTTATTCCAGGATGAATTGTTAAGATCCAGAAAACACACAATGACAAATACTGGCAAAGAAAAGAGTCAACTTATTCATTCCTGTTAGAAATGAAAACTGGTGCAACCACTGTGGAAAAGGTGGGGAAATTCTTCAGTAACTAAAAATAGACCTTCCACATAATCCAGCCATGCTGCTCTTAGACATATACAAGGGAATCTGTATCCTACCACTGTTAATTCATGTTCATTTAGACTCTATTCTCAATAACCAGTAAATGGAAACACCCTATATGTTCATCAACAGAAGGATGGACTGTGAAAATATAAAATCTCACAATGTAATATTACTGTGCTATAAAAAAAAGAAAAATTATGAAATTTGAAAGTAAGTGGATGGAATCAGAAATAATCATCTTAAATTAGGTAACCCAGACCAAGAAAGAAAAACATTGCATCTTTACTCTCATCAGTGATGTTAGTTTTGAATTTTTAGATAAGTGTGTTCAATTGGAAAATCCTTAGAAATGGGGAAACTAATAAGGGGCCATGAATGCTGGTTTATCTTATGGGAGACAGAATGGAGATAATATAATGGGAAAAGTAAAGAACTAATAGGATTAATGGAGTGGGAAATGGGAAGCCATGACAGAAGAGAGAGTAAGAGAAGGGGCAAGTAACAAAAACAGCCTCTGGAAAGAGTCATGTGGAAATCTACTGAGGAAGCATCTATCAATATATACTTAGAAAATATAAAAAGTTTAGATGCAATTGCATTATAATAGAGTTTAAATGCCCTTATAGATATCATAGTTTAGCAAATTAAAATTCCAATGCCTAGAATGGACTCCCTTTTGGATTGTTGACCAGAACGGAAACACATATCCTCAAATTATTGCCACTGCATATAGTTATCCATGACCACTTATTTTATAAGGTAAATTATTCATAATTTCATTTTTATCATCCTGTCTCCATCTTCACCATCTGTCAGTCTCTGTCTCTGTGTCTGTCCCTGCTTCTGTCTCTCTGTCTCTGTCTCTCTCTCGCCCTCTCTTTGTATATGTGTGTGTGTGTGTGTGTGTGTGTGTGTGTGTGTGTGTGTGTGACATATATATGGGGTTATGTTTGTGGAGGTCTGTGCACATCTTGGGTGTTGGTCTTGTTTTTACACTCTATTTGATAGAGTGTTTCTTGTTTGCCATGTGTAGATCAGGCTAGCTGACCCCTAAACATCTGGGTTTTCTCCAGTTTCTATTTCCCATCTTGATATTAGAGTACTAGGATTTCAGTTAACAGCTTCTGTGTCTGGGTTTACATGGGTTCTTGGAACCTGAACTGAGGTCATCATGTTTGCTTATCAAGCACTTTTCTCACCCAGTAATCCCTTCAGCCATCATCGTTACAGCTTTGTCTTACACTTTCAATCTTGGATTGCTCTCAATGAGAAAACATCAAGGAGAATTCAATATTAATAAATGGATAATTATTTAAAAATCAAAATTGAGAGGTCACACATCTTAGAGAGTATGCCAAGGCTGTCACACACCTAGACTAATGTAAATTCTTACTGAATGAAAAATATGGATCCTTAAATATGTAGACAAGTACCCCAGTCACCACCAATCAAAAAAGCTTCTTTTCCAAGAGACAGAGATTATTACAGAGTTCTGCAACTGGCCACACACAGAGATTGTCTGTGAATTGTCTAAGTCTAAGTGGCACATCTAGGATGCAACCTCTACACCTAAAGCTCAGGGAACATAGAAGAACGGATGAAGAGAACACTAATCCATCTTTCACTTCTCATTGATGAAGCTCCCTATGCAACAGAGGGCCAGGAAAGCAAAAGGTCAAAAATGGCCAAAACTCAGAGAATAAGAGTCTGCAGAGGGTGGATCCTTGGACAGGACACCTATATCAAAATCTACTCACCCAGGACATGGAAGCAATTGTGGATGAGCAGGCAGAAAGATTGTAAGAGTCAGTGAGGAGGTGAATGACCATTCAGAATTAGTCCTACATGCTCCTGGGACTCTTCTCATGTGAACTCATAACAATGTTGTCAGCATGCACAAGACCCATGCAAACTTAAGCAGACAGAAATCCATCACAGAACTGTGGAAATGAGCAGCAGGTCCCAATCTTAGTCAAAGAATTATCGGAAGCTGATTACTTCCAGGTGAGGAAGAAGTGATATTGAAGTGAGGTACTCTAGATAGGCTGACTAGATCCCAGTTGATGAACTTGCACTGAGGGACATCTGGGGACACTAACTTTACATGCTAGGCCTTAACATAAATGATTGAATGTGTGAACTCCAGTGGAGTGGCTATGGGAGGATGTCAAAAGGGAAGGGGGTATAAACATGACTTTATCAAATACACAAATATTACATTTTAAAGATTAAAAAGTTTAATTTAAAAATTAAATTTATATTTTATTTTTTTTAAATTTTATATGTTTGAGTGTTATGCTCACATGTATGTAAGTGTACCTGGGTTTTGCAGTGCCTGTAGTGACCAGAACAGGGTGTCAGATGCCATAGAACTGGAGTTATAGACAGTTGTTAGCCTCCATATAGGTAATGGTATTTGAAACCAGGTCTTCAAGAGTAGCCAGTGTTCTTAATTGCTGAGCCATTTCTTCAGTCCCAAAACTTGACTTCTTATTGTTTATGAAAACAGTCACCAAGCGAGCCGATTTCCTTATGTAGCTTTGAAAAAAGGAGCTAAAATATCACTACAAGTTTTATTCTGCTAGCTTCATAGATTCCTTTAGTTTGTCTTCATCTTTTCCATTTTCCTTGAATTCTATATCTGTACAGTATGTTTATGTAAACATTGTGTTAACTTAATAATAGCATATCTATTTAAATAAACAGTGTTATGAACCAGATCTTTCAGAATCATATGGTTATGGTTATGGTTAAAGCATTGCTTTCTTTGCTTGTTTAAATTTTAGTTGGAAATAAGAAAGCTTGGCCTGATAACATAATTTAAAATGCAGTTTGATGTATACCATTTTTGACACATTCTATTCTTTTATTTTCTAAAATTTTATTAAAATAAAAATATTAAAATATGTTTTAAAAGAAGACACATACAACCTCAAGCCAGAAGGAATCCCAGCATGGAAATGAGAGATAGAGTACATGTTCCCAGCTCTAGCTGAGCATATATTGTCAACTGGTAGCAGCTAGGAGAGGGAGAATCTGTTTTCTTTCAGGGTGTGATCATGAAGAGGTTGACCAGGCTCCACTCTAGTACATGGAACAACAATGGAAAGGGGAAAATGGGAGATAGGTTTTACTCACTGGGCCTCAATACACACACACACACACACATATATGCATATATGATTATATGCATATTATGATATGCATGATTATGTACATATATATATATATATGTAACAGAGAACATGAAATCAGGTGGGGGTATTAAGGGGGTGCAGGGAGTGGATAGGGTTATATCTGATAAAAATATAATTGTATGCAATTTAAAAATTCAATAAAATTTTAAAAAGGAATTATATAAAATAAAATGTATCTATCAAAAGCAAAAATAAATTCTATAAAATGATAGCTTGTAAAAAAAGAAATGTATTTCTTTCCCTTCTAAGTAATGTGATGTAAATACTAGCTACATAAATGTATACATAAAAAAATCATATTCCATATAGTTTTCTACTCATAAAATAACATGTCGTAGGACTATATAATAATAATGTCATAAATATCAAATTAATACAATTAACACATAGTCTTCATGAAGTTTCAAGCTGAAACATTAACTTAATATAGTGCAGCTCTAAAGTTTTGTTGATTCAGTAGCATTTCAAAATCTTATTGTTTTTCAATGTGAGATTTCATTATCTGTCTTGAATATACTGTGAATAGACAAAGAAATTGAATTATTCAATAAATCAATACCTGAGGAAATCTGAGATAAGTATATATTGATGATTTATGTATCTTTAAGCATGTGTAAAGACTTATGTCCAGGGATATTATATAGAGGAATTTTCTAGTGTACTCATCAATCTAACTATTATTTTTACTCACTCAGGACATTCTCCACTCTACACTCAGGACTTAGAGATGATATGAACTGTGATTAATCTTAGCAGGTAATATCCTCTCCTCCATCCCACTCACCACTAACATGTTGAAATTCCCTATGGTGTTTATTTGGGGAAACATTACAAAAGCATTTGTATTATATTCAATTAATTTTAGATGTTTAACTCTGTGATAGTGCATCACATGCAAAGTGATTGAGAGAAGCAATAGCAAGTCTATTACAGACTATAATGTAATGTCCATTTTAACATGAGAAATACCATCAAGAGTACACATTCTATTTATATGAAGACTTATAAATATCTAAATTTTCACTATTTTATCTCATTTGAATTGTAGACACTACATATTTCCGCAGATATCTCTTGAGTTTCACAGTTGTAAACAATATCTAGTTTTCCTTTCTTATATATACACTGAGGCTAATTTAATGTTATGTAGCATAATTTTAGAGTTTTGAGGCCCTGCTTTATTAAACACACAAATAAACCTCCTTTTACTGTCTTTTTAGTATATCTGTATATTTTGTACCTTAAAATTTCCCAAAATCCAAGTGGTGAAGAATTTGGATTGAAGTCTTTGTGAGATGCAGAAGAACCTTTAGGACTGGGGTCTGTAAAGCTCTTTTGATCCTTGACCTTATACTCTAAAATCGAATTGTGAGAAACAGTCATGTCCTCTATCTTTTTCACTTTATAAACATTACATGAATGGTTTTTCAAAACACATTATATCCTCCTTTCTCACTGTCCCAAAGCAATAGGGCCAAATAAATATTAAGCAAAAGCTCTAAAAATTCTAGAACTAAGATAATATTTACTCTTTTTAAGTCAGCTAGGTAAGTTACTTGCTGTTATAACTAGATGGTGACTAACAGAGGGAATTTTTCTGAATAGTTGAATTGCTTATCTTTCTTTATACCTGATGACAATGAAGACACTGTGGAATTGGCATGACAGGGAGAATGTGAAAAGTTTGTAGAAGCAATGTATAAAACCCTAGAATGCTGTAAGTTCAGCATAATGGGGAATTCTGAGGGAGGCTCACATGAGCAGAGTAGTGGCAGAAAAATGGCCCGTAAAATCTCCATTGAGATGGGTTCAGATAGAAGTGAGCAGTCTGTTGGCATCAAGAGAAATTACTATATTTCCTACACCACGACAAAAATTCTGATGACTTTTTGGCAATGACCTTCTGTTTTTTAGGAGATAAGACTTAAAGTGTATTACATATTTCATCTAATGTAGGAATTTCAGTCCTTGATGGCTCCATCTCTGACGTGGACATAACTAGCTACTTTTAGCTAAATTTATAGTCACAATAGATGAAAAGAGCAGAATGGAAAATAATTAAAATTTTCAGGTTGGCCAGGAGAAAGGGTATATTGAAAGATACTGCCAATTAGGGCTTTATTACCACAGATTAAAATACCTCCAAGTCACAAAGGACTTGGAACATTCCAGCTGGAACTGACACGGAAGCATCCTATCTCAAGACTAGGTCTCATAGCATTAGAGGATACTAAGCAAGCTGCCAAGAAAGAAACCAATCAATGGTCTTCACCAACTGCAAAGCCTTATAAACACAACAATGACAGACCCTATTGGTAGAATAAGGGCACCTGCCAAGACTGCTGTTTACACACTGAGAGCCAGGCTTGTTGGAGGCTTCGTAGACGGTAACCATCAAAACCACAGATGTCAGGATGCTAAATCGTTGGGGGCATAATTCCCACCTCAAAGCATTCTGATGTTGGATGTGGAGCATGGACATTCTATGTTTAGCCTGCTGTCCAGTCTCAGTTTTTGCATAGGACTTAGAAAGGGGATGGCAGATACTAGAGGATATCTAAATATTATTGAAATATATTTTATGAAATTTGCAAAAATTCAATAAAATATTAACTAAAATGGATTGCATATTGTTAAGATCAAGACTCATAGTGACACCAGAGAGAAAAATTGTGAGGGAAAAATAAAGCAAAATTAAACCCTGTAGTCATATAAATAGGAAACCTATGGTAAATTTTTGTTCCGTTAAATGGGGCATATTTTTTAAGCATTCCTTTCCTAGATCATTGCCAAAACTTTAGAACTGCCCAACAAATTGTTTATTTGTGGTTAATCTTTTTACTAAAATGACAAAAATTAAATTTGACAATATGATAATGATTCATAAATATTTTAATGTCTTCCTCTTGATACAGCCCAAAAGTTTTAAGGAAAAAACAGTTTCCATCTTGTTACATGTTTACCTTTAATTCCTCAAAGGACTCATGACTACCTCAATGACATCAGTTTAAAGGCATCTCCACTGATAATTCTTCATTGTCTATGAAAATAAAATTTGTTACTTTCTTCAGTGCCTCTCTTCTTTGAAATTCATCACCATTATAGTACACAACATATTTTATTTTAATATAAGCACATATTACATGCCTTCTTGGTTTCTGGACCATCAACAGTGGTATGTTGTTATCATGAGGATTTAGAAATGTTACTTTCATATTTCCCCAGTGTTACTCTTTATGGTTCTAATGTCAATGTCTCTTGATTGTAGCTTGAATGTGAAAATAAGGTGAACCATTTGGTTGGATGTAGATGACACCAAGCAAACTAATACTAGAAAAACATATTAAAAGGAACTAATTAATTTTGTCTAGTTTTAGTTCTGTTTATACTCTTATGAGAAAATACAGACTCTGAAGAACTGAGAAGTAATCTAAATATCAAAAAATAGGCAAGTGCTTTGTACACAAAATTTTTTTATAATGTCAGTTGACTATGCTTGATATTCTCACATTATAGACAGACTTGACCTTGCATCTTGGAAAAGCATACTTTCTACTCTCCCAGAAATAAAACAGGGAAGAAACAACTGAAAATCAATTTACCATGTATGAAGCTGCCAGTTACAGAATAAGAACAGATATAATATGATTGCAAGGACACAAAGCATTCAGGACACAGAACCGAATCCCTTATGAAATACTGACCAACAGAAAGGATGCTGGATGCCTTATTAACGGATTTATAGCAATCAAGTTTCAAATAAATATTTATGTGGGGAAGTAGATCCCATGTCAAAAAATTTGACTTTCATGATCATAAGTTCTTCCCAAAGTAATTCATTACCTTTAACCAAGTCTATAGTAAATAAAACATTAATATTTTAAGGAATTTATCACTTTGAAGCATTTCACACTAAAGATTTTCTTTAATAAATGCTGGTTAAAAATCTGTTCTTTTGTATAAAAATAATCATGTGAAAAGAAATATTTCTCATGAAATTATATAATCAATTCTAACTTGATGATGTCCTGAAACACTGATTGATTATTGCTTATGAGGAATATTGAATAATCATCTTAAAAACTCAGAACTGAAACTGAAAAATTTTCCCCATAATTTATGAATACTTATACATATTGTTTATGTGTACTAATCTCAACTGTAGTACATATATACATGCTTGCAAGCAGACATCCATACAGAATATTAGTCCTTTTAAAACCAGAAATCCTTTAGTGTAAGAAAAAAGAAACTGTTAAATTCAGAATACAAAGATTATTCTAAATTTGAAACCATTTATATAGTTCTCATGTTTTGGATAACTTGGTTTTGAGTGTTGAAATTAGCTAAATAGTCATAACTTGACATTTCTCAACCACAGGAGAATTTGGATAAATAACAATGACAGAGATTTTGGCAGCAAATGACAGAAGAAAGATTCGGAGTTGATGATTTGGAGAGGGAACATACTAATTTGTTTGATCAGCAATGTTTAACACTTCAACTTTCCAACAATAAAATTGTACAAGATAATAAGGCATGACTCTGGACTTAATAGATCCATATCCAACACCCAAAGCAACAAAAACAGCAACGTTTATTTTAGAGATTAAAAAATAAATGATGGAAAATAAATGAAGTGTATATAGGGTTGTAGAAATGTCTGGAATAATTTGGGGATAACAGAGGGTTGATATCAGCTAAATACATTCTGTTATATTAATTAATAAAGATATCAATTTGTGAAAGATTCTCATATTGATATCATGTTCTCTTTCATCTTAAAAAACTAACTGAGGGACTGGAGAGATGACTCAGTGGTTAAGAACACTGGTCGTTCTTGCAGAAGATCCGGGTTCAAATCCCAGCACCCACATGGCAGCTAACAACTATCCATAACTCCAGTCCCAAAGGATCTGACGGTCTCTTCTAACCTCTGCGGGCATTGCATGACACAGGTGCACTTACCTACATGTAGGCAATACATGCATACATGTAAAATAAAAATAAGTAAAATTTTAAAAAACTGAATGAATAATTATACAAAATGACACTTTTACATATGACAGTTTTCAGATATGCAAATGCTGAACTTTATTAGTATATTATGTTAGGCAAGGTTGCAATTGTTACTTCAGTGTATAATTATTTTTATAATTTTTACTTATGTTTGATGTTTCATTTTAATATGCCTTTATCCCTTCATATGTAAAAATATCCCTAATACCTATTTAAATGTAAAGGATGACTTTGCTGTATCAGTGCACAGCATCAGCTTTTTGTCAGGTTTTCTGTGAAATGAAGATAGAAAGGTTCTATCTCTCTCTGGATTTTAGCAGGAAGAAAAAAAAATATTTTTTACTGATCTCAATAAGGAAAAATGTCCTTTTGTTTAGCAGACATGATTAAACACTGAGGCATTTTCTGTGAATCACTCCTACAAATCTTCCTTGGGGCTTCCAACTAGCGTTTTGCACCTAAATCATTTACATCCACTATAAGATAGGCTGCAATTTAACTCACAGTGTTTCCCATCCACGCAATGATGAAATCTTCATAATATGGCTGGCTATTATATGTCACAATTTGTGATTATAGTTTTACTTCTATGTTTGTATTATGAGACGTCACGAATTATCTTCAAATTAATCCCACTTTATCTATATCTTATCTTCAGATGGCAGTCAAGTGGTTTGAAAAGAGCTCTATCCTAGCAAAAGAAGGCCTGACTATCATAACCCTTGTACTTGAGAATGTATCACTTTGCTTTGAGTAACAACCACAGTATTCTCATCATGAAAATGTCATTTATGGGCTGTACACTTCATATAGAAACTTTGTCTTTATCAAATATGTGAAACAAGACTACTGGCTATTGCCACTTCATTAAGTGTTGCACTGGTCAGGGGTTTCTAAACCAATTTAAGTATGCAAACATTCTAAGATGGTCAAAAGCCCCAGAAGCTTTGGTCACACGAAAACAAAACATTATGACTCCCTGACATTTTCAAAGGAAGGGTTTAATTATCTCTGAACATAAAAGACTTATGTAAATGGGAAGAAAAATAATATACTGGAATATAATGTAACTTTGGAATTCTTAGATACTATATGAAGAATTATCAATATATAATTGACTGCTTACATATTTTCTTTTAGGGAAATAGAACTGACATCAGATTACTAGCAGAAAGGATGAACAGAAAAGGTAAACAATTCCAAATCTGGAAGAATTAAATATTTTTGAAGAACAATTAGATCTTAAAATCGTATGCTAGAAATGTAATTAATGTGCAAAGAAATCCACAGCTATAATGAACAATTCTAAGAATTTTGATGAAAGGACCAATTATTCAAACATGATCCTCTGGGGGAACATTTAGCATTCAAACCAAAGCATTGTTCTTTCATGGGAAAACGTGTGATACAGCAAAATTTGGTATGAGAAATTTTTATATCCCTTCTGCCGTGGAGTATAGAAGAAGAATGTGAGGTGGAATGAATAAGAAGCCAAATTTTGCAGAGCCTTGTCCACTTAGAGGCCAGCTATACCATGAGTAGACACTTGAAATGTTCTGTGGTTTTCACTTCAAAAAATTCAGTCTGCTCTTTAATATTTTGCAGAGGATTGACAGCAGGACTAATTCAAGGGAATGAGCACTTTAAGTGTTTTCACTTCCATCATTACTACATGATCCCTGATACTGTCTTTGCTAAACCAACCTGGAATTGCTCTGCTAAAACATGAGAGGACATATGAGAGAGCTTTGCATGTAGCTGTCCCTGAAATCCCACAATGGACAGGCATAAATGAGTCACTGCCTCAAGAAAGGGAAAAGGCTCAAGTGTGTCTTTGAATGGTCATAAGGAAGGAACTTTATTACTTCATGCTTCAAACAGTTTGATGAATGAGAACCATTTGTTAGGTTGAAATTCGAAATCTTCTCACTGCTGTTCTTACATGAATTAAAAAAAAAAAAACTATAAATCTACTGCAGCCAAGTCTTGTGGATGATGGGTGTGAAGTTCTTAATGAATCAGTAAGCTCAATGATGCTTCTGTCTCTTGGAAAATTGTACCTCCTTTCCTGCTACGGTGACTCAGCCGCCATAACAATAGTAGGTGCAACAGTGGAGTGAGGGGAGGAATGAAGTGGGCATTTTGCCCTCTTCAAACATTGCACTGAACATTGCATTTTATTGCAACCTTCATTTTTCACTACTCCCAACAATTAGATTTGCTTCACCCACCCTCACATTCTGCATACTACACATACAATGAATGAACAGTATGTTTCTAAAGACTACATGTGAAAAAATATTATGAAAACAAAAACAGTCTGAGAAGGAGCAGGGAACTGAGCAAAATAAGGCACCATGGAAACGTAAATATGATCAGTAGGGATTTGCAAAGAGAAATTATGAGGAAGGCAATATTCAAGTGGTCTACCTAAGAAAAGTAAGTTCACTAAGATGACAAGAGATGGCATAATCCAGACAAAATATGAATTCACTTTCTACTTTTCCTAAAAGGAATGAAAAAAAAACAAGGCATATGACTATAGTTTTCAAGAATTGCTGGTCGCTCTGCCTCCCAGGTCCTGCAGGACCCATAGGCCTCTCTCTCATCCGCAGGCTTCTCTCTGGGTTAAGTCAATTGGGTCCTCCGCAGGGTGGACTCCCCCAGTCACACTCACTTTCCCATCTCCACCAAGGCCTCTCCTCCTAGCCTGGATCCTCTCCAATTCCTTGTCTTGGAGCCCCAGATACCAGGGGAACCACCAATGCTTCTTCTGATCCTGTGCATCCAGAGCAACTCAGTTCCTTCTCAAGTCCTCAGGAGCACTGCTTCTGGGTCTGGCCCCGACTTCACCTCCCTCTGACTACCTGGGTCTGGACAACCTCCCAGCCTCTTTCCTGGATGCCAGGGCTGACCTTTCCTCTTCCTGGTCCGTTGCATCCAGACCAACCCAGCTCCTCAGTGAAGTCCCCAAGGGCCCTTGGTGCTGTCTCCTGCCCCCAGCTTCCTTTGCATCTCTGGGTGGACACTAGCTGCCCTAAAAAAGCATCTTTCCTGGGTCTGGCTCCCAGGCCAGTCCAACCCCCAAATTCCTGAGGCCAAAATAATTCCTGGAGGGATCCAGACTTTAGGAGACTGAGAGAACTTTATCCTCATCTGATATGGGCCTCTGTGGGAACTCCTGAAGACAAAAACAATCTGGCCACTCCAATATATGTAAGGACAAAAGACCTCAGATAGCCAAAACAACTCTGAGAACTAAGAACAATGCTGAGGGGATTACTATACCAGATTTTAAGCTGTATTACAGAGCTATAGTCATAAAAAGAACATGCTACTGGCACAAAAATAGATCCATAGATCAATGGAATAAAATTGAAGACCCAAATATGAGTAAATACGATTTCAGCCACCTGATATTTGACAAAGGGGCCAAGAAAATTCATCGGAGGAAAGACAGCATGTTCAAAAACTGGTGCTGGCAAAACTGGATCTCCACTTGTAGAAGAATGAAACTAAACCCTATCTTTCACCCTGCACAAAAGTCAATTCCAAATGGCTCAAAGACTGCAATGTGAAGCCTGAAACTCTGAAATTGTTAGAAGAAAACTTTTGGAAAAACCTACAAGATATAGCTGTAGGAAAGGATTTTCTAAACCTGACATCAATTGCTAAGGAAACAAGGGCAATAATTAACAAATGGGATCTTATTAAACTACAAAGCTTATGTACATAAAAGGAGGCAACCAGGGAAGTGATCAGAAAACCCAGAGAATGGGTGAAAATCTTTACCAGCGAAACATCCAACAGAGGTTTAATATCCAGAATATATAATGAACTCAAAAAACAGAGAATCAAGACAAGAAGCAACCCAATTAAAAGATGGGCTAAGGAGTTGGGCAGAGAATTTTCAGAAGAATAAGTAAAGACGGTTATGAAACATCTTAAGAAATGTTCACCATCACTAACAATTAGGGAAATGCAAATTAAAACCACTTTAAGATTCCACCTTACCCCAGTCAGACTGGCTAAGATAAAGAAAACAAATGATACCAAATGTTGGAGAGGATGTGGGGGAAAGGGAACACTCATCCACAGCTGGTGGGGCTGCAAACTGATTCAACCCCTGTGGAAAGCAGTGTGGAGAACTCTTAAAAAAGTACAAATGAACCTACCATTTGACCCAGTTATACCACTCCTTGGCATATTCCCAAAGAACTCATCTTATTGCAGAGGCACTTGTACATCTATGTTTTTTGATGCTCTTTTCACAATAGCTAAGAGATGGAAGCAACCTAAGCGCCCCTCATTGAGGAGTGGATAATGAAAATGTGGTCCATTTATACAATGGATTTTTACTCAGCAATAAAGAAAAATCATGAAATTTGCAGGTAAATGGAACTAGAAACTGTTATTTAAGTGAAGTAACACAGACTCAGGAAAAGAGATTGACATGAGTTCTCCCTCATATGTGGATCCTAGAACCAAACCCTGATAAGTGAGTATGTATCCAGACATAACTACAGGACCAGGATAATATAAAGGAAACAGGGAGATAAAGGAAAAGAAAGAATATGAAAGAGAAGAACAGTAGGAAACAGGCCTTAAAGGGAGCTATGGATAAAAATTGGGTTAGTTTAAGGGAGGGGGGAGGGAACAGTATACAAGGAAGTTAGGGGCAAAGGGGAAAGAAAGAACTCAAGAGAGGTAGGAAGGTAAAAGAAGAGTATTATTAAGGGCAAAAGGAGGGAAATGTGGGCACCTTAAGTGGGATAACTATGGTGGAGGGGTGAGACAATGCGAGAGATAAATAATGCCTATCTAGTTTTGAAAACCAGAGGAAACCATATTACTCCTACAGCCCTCTGAAAAATTATACATAGCAGATCAAGAAATATATGTCTAGGTAATGTTTATCTGAGAACAATTGGTCTTTGCCCAAGATTTATCTACATAACACACAGTAATTAAAAGTATCAGACTGGTAGAGCTAACCTTTTGGATGTTTAACAGACATACTTTGAGGCCTATATTAATTTGGTCAGAGGTACATAAAGGACACTTTTTGCTCCTTGCCCTCCTAGGTCGACTAGTTCCAGGGGACTATGAGCATCTCTCAAAATATCCTATAATTGTGGTGGGTCACCAGTCCTCTTGAAAAAGGAGGCTGAGGAGACCCCATCAGATGGACTTGAAGCAGTGTCCAGTCTATAAAGAGGAGGATCAACACAGAGGAATCACTTCCTCCATGCTTCCCAGCAAAGCCAACCTTGGTCAAGCAGGACCTTTGACTTATCTTCACATAGGCAGAACTGGTAAAAGAAAGGAGCCAGGGGCTTCTCTCAAGCCCATGTGAGTCTGAGGAACAGATCCTCAAACGACCTTAAGAGTAAAAATAAATTGGTTTATCTGGGCCAACTGTATGGCCTTAAACATCCAAAAGGAAATATGACCAGAGATTAAAGGGGCCAATATAATTTCTTAAGGGTCCACATTCATAGCTAAAAGCTACATAACAAGCCACAATGCCAGATAGGAGATACCTTCTTTTGAATTGTTGGCCAGGGTGGCCAAAGGGATTCCCAAATAGTATCCCAGCATAGAACTGGGAAAATGAACAGCAGACCCTAATCTTATCTAAAGGAGTATTGACAACTGATTGCTGCTAGAAGAACAGATGATCCTCCTAAAACAAAGACCTCTAGACAGCCTGACTAGATTCACCAAAATGACAAGTAGTGGGGAATGGCTGGGGTGCCAAGAATACAGCAGACAGTAGCAAGGATATCAGAGTATAAGGGCTCTAGTGGGGGGAGTGAGGCTATGGGAGGGTGCCATCTGGGAAGTGGGTGTATAGTGGAATAAGATGGTTTGGGGGTATTTTCTGTGATAATACACAGACATAAAAAAATGAACAAATTTTTAAAAATGTATTATATTTGAGGAGGAAGCATGGAAATTTACATCATGCTAATTAGCACAGGTGATATTAATTACCATTGAAATCTACCGGATGAATTCATAGACAAACATAGGCATCAAAGATCCAAGTGCGGCAGATTTTGACTCGTAATAATCAGATGTATACAGATTAGAGATGCAGGAACCAACATCTCAGTGTTAGTAGAAAATACAATGAGTCTTTCCGCAAGGAACAATATATTCTAAAATGAAATGGAGATCTTTTTTAAAGGTTAAAAACTCATTCAATTTCATGTCTTACAGTTCTTAGACTGAGTTCAATATTGTATAACTATATTAACTCAACTGTGAACCTAGAAACTTGCAGTCACTTGTGAAAGAGATGTACTGTTGCTCTGGAGTCTGTTACTGAATATGTTAAATCTTTAGCAAAGTGCTTCTCCTAATCATGTAGTTATTAAAAATTTAAAAAATGATAAAAAATAATAATAATTAGTAGATGTGAAAAACATTACCATTGAAGTCTATCTGATAACTTTATATCCACGCTCAGATGCCAAGGAGCTCAGAAAGTAACCGACTGTCACTAATAATAATCAGATATATAGAGATTAGAAATGTATGTGAATGAATTTTTCTGTATGAAACTGTGTATTTTAATAATGAAATGGAGATCTTTTTTAAGGTTAAAACATCATTTAATTTATGTCTTATAGGGTTTATACTGAGTACAATATTGTATAACTGTAATAATTCAGCTGTAAACCTAAAATTTACAGACAATTCTGAAAAAGATGCATCATAGCTCAGAAAATTGTTATTGAATATGTCAATGCTGTTGTAATGAAATGCTTCTTCTAAGTATGTGGTTATTAAATAAATAACAAAGAAGTTTCAAAAACAAAGCTGAAACAAAATGCATTGTTGAAAATAAAGACCATTTGAACACACACACAAAAAAAAAGAAAAGAAAAGAAGAAAGAGTACATGAAATTATCAGAAAAAAGTGATGGGGAGATATAGGAGGAGTTAGAGGGGAGAGCATGGGCATGGATTTGATCAAGACAACTTATACACATGTATGAAATTCTCAATAAATTATTTTTTAAAAAACTTAAAAAAAAAGAATTCCTGGAATTTTGGTGGACAGATGACAGAGACTCCGTCTGATAGACTATTTTTCAGTGATTTCTATGGCACTGTCACTGACTGAACATGTATGCTGGGGCATTATGAGGGCAAAAGATGTTTGAGAACAACAAAACATATGTATTACAATAGAGTCTTAGGTAATGTGGGAAAGTAAGGTAAACCTGACTGAAATCTCTGAGCATCAATCAGTTTTGAAGAAATAATTTTCCAATTATTTCTTTATAGAGAGATTCAAATTATATGAACCAGTAACACAAACTTAAATAATGGGTTACTGCCTCTTCAACAAAATAAATCATAGTTAACAAAAAAAAAAAAGACTGCATCAGAAAAGTCCCAGAGCTGATAAACATATTTAGCAAAATATCTTGAAATGAGCACACACAAAAAAAAACAGTAGCCTTTCTACGTGCCATCAGCAATCATATTGAGAAATAAATCAAGGAAACAAACCCATTCATGAGGGTCTCAAAAACCTAAGCTACCTTGGAATAAATCTAAATAAGGAAGTGAAAGATTTGCATAATACAAACCTTTAAGACATTGAAGGAAGAAATTGAAGATGATATCAGAAGATGGAAAGATTTTCCAGGTTCGGGAATCTGTAGGCTGAAGATCATAAAAATAGTCATACTACCACAGGCAATCTACAAATTCAACACAATCTCTATTTATCTTCTGACAAAATTATTCATAAAAGTTAAAAATATAATCTCAAATTTCACATGGAAACACAAAACCCCCTGATAGATAAAATAATCATGAATGATAAAAAATTTCTAGAATATTCACCATCATTGATTTCAAATTATAATACAAAGCTATAGTACTAAAAACTACATGACACTGGCATAAAAGCAAACACACTGATTATTAGAAAAAAGTGAGTACCCAGATTTAAGTCTACCTACTTATAGTTACCTATTATGTTTTACAAAATAAGTCCAAAAGCACACATTGGACAAAAGACAGCATCTTCAACAAATGGTGCTATTCAACCTAGACAGCTACATGTAGATGAAACTAGATCCTGTACAATCCTCAACTCCAAATGGATCAGGGACCTAACAGACTGGTACTTTCCACAAAGGGAATGACTCTCTGAACCACAATAGACCAAGCATTAACAACAATATTTGACAAATCTAACCTCAAGAACCTAAACAAATTCTGTTCTTCTGAGGACACTATCATTTGTGTGAAGATGCAATTGTGAGAAAAATCTTGACAGTTATCCATCTGACAGTTACTATCTAGAACACATAAAGAACCAAAAACATAAACATCACAAAATAACTCAGTTTAGACTGATGAAATGATGAAATAAAAATACCTAGGAAATACCTTTTAAAATGTTCAGCGTCTTGGGGCTGGAGAGATAGCTCAGTGGTTAAGAGCCGTGGTTGCTGTTGAAGGGGACCTGGGTTTGATTCCTAGCACCCACATGGTGGCTAACAGCCATCTGTAGCTCCGGTTGCAGGGGATCCAATGCTCTCTTCTGACCTCCACAGGCACTGAACAGCACACATACCTACATGCAGGCAATGTAGTCATATGCATAAAATGAAAGTAATAAATTAAAAAAAATATTCAACATCTTTAGCCATCAGGGAAATGCAAATTAAATGATTTAGCAATTTCATTTTACCCTATTCAGAATGTCTAAGAAAAAAAAATAAATGATAAAAAATGCCAGTGAGCATGTAGGGAAAGGCCGACACTTACTGCAGGTAGTAGTGCAAACTAGTACAGTCACTGTGGAAAACAATGTGGAAGATCCTCACAAACCTAAAAATAAAGTCTTGCATGATCCAGCCATACAACTTTTGGGTATATATGCAAAGGACTCTGTATCGTGTTATAGAGTTAACAGTTTGTGTCTGTTCATTTCTGCTCTATTCACTATAGTCAGAAAGTGGAAACACCCTAGATGTGCAACCAAACAATGATTAATGAAAATATTTTATATATTTACACAATGAAATATTATTTAGCTGTTAAGAAAAATGAAATTATGAAAGTCACAGAAATGGATGGACCAGTAAACATTCATACTGAGTGAACTAACCCAGACCCCCCCAAAAAAACAAAGGTCATATGTTCTTTCTCATAGTTGGGTGCTAGTTTTGAAACTTTAGAGATGTTTGTTAGAATTGGAAAATCCTTAAATAATAGGCCATTGATAAGATGCCTTGAAGTAGTTCATTACAGGAGAGACAGAATGCAGCAATATACATGGAAAGGGGAATAATACATAGATGGGTTTAAGGGGTGGAATATGGGAGAGTAGGGAAGAGAGAAATTAAAAAGAGGAATAGCAAACACTACCATCCCTTTCAAAGTGTCCTGTGGTAACCTACAATGGAAACTCCTTTCAGTAAATACATATAATAAAAAATGAGTTTAAATGAAGCTATTCTATAGCAGAGGTTAAATGGACTTAGTACATAACATAGGCTAGCAAAGAAAAATTCCAGTCCTAAGCATAGACTCCCTCTTTTTTCCTCCTGAACGAATAGGTTAGCAGCTCTGCTCCGTTGTTCTCTCCTGTGTGCTCTCTGTCTCCTGATGCTGCTTTCCCTTGACGCAGGTACATGGCAGCTGGGTAAGCTGACTACAGGTTGAAGCCTTTCAATATGTAATCCAAAATAAAACTTTCTAACATCAACTTAATTTCTTCAGGTATTTGTCTCAAGTAAAGAAAAGTCATTGGCATGCAATCAGTCCTTATCTTTTAGTCCCTAGAAATACATTTTAATTAGTATTCAACTCAGCTATCTTCTATAAAGGCCACTAGAGGCTATTTCCAAAGAAAGCGGAAGTAATTCCATGTAAAAATTTACAAGGTGATTCAAACAGACCTTTTGCATGATAACTTTAGAAGTGTCTTAGTCTGTTTTCTATTACTATATCATAATGCCTAACACTGGGTGACTTATAAAGGAAAATAGTTTATGTTCATGTCTTTTTCTAGAAAGTCAAGCGTATGACAGTAGCATATGTTTGACATCTCACAAGGTCTTATCATAGGATGGAGAGAGGACACAAAGAATGAGACAAAGTATCAGCATTAGAACAACTTGATGAGAGAGAGAAGTAAATCCCATGATACATGCGCATTTAAATACCAGTTGAATGTATAGAATAGGTCAGCTTTTTAGGAAAAAAACATGTTTCATACCTCAAATTCTTAATAACCAGGTACAATGAGTAAAGGAATATACAAAAATTTCCTTTGAAGATAGACTGGTTAGAAGATCCTAAGCCTTCCTCATCCATTGTGGGAAATGTCACAAGATCTATGTTAAAATCCAGCAAGATATTTAATGTGTTAATCTTACATTTTATGAAAATTTTGAATATTTTCAAATTCTGCATTCTTACTGGAAATGTACTAATATAATTTATAGAATTTGAAATATTTCTTCTACTTTATTTCCTCTACTTTTGTTTTGTGCAGGAAAAGTTGTAAATGAGTGTAGTGTCCCCTACAGTGGTTAGTGTATTTCCTATTATATGTAATTTTTCTTATAGCATCATAAAAATTAGTATTATTATTATAGCAATAATAGAGTAGTGTTCGCATCATTCATTGATAGATATAGGTTTGAGAATAAATATAAATTATAGAAAAGAGAAATGGAAGTTCTAAAGTAATAATACTTTAAAACATGAAAATTTGGAAATCTTATATATATCAAAAAAGAGGCAATGGATAGTGCTTAATTCTCAGTACCTGATAAATAATAGTTTCATTTTTCAATGTCAAAATGCATTTACCTCCATTTTAAATTTGTTTGGTACTACTTACAACAGGTTTTCAATTTTTCAGCCTTTAATAAGACTCTACTGCAATATTTTCTTAACTTTAATCTGAATAAGGTGACACTGATGTGAGTGTACTCAGAAAAGGAACTGTTGCAGATATTTGTTATTGTCAAAATTAATTTTCTGCTAAAATTTTTGTTGAATATTATCAATCCTACCAGTATACTAAACGTTATTTTTTGTGACTTTTTGATACAATTCATGCAGAATTGTTAATCACTGGAGAATTAAGGGAAAGAAAGTCTTACAAATTGGGTCTGGGATCAGTTATTATACATCATTATGGGAAGAAAATCTAATGGAAATTTTTATTTGATTGTTTATATTTTTTCTGTCATTATTTGCTAGTTCTTTGACAATTTCATATAATTTATGTTGATCATATTCAGCCTTAACTCATCACAATTCCGAGGTTCACCCCCTTTTGTATCCCCCAACTTTGTCTTAAAAAAAACTCAAGTTCTATTTGTGCTGCCATTGTGCTATCTGCATGTGCTCACCCACTGGAGGATGGTCAACATAGTAGTGGCTACATTCTTACCCGGCAGCTGTCACTTGCCAATAGTTCCTCAGCTAGGACTGGTAGATCATGACTACCTCCCCTCTACATCATGGGACTTTGTTTGCCTTGAGCTTTACAGGTGATGCAAGTGCTCTCATAACTGCCGTCAATTCATATGTGCACCTTCACTGTTTTGGCCAGGTATACTGTTTCTTGATAGTCATAAACTGACCCTGGCTCTTACAACTTTCTGCCCCTCTTCGCCACTGATTCCTAACCCAGGGAAGAAAGGGTCTGATATAGGTACTCCGTTTGGAGCTAAGCATTCCACAGCCTCTTATTTTCTACACATTGGCCAGTTGGGTTCTCAGTGTTAAAAAAAAGAAGAAAAAGAAGAAAAACTTTTATGATTTTCGGCTTAGGGCTGAGAGATGCACTAATATATGTGTATAAGGAGTTGGTTTAATACTATATTTATTCAGCAGTAAAATAAAAGTTGGTCCTCCTCTATGGAATATGACCTATCTAGCTGCAAATTCTTGGACCTGATAACAGTGTCAGATATAGGTTTTGTCTTATGGAGCAGGTTTTAAACCCACTCAGAGTTTACTCTCATGATATTCTTGCCTCTGTTGCATCATCCTGAAAATATCATCCCTATTTGCTAAATTTCATAGTGCTGGAAAGTGCTATGCACACTACCACAGCAGATAAATATGTTTGTCTTTCTCAGCTGTGAATCCTGCAAGTTATAATAACTATTAGACTGGAATGACATACCCGTTAGTATATAAAGGAAAATTTTAAGTTGACATTGTTTAAAATATTTTTTGTACATAAGCTAAAATGAAAAAATATATGAGATAATCATAAAATTCTTTTATTTCTAAATCCACTTGAAAACTATGATTTTATTGATATTAAAAGACCATTCAAAGCTTCAAATCTCTCATATGCCAAGAATAATTTTGTCTTATTGTTTAAAGTACTATGTTTTCTGAAATCTGCTTTCTTTTCCTATTTAATGGATCATTGCAAAAACATCTTAAAAACCTTTTCGCATATTAGATTTCCAACATTATTTAATTTGTAAGATTGGCTACACACTTCCATACTACAGAGCACACACATATAATGAAATCGAAATAATGTCATAGAATTGGTATCTAACCTAACTGAAAATATTGAGTAAATACTTGTATGGATAAAACTGGCCAAATTCTAAGGATTTATTTTAATTGCTATATTTATATGTTTATGTGTGTTTTTGTGTGCATCTATGTGTATGCGCACACATGTGTTTGTGCCAGTGTAGGCCAGAAGAAATCATCAGAGTCCTTGGGGCTAGAGTTACAGGCAACTGTGATCTGCTTGATCCATGTGGGTAGGGGGAATAAACTCTTGTACTGTGCAAGAGCACACATGCTCTTAAACTCTGAGTCATTTTTCCAGCCTTGATAAAATTTAAATACCAGTTCTTCATGTATGAGAAAAAGATTGCTCGCTTGTGTGCGCAATTGTTAATTTCTTTAGGTAATGCTAGTGAATTATAAATTATATGAATATATATTTTATGAAGGGTCATTAGCCAAATTTATTATCTTCTATCTTTTTTTGGTCCACGTGGATGTCTTCTCTTTCAACCTCAGAATTAAGTAGTCCTCGGATTCTTTTTTATCAATGAGAAAGGGAACAAAAGTCTTGATTAAAATCACAAAACATGTTTTGCTACCAGACTCTCAACCAAAGATAGGATCCAGACACTACTATCATTAAATTCACTGCAAAGCATCTATGACACAATTTTCATTTAACCTGCAAATTTAGTTTATATATTTCCAGCACACATTCTCAATATCGCTTGTGGGTTTCTTGTACAACTTTACTATGAACTCCAGGATATTGCTTTCATTTTTACAAGCGTAGTATGTAAGGCAGCCAATGCTGCAAAGGCCTGTTGTAACAGAGGATGTGTTTCAAGTATTTAGACTTGTGTTTCAAGTCTAAATGCAATTGAATTGGGTTAATTTAGTGGAAAGACATATTTGAGCCCTTCCTTGAGTACTACGCAGATATCTTATTTCATTACCTCATAATGGAATAGATTTGTATGACACTATTATACTCCTTTTTGTGTTTTTGTGTGTGTGTGTTTGTGTGTGTCTGTGTATGTGGTGTATCAAGCACTTTACTGACTGAGCCATGTTTCCAGGCTTCTCTTTTGTCTTTTTGGAAATAGTCATTCTTACTGGAGTGAGGTGGTATATCTCATTGTATTGGTTTATTTTGCTTTTTTAAATTTTTATTTATTTATTTTTTGAGACAGTTCTGTAGCCCTGGCTGATCTGGAACTCACTATTTTACTTATTTATTTATTTATTTATTTAATTTATCTATTCATTTATTTATTTATTTTTATTTAATAACCACATGATTAGAAGAAGCATTTCATTACAACTTTAACATATTCAGTAACAATTTCCAGAACAAGGATACATCTCTTTCAAAAGTGGCTGTAATTTTAAGGTTCAAACACAAACAGCTGATCTTCTTAAATGGATCTCTAGATAGGCTGACTAGATTCAGCAGATGGAAAAGCACTGGGGAATGGCTTGGGGCACCAACAACAGAGGGGACAGTAACAGGGATGAGAGAGTATATGGGATCCAGTGTGTGTGTGGGGGGGAGGCTACGGGAGGGTGCCACCTGGGAAGTGGGTATATAAATGAATAAGATTGTGTGAGATGTTCTGTATGAGATACACACAAAAAAAATCAACAAATTAAAAAGAAAAGACATTTGAGGAGGAAGCATAAAAATTTTCTTCATGTTAATTAGTAGAGGTGATAAACATTACCATTGAAATCTACTTGATGACTTATATCCATCCTCAGGTGCCAAGGATCTGAGTGTAACTGACTGTGACTAGTAATATTCAGATACATAGAGATTAAAGACATGTGCAAACATCTGTTAGTAGCATTAAAATGCAGGAAACAGCATATTTTAAAATGAAATAGAGATCTTCTTTAAAGATTAAAAACTCATTCAATTTTAATATCTGGTATAGTAATCCCCCCAGCATTGCTCTTAGTGCTCAGGGTTGATTTGGCTATCTGAGGTCTTTTGTGCTTCCATATGAATCGTAGGATGGTGTTTTCCAATTCTGTGAAAAATATCATGGGGATTTTGATTGGCATTGCATTGAATCTATAAATGGCTTTTGGTAGGATGGTCATTTTCAGAAAATTATTTCTTCTAATCCATGAACATGGGAGGTCCTTCCAGCTTCTGACGTCTTCCTCAATCTCTTTCTTTAAGGATTTAAAAATTTCATAGTAGAGGTCTTTAATGTCTTTGGTCAAGTTTATTCCAAGATATTTTATTTTATTTTATTTGCAGCTATTGTGAAGGGGAGTGTTTCCATGTACTCTTTCTCTGATTGCTTGTTATTTGGTATATAGAAAGGCTACAGACTTTTTTAGATTAATTTTGTAACTTGCCACTTTACTGAACGTGTTAATTTCTAGGAGTTTTCTGGTGGAATTTTTATAATATCATATCATCTGCAAAAAGGGATAATTTGATCTCTACATTTCAAATTATCCATCATTTAATTTCTTGCTCTTTTCTTATTGCTCTTGCAAGAGTTTCAAGCACTATGTTAAAGAGAAGTGGAGATAGTGGACATCCTTGTCTGGTTCCTGATTTCAATGGGAATGCCTGCAGTTTTTCTCCATTTTGAATGATGTTGGCTGTGGTTTTGTTATATATGTCTTTAATTATGTTGAGGTATGTTCCCTCCAGTCCAATTCCCTCTAGGACTTTGAACATCTATGCATGTTGAATTTTGTCAAAGTCATTCTCTGCATCTATTCAGATGACAATCTGGTTCTTGTCTTTGAGCCCATTTATATGATATATTACGTTTATTGACTTATGTATATTGAACCATCCCTGTATCTCTGGAATAAAGCCAACTTGATCATGGTGGATGATCTTTTTGATGTGTGTCTGTATGTGGTTTGCAAGTGTTCTGGATAGCTTTAGTGCCAACTTGACACACCTGGATTGATGGAGCCTCAGTTGGGGAATTGCCTCCATTGGAATGGCCTGTGGCCATGTCTGTGGGGCATTTTCTTGATTGTTGAGTGATGTGGGAGGGCCCAGCCCACTGTGGGTAGTGCCACCCATGGGCAGGTGGGCCTATGTTGGATAAGAGAACAAGCTGAGAAGGGGCCAGGGAAGCAAGCCAGTAAGCAGTGTTCCTCCATGGCCTGTGCTCCAACTCCTGCTTCCAGGTTTCTGCCCTGACTTCCTACCTTGGGCTCCCTGATGAACCTCAACCTGGGAGAGTTGAAGCTGAATAAACCCTTTCCTCCCCAAGTTGGTATTGATCAGAATGTTTTGTCACTGCAATGGAGAACCAAACTAAGACAGCAAGTATTTTGTTGAGAATTTTTGCTTCTATGTTCATAAAGGATATGGCTCTATAGTTTTCTTTTTTGGTTGTACCTTTATCTAGCTTTGGTATTAGAGTGATGCTGGCTTCATAGAAGAATTTGGAAGTTCTCCCTCCATTTCTATCTTTTTAAGTAAATTAAGTAGTATTGGATGCCGATCCTCTTTAAATGTCTGGTAGAATTCTGCTGTAAATCCATCTGGTCCTGGGATTTTTTTAGTTGGTAGGTTTTTAATGTCTTACATGGTTTATACTGAGTTCAATATTGTATAACTTTATTAACTCACTATTTAAACTAGGCTGCTATGAACTTTTGGTGATCTTTCTGCATCATATTTTTTAATTTATTGAGAATTTCATACAGGCATATAAGCATATAAGTTATTTTGATTAAATCCATGCCTATTCCCTCCCCTCCAACTCCTCCCATATCTTCCCATCACTTTTTTCTAATAATGTCATGTATTCTTTCTTCTTTTTATTTTTATTTTTGGGAGGTGGGGGCTTTTGTTACTCTAACATTCTCCCCTCTGAAGAGGTAACTCTGAAATCTTTTAAGGATTAGATAGGGTTCCCAAATCCTTTTGAGATTTTTGGCCTTTGGAACAGAGTATGTTGCTAACAGGCCCAAAGACATTTTGGCTTTTATTCAAGAAACTGGCTACTTTTCTTTGGGGTCTTTTTACACTAACTGCCTACTAATATACTTCTTGATAACCCATGAAATGATTTAAATTTTATTTTTCAATTAAAATTCTTTGTTTGTTAGTAGCAGAGTTTCATCTATCCCAAGCTGGTCTCAAAATCACTGTGTAACTGAGGATCACCTTGAACTTCTAGTCTTCTTAAACCTACTTCCCCAGTACTTGGATTCTAAGTATGGGCCTTATTTCATATAGTAAAATGGATTGAACACAAAACTTCATGCACAGCACTACAGTCCACCAAGTCACTTTAGTTCATGGTTATGTGTTATACTACTGTATATTCATTGTATATAGCAATACATTTCATAGACAGTCTATTTCTCTGATACCATTTAATTTGTCCACATTGAGCCCTGAATAACTTCCCTGTTCTTCTTTCTTCTATTGATAGTTCCCTTGCTTATCATAGTCTGATTTCTCTTCACTTTCCTGTCATTGATATATAAATAGTTCTATGTGTACATCAGAAAGCTAACATCAAAAAAAGATAGGTAACACGATATTTTTATTTCTAAAGCTGATTTATTTTACTTAATGTGATGATCTCCACATGCATCCACTTCTCACTAAACGTAATTTTATTCTTCATTGTAAATGAAAAATTAAAAACTCCACCACACACACAAACACACACACACTACATATATGTTAACAAGAATATTTTAAACTGTATACATACACTAGAGTGATGTAGATGGGTCATGATTTCTGATAGCATATTTTTCCAATAATCATAAATTTTGTACTTAATACTTTCAATTTAGAAGACTTTAGAGATGACTCAGCAGGTAATGAGCACTGGCTGCTCTTACAGAGGACACAGGTTTGATTCCCGACATCCACATGGTGGCTGAAACTTTCAACCATCATAACTCCAGTTCCAGGGGATCTGATGCTCTTTTATGACCTCTGTGGGCATTGCATGATATAGGTACACTTGCTTACATGTGGGCAATAAACTCATACACATAAAATAAAATAATTGATAAAATATTAATAAACTTGAAAGTTAGAATTATATTTCATGATGTAGAATACACAACATAGAACATAAAGAATGCATGGAGAATTCTTTCACTAATGGGCAGGGTATTTGCCTGCTTAATAAAAGACAGTGCGTGTTATTTTTAACTATATTCAATCCCTATTAGTTTGAATTTCACTGAGTGATAGATTACATGAACACATATCTCTGATTTCTTGACAAATTAATTATTTTTTTCCCTTTATCCTGGTGCAAACACCATACACATCTAAGAGAAACTGCAGTTTCTCATAACTTCAAGTTCTGGGAGCCAAGCAAGTCAAGAGATGTGCCTTTTTTTTTTTTTTTTTTTTTTTTTTTGTTTTTTATATTTGTCGGATGTTAAACCTTTGTCAGATGTTTTGCTGCTGAAGAATTTTTCCCACTTTGAGGGTTTTAATCTTCACTTTCTTGGTTGTTTCTTTCATTCTACAGAGCTTTTTAATTTAATGAGATCCCACTTGTCAATTGTTAACCTTCATTTCTGAGCAACTGATATTCAATTTAGAAAGGCCTTTCCTATAACTGTATCTTGCTACTGCTTCTATGTTATCTTCTAAAAGTTTCAGAATTTCAGGTTTCACATTGAAGTCTTTGATTCATTTGTAGTTGACTTTTGTGCAAGGTGAAAGATAAGGGTCTAGTTCTTTTCTGCAGTTGGAGATCTGGTTTTGCAGGCACCATTTGTTGAGTATACTGTCTTTCCTTCAGTGTGTGTTCTTGGCAACTTTGTAAGTATCAGGTAGCTTAAATTGCATGAACTCATATTTCAAGTGTATTCCTTTGATCTATTTGTCTGTTTTGTACCAGTACCATGGTACTTTTTTTATGACTATAGCTCTGTAATATAGTTTGAGATCTGGTATAGTAATCCCTTAAGTATTGCTCTTTGTGCCCAGAATTGCTTTGATTATCCAGTCTGTTTTATGATTCCATATGAAGTTTAGGATATTTTTTTCTGATTCTTTGAAGAATCTTCTGGGTATCTTTATTGTGATTGCATTGAATCTGTATATGGTTTTTGGTAAGATGATCATTTTCACAATATTAATTTTTCCATCCTATGAGCATGGGAGGCCCTTCCTTCTCCTGGCATCTTCTAAAATCCCTTTAATTCAAAGATTTAAAATGTTCATTTATGGATGTTTAACATCTCATTAAGTATATTCTTAGAAATTTTATTTTTTAGAGGCTACTGTGAATGGGAGGTTTTCCATGTATGCTTTCTCAGATACTTTGTTATTTGTATAAGGAACAGCTACTGATTTTTGCAGATTGATTTTGCAACCTGCCACTTTGCTGAAAGTGCTAATCATTTCTGTGTGTTTTCTGGTGATCTTTGAGGGATCTCTTATTTATAAAAGCATATGATTTAGAAATAGTTGATAGTTTGACCTCTTCTGGTTATTACTCCTTTAATTTCCTTCTGTCATCTTATTGCTCTAGCAAGCATGTCAAGCACTATATTAGAAAGTAGTGGAGATAGTGGACAGGCATTTCAGGTTACTAATTTTAATGGAAATACAATTTTTCTCCACTTAAAATGAATTTGACCATGGGTTTGCTGTATATAGCTTTAAATATGTTGAGGTATGTTCCCTGTAGTCCAATTTCCTCTTGGACTTTTAACATAAATGCATATTGTTTTTTGTCAAAGGCCTTTTCTGTATCCATTGAAATGATCAGGTGATTTTTATCTTTGATTCCATTTATATGATTTATAACATATTTTTGCCTTACGTATATTGAACTATCCCTGAACTTCTTGATTAAATCTGACTTAGTCATGATGGATGAACTTTTTGATGTGTGTCTACATGCAGTTTGCAAGTATTTTGTTGAGAATTTTTGCATCTATATTCGTTAAGGATATGGGTCTATTATTTTATCTTTTGGTTGTGTCTTTACCTTGTTTTCCTATTAGAATGATGCTGGCTTCATAGCATGAAGTTGGGAGTTCTCCCTCCATTTCCTTTTTCTTTTAAAGAAGAATTTTTTTACTACTGAATTTCAAATCACACACACTAAGTAGATGAGAAAGTCTTTTATCATATTTAGAATCAAAATATCCATTAAAATATTTACATTTTACAGTTTTTACAGTTGAAAGGATAGCAAAACACAAGATCATGTACAAGTTTAAGTATTCACGTTTCCTAAAGAACCAAAAAGGAAATGGAAAATGTTGGCTACCACAAAATTCCTCCAAAGAACGTAAAGTAGTAAGCATACTCCCTGGGCTTCTAATGCTTGGTCAAAAATTGATCAAATAAATGATCAACATATTCTGATTATGAAGCTACTTCTCTTTTTTGTTCCTCCAAGATTTTCTTTAAAAATAGTGCATTGAAAACAAATGTACAGAGCAAACATTACTCTTAAATTAGTCATTATATAAGACATTCACTAGAGGCATTAAATATATCCCATAATCAACCACATTTACCAACTAAAGAAGAAAACTAAAAATTTGAGGCCTTCATTGCATATTAATACTGTTTGAATTTTGTAAGTAGTACTGGTTTCAGATCTGCTTTAAAAGTCTGGTAGAATTCTACTGTGACTACATCTGGGCCTGGGCTTTTTCATTTGGGAGATATTTGTATTTCTGTTTCAATTTCCTTATACGTTATAGATCTATTTACACTGTTGATCTCTTTGTGGTTTAGCTTTGGTGGTTCCCATGGTTTTAGATGTTCATCCATTTCTTTTGGGTTTTCAAGTTTAATAGAGTATAAGATTTTAAACTATTGCCTTATAATGTTCTAGTTTTTTTGGTGTCTTTTGTGATGCTTCCCATTTCATCTCTGGTTTGTTGATTTGGATTTGTTATTTCTTTCTTTTGGTTAAGTGAGCTAAGGGTCTGTCTAACATGTTTATCTTTTCAAAGAATTGGCTCTTAGATTCATTGAATCTTTGTATTTTTTTTTTATTTCTATTTCATTAATTTGTGTTCTGATTTTTGTTACTTTTTCTTGTCTGTTGGGTTTGGGTTTCATTTTTTCTTGCCCTTCCAGAGTCCTGAGTTGTACTCTAAAGTCATTTGAATTTGCTCTTTTTTATTTTATTTTTTTTAACATAGTCACTTACAGCCATAAACTTCCTTCTGAGGATTGCTTTTAAAATGTCCTGGAGGTTTTGTGGTGTTATATTATATTTTCATTACCTCAGGAATACTTCTATTCCTTTCTTAATTTCTTTTTGACCCATTCATCATTATGGGGTGTGGGTTTGTTTTTGTTTCTTTGTTTGTTTGTTTTGTTTGCTTGTTTTTTATCTCCACTGAGTTCATGGAGTTTTTTCTTATTGATTTTAAGATTTTTTTTTTGTGGTGTGGTCTGATAGAATGTATGAAATTATTTCTTTTCTTGTATTTTTTCAGACTTATTTTGTGCCACAGTATGTGGTCAGTTTTAGAAAAAGTTTCATGGGATACTGAATAGATTTGTTCTTACTCTTACATATTTGTTTGAAGGGCCCTGATGGCAATGCGTCTCCAACTTCAATGTAAATACAAATCACTTGGTAAAATTCACATATGGGTTAACATCTGTGGAGGTATATAGGATATTGATGATATCTATACCAAAAAGTTGATGATGTCCATATGTACTTAAATTTATAAAGAAATCTAAAATAGTATCTAACTCTACTAAATGAATCAAATAATTGATTTCAAAATTGTAAGACAGCAACAAGCAAACCAAAAATGCCTAGTAAGTATTTATGGCACATACAGTCAAGAATATATTAATTTAATGACAGACCTTTTTTTCTGTAATTTGAATATGTGGTCTTATCTACTACCCATTTGACTTCAGCTCATCTGTTAATCACCTACTTCCTTTGAATGGAAGGACTTTAAATTTCTTTAAATGTGGTTTCCTTGCATGCTCATTAGAGGTATACTAAACAGGAAACAAGTACTATACAGGACATTTTTCTGGCCTCATTCACATTGCAAAAAACGCAAGAAGATCCATGATGTTTTTATTTTCTTTAGCGTTTTCTTTCTTTGGTCTCCATCACTACCAAGTTCACATAAGACTTGAAGACATGAGTTGTTTAAAATTATGAGTAAATACCTTTATTAATTTTCACAAAGAATTTAAAGCATATAGTACATGAAATAAAATCATAAGGAAAATAAAATATAAAAGGCGTACCCACTACATTGTAAATGGCTTAAATTTCCCTATTCATATGAAAATATATCTTAAGACCTGAAAACAATTAGCATTTCAAGTAATTGGCCTTGCCTAAATAAGTTTTCAACTACTGCTCTAAGTCGACTTTCTCTTTCACCACTCCCTACCATGATGAGCAGGATGGGAAAACATACCCTTCAGCATTATAATATTATAACATAAGTGATAAATGTGTTGGCATAGGAAAAATAATGTACTACGAGAAATTTAACCATAAAAATGAAAATTAAAACTGTAATCACATCCAATATTTGGTTTCAAGGAAGCAGTGGAGTTGTTCTAAAGAGTCAATAAAAATCAGCAAGTGAATGATTCCAGTTTTTCTCCATTTAGAATGAAGTTGGCTGTGGGTTTGTTGTACCTCACTTTAATTATGTTAAGGTATGTTCCCTCCAGTCCAATTCCCTTTAGGACTTTGGACATAAATGCATGCTGAATTTTGTCAAAAGCCTTTTCTGCATCTACTAAGACAACAATGTGGTTTTTGTCTTTGAGTCCATTTATATGATTAATAACGTTTATTGACTTGCATATATTGAACCACCTCTGAATCTCTGGGATAAAGCCTAATTGATCATGGTGAATGATATTTTTGATGTGTGTTTGTATGCGGTTCGCAAGTATTTTGTTGAGAACGTTTGTATCTTTGTCCATTAAGGATATGGGTCTATAGTTTTCTTTTTTGGTTGTGTCTTTACCTGGTTTGGGTATTAGAGTGATGCTGGCTTCATAGAAGGAATTTGGGAGTTCTCTCTCTGTTTCTATTGTTTTGAATAATTTAAGCAGTATTGATTGGAGGTCTTTAAATATCTGGTAGAATTCTACAGTACATCTATTGGATCTGGGTTTTTTTTACTTGGGAAGTTTGTATTACTGTTTCAATTTCCTTATATGTTATGGGTCTATTTGAACTGTTGGTCTCTTCTTGGTTTAACTTTGGCATTTACCATGATTTCATACATCTATCCATTTCTTTTAGATTTCAGATTTAGTAGAATATAGGTTTTTAAAATATTCCCTTATAATGGTCTGGATCTTTGGGGTGTCTGTGTTGATGTTTCCCATTTCACCTCTGATTTTATTGATTAAGATTTGCTCTTTCTTTCTTTGGGTTAACTAGACTAACAGTCTGTCCATCTTGTTTTTTCATTTCAAAGAACCAGCTCTTAGATTCATAGATTCTTTGTATTGTTTTCTTTGTTTCCATTTGATTAATTTCTGCTCTGATTTTTGTTATTACTTCTCTTCTGCTGGGTTTGGGTTTCACATGTTAACAGGAAGTATTCCCATTAAAATCAGGAACCAGACAAGGATATCCAGTATCTCCACTCCTTTTCAATATAGTGCTTGAAACTCTTGCTAGAGCAATAAGACAGGAGAAGGAAATTAAAGTAGCACTAATTAGTGAAAAGAGGTCAAACTATCACTTTTTTTGCAGATGATATGATACTATACCTAATATATCAGTGCCATCTGGCCAATATGGACAGTACCTGAAAGGGGGAGTTAGGATTGAAGGAAAAAACAGAGACAGAGAAAAGATATTTGGGAGGACTTTCAGTAGAGACTGCAGCCCTGGTTTATTTTAGCTTCACCTTTTTATACAGTAGAACATCAGAGGTAGCCGCCATTTGCTTAACTCAATTAGCTTCAACAGCTGTTTTTCCCACCTGTATCTGAGGGTCAAGGAGCGGTCAAACTCTTGTTGTGAACTCCACCATATAAACACATTCCTGCTGACTTGGCAGATTAGGTACTGGTGTGCAAAATACAAACTCTAAGTAAAGAAGCAAGCCTGCCCCAGCTCAATGTACATAATGGCTGCACTTATATTAATAGCTCCCAACACTAAGAGATCCCAGAAGTTCCACCAGAAACTCCTAGAACTGATCAACATTTTCAGTATAGTAGGAGGTTATAAAATCAATCTACAAAAATTGGTAGCCCTCTATACCAATAACAAGTAATTGGAGAAAGAATACATGGAAATGCTCCCATTTACAGTTGCTGCAAATATATATATATATTTGGAATAAATCTGACCAAAGACACCAAAGATCTCTACAATGAAATTTTAAATCATTAAAGAAAGATTTTGATGAAGACACCAGGAGATGGAAGTGCCTCCCATGCTCATGGATTGAAAGAATTAATATTGTGAAAATGCTTTTCCAAAAGCAAAATATAGATTCAATGCAATACCAATCAAAATCCCCATGACATACTTCACAGTACTAGAAAAAAAAAAAATCTTTAAATTCATATGGAAGCACAAAAGACTCCAGTTAGCAAAAGCAAACCTGAACACAAACAGCAATGCTGGGGAATTACTATATAGGATCTCAAAATATTGTACAGAGTTATAGTCATAAAAATAGCATGATACTGGCAAAAAATAGACACATACATCAATGGCACATCGTTGACGATCCAAGCCCAAGTACGTGCAAATTCAGCCACCTGATATTTGACAAAGGTGCCAAGAACACAGAATGGAGGAAAAACAGCATCTACAACAAATGGTACTGGCCAAACCGGATCTTGACTTGTAGAAGAATGAAAATAGATCCTTATCTTTCACCTTGCACAAAAGTCAACTCCAAAGGGATCAAAGGCCTCAATTTGAAACTGGAAACCCTGAAAGTATTAAGAAGAAAATATTGGCAGTAAATTATAAGATATAGATGTAGGAAAGGATTTTCTGAATCAGACAGAATTTGGTCAGGAATTAAGGTCAGCAATCCACAAGTGGGACCTCATTAAACTAAAAAGCTTCTGTACAGCAAAGGAAACAATCAAAAAAGTGAAGAGAAAACCCACAAAATGGGAAAAAAATTCTTCACCAGTGACACATCTGACAGAGGTTTAACATCCAGAATATATAAAGAACTCAAAAAATAAAGAATTGAGAAAACAAATGACCCAATGATAAGATGGGCAAAACTCTAAACAGAGTTCTCAAAGGAAGAAATTAAGATGCCTAAGAAACATCTCAAAAAGTGCTCAACACTGTTAGTTATTCGGGAAATGCAAATTAAAAACACCCTAAAGTATCACCTTACTCTTGTCAGACTATGGTACCAAATGCTGCCAAGGATGTGGAGAAAGGAGAATGCTCATTCACTGCTGGGGGATCACAAACTCATGCAGCTTCTATGGAAAACAGTGTGGAGAACCCTTAAAAAACTAAAAATGAACCTACCATTTGACCCAGTTACACCACTCCTTGGCATATACCCAAAGGACTCATCCTATTGTAGAGACACTTGTACAACCATGTTTGTTGCTGCTCTTTTCACAATAGCTGAGAGATGGAATCAACCGATGTGCCCCTCAGTTGATGAGTGGTTAACAAAAATATGGTATATTACACAATGGAATTCGAGTCAGCAGTAAAGAAAGATGAAATAATGAAATTTGCAGGTAAATGGATGGATCTAAAATATTGTTATACTAAGTGAAGTAACATAGACTCAGAAAAACAAACAATGTATGTTCTCTCTCATATGTGGATCCTAGCACCAAATCCTTTTAAATTCCAGGTCCTTTTAATAAGATGATGCTGTACAGCTGTCCCTTCTGCATGAAATAACTACCATCACCATGAGCCTGATTGCTAAACATCATCACAATTGGACTTGTTGATGGCTGTTCTCATTCATTAAAGAGGGCTAAGGAGGGACATTGGACCCTCACTGGATTAGCCAGCCACACTTCCCAGCTAACTGTATGCCATTTGACGCTAATCATACATGGCCTCCTGAATTTGGGGAGGGCTAAAATATACAATCCGGGGAAGGCTAGGAAGAGAAGGCATGATCCATGGTAGGCAAAGTCTTTCCAGTGTGCATACCCACGGGTCATACATACATCTCAGCAACCCCTCAGTTATCACGGTAAGTAACCTCATGAATTCATTGGTTCCCCAGTTAAACTTTAATCAAACATTGGCTTAACACTAGAAACTTAAAAGGGAATACACATTGTTTAGCATCTCCAGGAAAATATGTCTCACAACAGATGGAAAATTTATTTGTTAATGCTATTATATGTCACAATTATTTTAAAAAAATGAAAAGGAGAATGTAAAAGATGTTAAAAGAATATGAGAATGGAGATATTTTCCAAAATAGAAAGAAAATGAGACAGCCTAAGCAAGTGATGAAGGTATGTTTAGGTTTATTATGATACATAATGGATGAGACAAAAATAGTATACATGTAATCTTAAAATTTCTCTGGTAATAGTTTAGTCAATTAGTTAAGGAACAAAATATATACCTAGTCATTTTTTATCTGAGAATATTTGGTTTTTTCCTCAAACCTTATCTACATAGCACATGATAATTAAAAGTACTAGACTGGTGGAAATAACTTTATGGGATGTTTAACAGCCAGAGTTTGAGGCCTATACTAATGTGTTCAGAGAGACTTAAAGGACAGTTTTTTTCCCCTAGCCCTCCAAAGTTGACTAAGTTCCAGGGGATTATGGAACACCTCTCAAAATGTCCTGTAACTGTGGTGAGTAACCTGTCCTCTTTTTCAGGGAGGATAAGGAAGCCCCATGAGAAGGATTTGAACCAATGTCCAGTTTACAAAGAGGAGGGTCAACTCAGAGGAAACATCTCGCTCATAGTTCCAAGTGAAGCCGGACATGGTTGAGCAGGACCTTGGACTTATATTCACATAGATGGAACTTGTAAAAGAAAGGAGCCAGGAGCTCATCCCAAGCCCATGTGACCCCTGAGGAACAGATCCTCAAATGACCTTAAGTGTAAAAATAAATTGGTTTATCTTGGCCAACTGTATGGTCTTAAACACCAAAAAGGAAAGTATAACCAAAGAGTAAACTCATCAGTATATTTCTTTAAGAGTTCAGGAGATTACACATCCCAGACATTAGGCTTATGTCTATATAAAAAGTTATATAAAAATTATTTCTCATTGATGATTTTGTTCCTAACCAGAAAGTGCTGCTCAGATGTAAGACTTTAAATATTGATCTCCAATACTATAGTACCCACCTGTAGCTAAGGGAGACAACCAGCTATTGTTCTACAATGATGGATACATTTATTTTCTCCTCCTATCTAGAGGCCTTTGAGAGGGAAATGACACTGATTCCAACCACTCCAAACAGCTATCAAAATACCTGAAAGCAAATCCTGAATACATCACTCTTGAGTCCAGCCTTGTAAGACAAGAGAAAATTGAGGAGGAACCCAATAGAGGGATGCTTATGGAAGCCCTTGTCAAGAAATTCCAATGGACTTTCATATGAACATTTGAAAATTGCCCTGTTTGAGTTATTTCTAGTTTCCTTTCTAGAACTTGTAATGCTAATTACTCCTGCCTTTACTTCTCCTTCACATCTCCTATTCTTGATTCAAGGACTTTCTTTTGCCCTTAGAGATAAAAGTCATGCAATTTGGGAGTCTTTTAGATAGACCCACTGAAGGGGTATCCCAATTGCCTCACCCTGCATCCCTGTTCAGCATGGAAGAAGCCAGAGCAGTCTCTGCCCAGATACCCTACTGGCAATTTGGGCAACTTCTTCAGAGGATGGTGTGATAAGAGTAGGAGGTAGGAATTGGCTACACAGTTAGGGTGAAAAGACCCCAAAGGAAAGTAGCCAGTTTCTTGGATAAAAGTCAAAATGTCTTTGGGCCTCTTAGCAGCATACTCTGTTCCAATGGCCAAAAATGTCAAAAGTATTTGGGAACTTGTATTTAATTCTTAAAAGATTTTTAGGTTTACCTCTTCGGAGGGGGTAATTTTGGAGTAGCCTAACGTCCCATAAAAAATAAATAAAAGAAGAAGAAAGAGTAAAGGAAGTTATTAGATCAAAGTTATGGGAATATATCAGAGGAGTTGAAGAGGAGGAAGTGGGCACGGATTTGATGAAAACACCTTATATGCATATATGAATTTCTCAATAAATTATTTATCTAAAAAATGAGCAAGTGAGAAATATGTCAGGGTATATACAGCAGAATTTACAGAATTTACAGAAACCAATGCACTAAATTATTTACACACAAGCTTTGGTTATATTGCTTCCTTGTAAAATTATTCATACTCCAAGTCTCCAAATGCATTTTTGTTCCATAATATTGCACAAAGGATATTCTTTACTATCTCTCAGTCTTCATGATACAATATTGGGAGGTCTGGGGCAAGAAGATCTAAATATATAGATACTAGAATCAATATTGAACCTAGAATCAATATTTACCATCGTCCTCCTATTGAAGTGCTTATGTTCAACTTCAGGAATAGTGTGGGAATGACAAGTGCATGTGGAAAGAAGTCTGGGGTTTCAGAAGAAGTTTTAGTTGAAAAGAGGTGACATTATGATGGTGTGATCATTGAGAGTGAATAGGAGAATGAAAAGATCCTTGTGGTAGTTCTTTTCTTTTAATACGAGTAATGGGTGAATGAAGAGTAGCAGTAGAGATACTAAACTACACCAATGAAAATTTGAGAAAAAGCAGAAATTTGAATTTTAGAAAATCAAGATGAAGAAAGCTGAGTTTATCATTTATCCACTAATAGTACAGAAAAATGGGTTAGTTCATACATAATGGCTGGGAAAAGACAGCCTAGACTCAAACATAATTTCTGATAGCTTCTAGTTCTATTTATTATGTTCTTGGATCATTTTGTAAGTTTTCTCCATTTCTAAATTTTAACATAAGCTGAATTAAATAATCAAAGCAAGGCTGCTATGTTTGGTATAGAATTATTGTGATAAATGTCAGTATCATAATAATGTCTATTACCAGTTTGATGAAAATCAAGGTCATTTGGATGGATGTAGGACTGCATTTACAATACAGAGTTAGTAAACATATAACATCTGTCCAATTGCTGCAGCAGTAGAGATATAGGTCTACCACCCACCTTTGAATAACAATTTGATGTTAGATACATTTACTTATTATTTCTCTTTTCATATAAGTAAGTTTTAGAATGAAGCTCCCTTTAATTTGTATAGTAGTATGGAAGGCAATGTAGAGATACATACTAAGGTAGAAATATCATTGAACTGTAGATAAAAGCCTCACTGTCCCAGTGTGAAGGTTGTAAATATTGCTAAAATTTCTGGGGGGGGGGTGGTTAATGAAGAATATCTATCCTTCTCCCATTGGGTCCAATGACAAACTGATTTACAGTTTCACAAACCAGCATTCTGGGAGACCAAAAAAATCATGGGGCTTATTTAAAGAACAGTGAGTGAGGATTGACTTACAAGCGTCTGGGTGTTCTCCACGTAAGGTTTCACTAGAAAGTCTTCACCATGTATGGATGAGGGCTTCCCCATACCCACACATAATGGTGAGAGGACCCTTGTCTGACCTTCCCCATCCTATACATGTCAGCCCCTTCCCCCAGGTCTTGTGTAATTAGGGCCAAATTGCTAACCACTTTTTTGCCTAAAATCTCAGGCAGTTGGGTGACTCTGCTTCCCTTTCCTTTCTTGCTAATGGTGGTGGGGTGGGGATTGGGGCAGAACTTGAATAGTCAACAATCCCAGCTATGATGATCCTAGGCGAGGGAGAGCAACTGAGTTCCAGAAGATGGGATCTGTCTGTGGGAAGGCAGTCCTATACAACACTCCACCACATCATCTGTTCTTACTTTATTTTCCCTGCCATTCTGTCTTCCACAAAGAATCCCTGACCCATGCAGTGGTCAATATAGATGTTTGACTATTTTTCAAATCCAGTCAGGTACCACATCCATATCCTCTTTTGTCTTTCCATCTGCTTTCATCATGTGGCCACTGTTGAGTCCACCATGAAACACAAATGAAAAGGCAGAAGGCAAGAAAGGAAAAAATATTAAAACATGCATTGACTGTAGTTGTAACCCTTAACTGTAAACACAAATTTGGGAACCACCTTAGCCAATACAAAACACTGGAAATTCCTTCTCCATTAGAGCTTATGAATTTACTCTTTACAGGGTTTTGTCTAAGTTCCCAGTACCAGATGTTAGTTTCCTCCTGAGGCATGGGCCTAAAGTCCAATGGTAATGTTAACTCTGTTTATTACCTGTACCATTATTGCACAAGTTGACTCTTCCACTATAAATTATGTAAGATTCACGATGGAGCAGGACTATACAAAATACTCAGAGGTTAACATTACATCATCTATATGATGAATACCTTAGTTTAGAGAGCAGGATAAAAAGGCATCACCCTGAACCATCATCCCGTAATGAATACTAGGGTTGTAAAGATAACCTTGGTGAAGTGCTGAAAATCTGTTGTCAGGTGGTCATAGCAATTTGAAACTAAGATGATGATAAATCAAACATAAACAAGGTCTAATACAGCCTGGAAATACTCCATCCATTTGTATTTGTTTCATAAGACACAGATAACAGGCACTTGAGTCTCCAATCTTCCTCATTTTTGGAGACATTTCCACATCCTAGAGCTCTTCCATAATGCCGCCCTGAATTTCTCTGTCACCGATGAACTCTCTGAGGATGGCTCAAGCTGCTTGGCTGGGCTCAAGGACAATGGAGAATCTGACCCGATGCTCCCCTGCCATTCCTATTCGTTCACTGGGTTCCATAGGCCCTGGGTCTGCTCTTTGTTAAGACCCTGGCTCTGATACTATTTCCACCTGTAGTACACTATTTTGCAGAACAGACGTGTATTGTGCTTAGTCTACTGGAATCATTACCCATCCCTGGTTCAGTTTTGATTTTCTTCAACTCTATTGTTTTATCATGGATGTCTTCTATGAACTACTACTCAAACTTTAAATCCTTCCAGAAGCTCCTTAGAACAGAATTTGACTTTCTGTCTCATTATTTTTCCTCATGAACTCAAGCTCAACACAAATTTTAGCACATTAGCCTTCAAATAGCCCAAACTGAGCTTTTCTTCTGCTTTGTCTTTTCTTATCTACTCTAGGTTGCTCTGATGTTTTAAAAATATACTTTGTATGTTGGACTCAATAACTTAGATCTGTCAAAGTTTTTCCTAATTCATAAAGGTCCTGCCCTATAAGAGTGGCACTGCCCAGAATAGTTTAGGTTCTCAGCAAAGTCGTGAAAGCTCCATATCAATCTCGAGGTTCCTGCTGAATCAAATCATTTTTCTTTAAATCTCTGGTGAATGTGACTCTGCCCAGGTCTGTGAACTGGGCATCATAACTAGTTCCCTCAGCTGGACCTGTCCCTCTTCTATTTCCTACAGCCCTTGATATCCATGGGGTTCTCCCCTGGTGATAACCAGAACTTCTAATGGCTTATTCCTTGGAGCCACTTGGGAACTGATTCCATTTCATGCCTCAGGATATGCAGACAGAGCAATTATATAGCTCAGCTTCTCTGCTTCTGCAGCGCTTAAACTAATTCCCTCTATCCCCATGTCCAACAACCTCACAAACCAGGTGATGAGTGATCCTTCATTGCTTGTTTGAAAGCTTTCCCTATTTCCACCAGCTCTGGTGCTGATTATTCCCTAATTACCATAGTCTCCTGTAACAGTCCATTGTTAAGGTCTTTATCAGTATGCTGGATAATATACTGTACCTTCCTTTGAATTAAAGGTTGAACCTAAGGGGTGTCTTGTACTGCTTCTAAGTCACTCCCTTCTTGGTTGCTACCTGAATATTCTCATGGATTTCAGGTTTTGAGGTCCTAGGATCAGCCTTGTCTTAATCTGAGTTCCCTTCCCCTTTTGTGCCTCTGGGCATTAAAGAAAAAAATAAAGACAAAAAACAAATAAACAAACAAAAAGCATCAAATTAAAAAAAAAAAAAAAAAACAGCAGGCAGACACGACCTCCATTTCTCCGTCTCTTTCACTTAATTTACCAGCTATGTCAGAGGTCAGTACTCAAGAAGCCAGGCTCATATTTTTTTTACCTTAATTCCTCCTTCCCACCTTCAATCTTCTTATGGGCTGCCATCCTGGACTGAGACAGACTCTTTTTTACCCACAGCAGTGGCTAGACTTCCCCTGCTCTTGTTTGCTGACATCTCTTCCTCTGGTGAACTAATTGCAGGGTTTGTAATGTCTCCTTTACAATTTATACTGTTCTCAAAGCATCTCCATCCTCACATGGTGAACACCACCAGTCAAACAGGCATGCCACTCCATAAAACCTAGAAGAAGTTTGTCATCCTGGGATTCTTCTCACTGCCATCATCCTTCTAGGTGATCTCACATTAGTTATACATCTCACCTCACTGTGTACTGTCTTGCCTCTGGTACTTCTCTCCCAGTCTTATTAGGATAGCCCACCATGCCAAAATTTCCTCTGCCAACACTGCCCTCTCATGCAACTTCACTTCAGTTGCTCATCCATTGTTCCCTGACAGAGAAAACACTATTGTACCCCAAACTAATTCTAAGGTTTTTGCCACACCCTGCTTCCTATGCCAAGTGTTGCTAAAATTCCCTTGGGGATGGGAGATGTAATGATATCCAGTACCCCCAACCTTGGTCCCAATGACAAAATTTCACCAAACTATATTCTAGGAAATCTATGAATTTACTGAGCTTACTTTCAGAACAATGGTTGAATGTTTACTTATAAGACTGGGGGTGCTCCCTGCCTAAGGCTGTACCATAACGTTTTACCTAAGCATTAATGAAAGCTTCCTCATAGCTACACAAAATGGTGAATGACCCACCTTTTGTCCTTTCCACCATATGTTCTTTAATCCTTGCCACCAGCCACATGAAATCACTAGTTTGGAGGCTTGACTCTCACACTAGGGTCCTGTGATTCTTCCTGCCCCTCGTTCCGTGGTAGAGGGTGAACAGTCAACAAGCTCAGCTTTGGTTGTCTTAGAAAAGTGGGTATAAGTGAACTCTGGAAGACGGATATGTCTTTTGGAAGGAAGTCCTATACAATTATACATATTAAGAATAAAGATAAAGTGAAAAAATGGTAGCAGAGAGAGTTGATATTTAGACACTGGAAATAAATGGCATAATTCAGAAAAGAATATTATATAAAGCAGTTTAGTCATAACAAAAAAGCATCCAGAATTAGCAAAAATAGTGAAGGGGTCTATGGTTTGTTTTCCTCCAGAACATAGGATGTGGAAACAATCTAGCAAGTATTAGATAGTCAAGAAAAACAAAATTAATGACAAAAAATAATATTTAAAATGAAAAATCTGAGAACTGAATAGAAAATGTGTATGGATGAATAGTCTTAGAATAAGAAAGAAATAATTAGTAGCTGTAATATATTGAAAGATCTCAGGACACAAGACTGTGAGAATGAAAATGGGAGTATAGGGAATGTAGTAGATTCATATACACATTTTTCCAGTTTAATTTATTTCATATATATATAGTATATTGTCAAGAATATGATCACCTCCTATTGTCTACTACACACATAGAATTCCTTTTAAAATATATGATTTATTGGGAGATTTCCAAGACCTTTCTTGATTAATGCATCTCTCAGTTCTCAGCAGAGGACCATTCCTATGCAGCAGATGGTAATTAATACAGAGAACCACAACTGGTCAATCTGCAGAGAATAAGAGGCTTCTGACTGCTTATTTCTCAATAGGACACCTATATCAAACTTCTGTTCCAAAGATTCAAAGATCATTGCTGAAGAGGGGTGGGTGGGGACAGAAAGATTGCAAGAGGCAGAGGAAGAGGCTGACTACAGAGAAACAAAAATTTCTGTTACTTCTATGAACTCACAGAAATGGTGATAGCTCAGACACATCCTATATATGGTGAAGCCAGCCAAAATCCCAGCATAGACATGGGGAAGTGGATAAAAGAAAAAAAAAAAAAAAAGCCTAACAGAACTATTGGCAACTGAAGGAGAGATCTGATCTTTTAAACGTGAGACTCTTGGTAGGTTGTCCAGGATCCAGGGGATGAATGCACACCTAAGGGCCTTCGGGAACACACACTTGAATCCATAGGTCTTTACATATGTTAGAGTACAGGAAATTTGGTAGAGGTTTAGTTTGGGGGGGTAAAGATACAGGAGGTAATCTAAATGCTAACAAAATGTATTGTATGAAATTCACAAAAATACAATACAAATAATTTTGAGCTATGATTTATTTGGAATATTTACTTTTCAAATCAAATGAAAACATTCTGGTGAAATTTCCTTTGCTCACAGCCCTGACTCTTGGCAGCATGAGAAATTTTAGTGTGAACTGACTACAGTACAGGTAGAATTAATTATCATGGACTGAAGCTATGGAGTCAGAAGCTTGTCTTATTTAATGAGAGACACACTCTATTATGATTTCACATTAAACCAATTTAACTGTTAACACTTCCCAAAGGAAGTATACTAAAAAAAAAAAATCTATTTCTGAAAAACTATTTCCGTATAAATTGATGTTTGTAAATTCCCTTGAAATGACCTCCCCATTTATCTGTATTTTTTGTTTGTTTGTTTGTTTGTTTGTTTGTTTGTT
>NW_008337147.1:3780856-3788579 GCF_000622305.1 Nannospalax galili
TTAGAATCAAACAAATACACAAGATCAGTATAGTCATTTGGACTTTGCTGTAAAAGTGAATGGAATGAAAATTCTGTTTGTATAGGAAGGCTATGTCTTGTTTACAGAGAGGCTAAAGCTAAAAAATCAAAAAAACAAAACAAAACAAAAAACATTATTCCCCAGGGAAAGATGTTCCCTGTTGATTTATGTCTGGAACAAGAAAAAAACATAACATATGTGTCTGCTTTCTGTAAAGCACACTATACACAATTTTAGTATACAGTTTATGTTTGGGAATCAGTTGTGAATTGTGCTTTTTGTTTCTATACGAAATTGGAGAGCAGAACAAATATGAACGTTATGTTAAATATCAAACGCACATTACAAAGAGCATGCACATACAAATACTCCAGAAAGAGTTTAATTTATATGGGCGAACACCTAAAGAAAGATACACGTGAAGGGAAATATGTCTTAAGACAAAATATTTGTGACATTTATAGAGGAGTGAGACATAATCTCAGTACTAATTTATGAAACATAATCTCTATTATGCAGTTTGCTGAGAAGCTGGAATTATCTGTTTAGACATATAAAGAAGTTAAGTGTTTGTTAAACTGATACATTAGTGTTTAAAATATTCTTACTTTGGATTGATTTATTGACGGCACCTTGTATTTGGAAAATGACTTTAGCTACTCCATCCTCAATGATAGGATTACAATGCACAACAAACTCAGTGGCATGCTTTTCTTTTTGCAACTATTTTGGCTAGATCTATGCAGAGTATCTGTTACACTGTAGGTTAGTTGTATCTTTGATGCTAGAAGAAGTAGATTAAATAGATCAAACCACAGTAAATTGTCCCCAGAGAAGATCTGGGTAATAATTGTCAACTTTATGCTTACATCTAAAAGTGTAAAGTAGGCTTATGTGTTTTTCTCAAGATTAATTTAATTCATACCCATCAAATTTTATGTTTTCAATTTATATTGGGAGACAAAAGCAGGATTGACGATGATGTGTCGGTTGTACCCTAAGGTGCAGAAAAATACTCTGCACAGGAAGAGGAAATTACCATCTGAAAAATCTTTGCACAAGATCAATTTGCTTTCAGCTTTTAGAAAACAGGATTTAGGCAAGCTCTGTCTTGGAAACTAACACTACCTACACATAGCACATTTGATCTTATAGATTTACCTCCCATGCTAAAGAAGTTATTAAATTTAGGAAGAAAATCTTCAGAAAAGATTCCTCATGTTCTGAAAATCCAAAGATAGGAGTAGGAAAGCATTTGTTTCATTTCCTTCCCTAAGACAGTGAATGTTTAATATAAACTGGGTAGTGAAACTGTAATAGAAGTAAAACATGAAATGGTTCAAATGATAGTGAACATTTACTAGATTTTTGAAATTTGTTATTTTCTTCTTAAGATATATCTTTATTTATTTTATTTACGTGTATGTTTGTATGCACTGTATGTGTCTGTCAAACATCAGGGGCCAGAAAAATGGCATTCAATTCCCTGAAGCTGCAGCTACAGGCACTTGTGAGCCATCTGAAATGGGTACTGGGAAATGAACTTAAATTCTCTGCAAGAGCATTAAGTGCTCATGACTTCAACACACATTATTTTATGAAGGAACTCTGCTAATATTATAACATGAAATTTTGTGCAAGACATGATAGTCCTGCTGATTCAGGAATAGCCAAAATTACCTTTAGTTCTATGGTGATAAACTCTTGTGCAATGCACTGCATTCAAAGGCACTGTACTGTCAGGACAAAGGTAAATCTTGGAATTTGTGATCTAGTTTTCAATGACTTTGGGGAGCTATCTAATTGTCTAAATGCATGAAATTTATGATTGCACATAATTTCTACACTTTTAAATGTATTTCTAATGTGGAGTGCTGTCAATTTCAGTGCAGTATTTTTACAGTTAAATAATTTGTTATAAGAATGAGCTTGAGATGAATATTCTGTTAAGTGGAAGACATACATAGATGAACCCTCATCACATGAGCTCTTGCTACATATGGCTATTTACTATATTTCTTAAATTCATGTCTCAGCAACAGATGCTATTATTGTTTGTAATAGATTCTCAGCATTATTAAGTCCACGAGTGCCTAAATTCACTACCTAAGTTTGAACCTTTGAAGTTGTCCTCAAGCTCTCTATAAAGGCCTAGTGTAAACTAAACACAAAGAAAACTGCCTAATATCTGCAATAATTATCTCTGCATAGATCTACAATATGAACCACAGCTTCTATTATTATTTGTTCTAACTCTTGGACCTAAATAACCTTCATTCTTAGATTTGTTGTTTGCTTTTCAATTACTAGAGTACAGATTACATGAAGATAGAATTAGATAAGTACAGGTGCAGTTTCTTATTTAAAGCTCAGTGGGGTTTTTCTTTAGTGAAACCATAGCAAGCTTTAATAGTTTCAAATAGATGCTATTTGCTAACCTGCATGAGAGCAAAGTGAGTTTTAACAGCAGGTGATGACCACAGTGTTCCAAAGACGACCACATGAGCTGTAGATGAGGGATTGGGTCCAGATAATCTTGCCTTTGTGATGCTGCCCAATTCTGTAAATGACTTACCAACTTCTTTCAACCCTCTGCCCAGCCATTGGCCAGGATTTCTATTAAAATTACCTGGTCTCAGCTTCTGGTATAATGAGAATGGTAGTCAGCACTGCTCAATTCATTGTTCCTGCAGTGCTCACACTCCATAGGAACCAAAGCATAATGGACCAACATAATGGATGACTGAATTGGAAATAAAAATAAGCTATTTGTTTGAAATTTACCACCCATTCATTATATACTTGCATAGGAGGTCTTCCAAGAATCTGTAGGGGAGCCTTCTCTGGAAAAGTTATACAATATATGCTTATGTGCTGAGATTGGAATATACATTTGATCAAAATAAGGTTTTATAGCACTGATCTCTCTCCTCCCCCCCCCATCAAGACTGCCTTGAAGAAACTGAAATGAAATTCTTAACAGCAATCATATCCATCAATAACAAAATACTTACAAAAGATAGTGGCACACAGGTACATATGCAGTTAAATATGAATCCTAAATAAAAAGTTCTAGTTACCTTCATTATGATTATTTTAACATTACTCATGTATGTAGTGGGTATATAGTTTATGTAATATCATCTTATCAAGATAAATGGTTTCTCTTTGCATATCATTATCCCTGTCAAGACTTAGAGTCCATCATCTGATAATTAAACATTGCAAAAGTTCATTTTTCATATCTTTAAATGCTATCATTTCAAGCATAACTGTTATTATTATTAGAAAGAGTTTTACCCATATTTCACTCTCTGAGTCATTGAAAATATATTCCCATGCATGTTACCTTGTTATAATTACCCAGTGGCCAATCACTGTTCAGCTAACGAAGCGCAAAATGAATGACTCTCTAGTAGGTTATCATAAAGAAATTAGCCAGTATACAGTGCCTGCTCTGGAGACCAATGTCTCTTGAAATTATATTCCTAATGGAAACTAAGGAAAATATTCAAAACCTTAAGAAAGAGATGTCTCTGTGGAAAAATTGTTAACACTATATCCTGATATGCTTCAGGAACTTGGTAAAGTATCTTAAAAACAACATTTTGATAGAAGGGTGTTTAAAAAAAAGAAAGTGAATACATATGAACCACAAAATTAATGTGCTACATTTAAAATATACAAACTTTACAGTTTTCCACGATTCCAGACATTAGTTTAAGTAAATTCTATTCACAATAGAGGATAATTTAGAAATAAAGTTATAGATACATCAGCAAAAATTATTGCGTATAGAAAAAGGCTGGGTCACTGCTTCCAGCCATTCATGTCAAAACACAAATCTCCAAATATTGTAGTTTGATTATGATGATCCTTGTTTAAAATATTGAAGTCCCATCTACAGAGTACATGCTTATTTCTAGCAGAACTGAAAGAATTCACCTCGTTATGCAGTGATGTTTTGAAAATGATAGTAGTCGTTAATGAGAAACTTCAGAAAGCTAGTTGTGTAGAATAGCTAGTTGGCTCAAAACTGTAAACCTTAGAACATTCACATTGTCACACAGTAAATATTAAGAATAACAAGGAAGAACTGGTAGATGGAAACTGAGGAATGACTGAAGAGAAATTCAGATGTCAAAATTGTTAATGATATATTTACAGTGCTCAAATTTAGTGCCTACTGGTAGGAATTTCAGTCCTCCCCTGGACATGAAATAACTACAACAAAGTCTGTTGGTTAAAAATATAACTTCTGGAGTTGAATTGCTCATCAAACATTGATGGAAAGTTTGTATTTAATGCAGTAATGTACTCTAATGCATAATATAATTAGAATTATTTTCTAACTCCAATTTGTCATCTTATATGTTATTCTTCTCTATCACAAGGTTTGATTTGTGGAATTGAAATAGCATTAAACAATAAAGGGTGTAAAAATGGAATTACTACATTGTATCTTATAAGATATATAATATGCTATATTAATATTCAAATTTAATTTTTATATTAAGAACTACAAATTATATTTTGCATTTATTGTTTTAGATGCCAAATTAACATGAGAAAATCATTAAGCATTAAATACTAAATTATCAAAAAATTTTTAATGATTAACTATAGTTTTGTTAAATTTAAAAAGAAATATGATTCTATTGAAAGAAATAATTGAAAATTTATGAATATTGATGTGATGCTGTTCTATTATTTTATTTTTTAAAAAAGGAAGATACACATGACTTTAAATTCAATGAGTAAATGGTTTAGGTATGAAATGCACTGCTCAATTATTGTTCATTCATGAATTTGCATATTACTCTTTTTTTTCATCGTAGTAAAATTGAAAAAAATGTTTTAAACTAAATTTGAAACCATATTTGTATGTGCTGGGTGTAGTAGTCCACATCTCTAGTCCAAGAACTCAGGAAGCAGAGGCTGCCAGATCTCTGTGAGAATCTGGCCAGCCTGTCCTATATAGCATGTTCCAGGTGAGCTGATATTACAAGGAGACTGTGTCTAAAGGAAAAGACTAAAAACTATATTTGTACCATAACCTATCAACATGTCAGTGTCCATTGGTCTCACATTTCATCATGTCTGTGGTCCAATCAATATTGCATTTTCATGAGTAAATATAAGGCAAATAAGTTAATTTGCCAGTAATATTGTCTTAGTTTGGTTTATGCTGCTGTGATGAAACACAATGACAAAAAGAAACAGGGAGAAAGAAATTATTTGACTTACAATTCTAGGTTATGTCCATCATTGTGGGGATTTCAAAGCGACAGGACTTTGAAGCAGCTAATCAGGCACATTCATAGTCAAGAACACAAGTCTCTACTTTTCATCTCACTTCTACATTTTTACACTCTAGGACCCATGTCTAGGGTTGGTCATACTCACAGTGGGCCAGTCATCCTACATCAATTAATGGAGATAATCCCCACAGACATTCCCACAAGCGAACTTGAAGATGACATGCTCTTTTAAAAATATCTTTCCCAGTGATTCTAGATGCATCAAGTTGAAAATTTAAACTAATGATCAAAATAATTAAGTCTAAAATTAACTAGGAATACATTTGAAGACCATTTTATTCCTCCCTATTATATCAGGTCTTTATTTAAAAAAAAACACTATTTTGATTTTCTATGGAATAATTTGTGATATTAAGCCTGCTGAATGGGACTTTACTGAGAAATGAAATTTTTATAACTTTAAAATTAGTTTATAATTTAGGTTTTATTATGCTTATATTTCTTACTGTTAAAAGTTTCATAGACACATTCATTTGCATACATATTTCATGAGGAAAATGGCAAATACCAATGGCTTTAAAATGGTAGCTTCCTAAAACATGTTAAGAGCTACAGGTACAAACATTTAAAACATGTGTGCTACTTGAAAAACTTAAACATTTTACACAAAAATAATATTTACCATATTTGTATGAGTGTGAATTTGTGAAGATGCAAATAGAACAATTCTGAAATTCAATTTAGGATGCTATTTGTACATCCTGGGGCAATGGTGACAGTATAGACAGTGATTTCTTTCATTGTAATTAACTCAATTGAAACTGTAGAAAAGAAATCTACAAATGACCCTGAGTAACCTTAAGTAAGTACGAAAATTATTTGTAAAGATATGAATGTTTGGAGCTTGAGAGATGGCTCAGAGGTTAAGAGCATTGGCTGTTCTTGAACAGAACCTGGGTTAAACTCCCAGCACCCACATGATGGCTAAAAACATTCTGCAGATCAAAATCAATCATATATATATAATAAATTAAATATTTTTAAAACATTATTAATCTTCGATTGGATATTAACAGAGAGCTATGTCTCATTTTTTTTAATGTATGACAGGAGCCTCATTAGAGAGATATTTTATTCTAAGACAGATTGAATTTCTATGAAGTATATCCTCTTCTTCACTTCTTTATAAATAAATAGCACTCACTCCTCCCCATGGCTAATAATTTCTATAATAGCCATGCAATGCTCAGACCCTCTTGGATAAGCAACTTTTGAACTGAAGTATGAGCAATCAACTATTCACTAGCTTTTCTAATTCAAAGTTTGCATAGTTTAAGTATTATGAGTCTAGGGGAATACCCATGCTCTATGTACGTTTACTTCAGAAGGTATATGTGAAAAATGAGAATGGAATTTCAACCTTATAATTAACATATATGTATGTGTCTCTCTCTGAGTGTGTATATGAGAAAATGGAGAACATTATGTAAAACAAATAAATAGAGCTCAGTAGAGAGATGGCAAATTTAAAGGATGGGCAGACCCACAGGAAAAAATAATATTTAAAAGAAAATATTGTCAAAGAATAACAAGTATGCTGGATAGCTTTAGTTGTCAGCTTGACACACCTGGTTATAGGGAATCTCAAATGAGGAAATTTCTACAATTGATTGTTTTGTGGCCTTGTCTTTGGGGTATTTCCTTGACTAATGTGTGATGTGTGAGGGCCTAGCTCACTGTGGGCTATGCCACCCCTGGGCAGCTGGTCCTGTACTGTATAAGAAAGCAGGCTGAACAAAGGCCAGGGGAGCAAGCCAGTAAGCAGTGTACCTCCATGGTCTATTCTTTAGGTTCCTGCCTTGAGTTCCTGCTTTGGCTTCCTTAATAATGGACTGTGCTATAAAGCAAATAAATCCTTTCCTTCCCATATCGGATTTGTTCATGTTTTAAATCACAGCAGGAGAGAGTGAATTAAAACAACAAGTTATAAAAAAGTAACAAAAACACAAAGGAAATGTTTAGAATGAAAAGAGAAATGTACCCAATTAAAATTGAATTTTCCATAAAAGGATAAAAAAATTAAGAAAGAAAAATATTCAAAGAGTTTATGAAAAATATATTTTTCAAATTAAAAGTACGATGAAACATTATTAAGGGTGTTAATAAGTGAAACACTGAATAATACATGAAAGGGCACTTTAAGAAAAAGCAATTGCTTAATTTAAAGTTTTTATTGTTTTTTTTTTTTTTTTTTTTTTTTTTTTTTGCGCCCCTGGGGTAAACAAAAGCTCCTTGCTGCTCTGATAATTGACTCATTAAGGTCTGTGTTTCTTTTTTCATATTTATTGAATTTTTTAAATTTCCATACAATACATTTTAATGGCATTTATATCTGCTTCCCTTTCCTCACTTCCCCTAACTGCCCACCCACAATTTAATGA
>NW_008337147.1:3788644-3796759 GCF_000622305.1 Nannospalax galili
ACATGATTTGTGTTCCCCAGTGTCCTTCATTTTGGGTCTATTCAAATTTCATACAATGTATTTTATTTTCATTAGATCCATTCCCATCCTCTCCCCTTCACTCCTCTCAGATACTGACCTCATCTCTCTACTCCTCTAAAGTCATGACTTTTTTCTTTTTAGTAACCTATTTGCTCCAGTTTATGCGAATCATATATTCCTGGGTGTGGGGCCATCTACTGGAGAAGAGTTGACTTTCTGGAATCCATCCTTTCCCTTCCCCATAAACCATCAATAATTTCCACCTTCCAGGATCATGTTCATGAATCCCATCCCACTGCATGGTAGAGTGTTAACTGGCTTAATCTTATGCAGGTCTTATGCAGGAAACTACCATTGCTTAATCATGAATGTAATGGTCCTGTCGAATACACAATAACATTTAAGAAATTATGAGACTGATTGTTTAAGATAATTCAGAGAGAAAGTGCATTTAAACTTGGACAATAACAGAGCCCTACCAAACAATCATGATTATGAAAAAAAATTCTCAAAAATATGAACAGAAAAAGTATTTTCATTCATCCTCCCAGCTCCCCCACGTCATCTTTTGCCTTAATTGGGCACTAGCCCATTTCTTCTCTTGGCACCCCAGACATCTGTATAGCCTCTTTGTACAGGCTCCCCACTGATTCCTGACCTTTTGTACCCAGACCAACCCAATTCCTCAGTCTAGTTCCCTGGAGCCCTCAAGCCTGTTTCCTCCCCCATCCCACCTTCACATTTCTGTGACCAGCCTTCATCCCTGGCTCTCCCCGCCCCCAAACTGGATTCCTGAGACCTGCCTCCTTCTCTGACAGCTTGAGCGTTCTGAATCCTACTTTTCCCAGCAAGCCTCCCAAATTACACTATGCCTGCTAACTAGAGGGGTCCAGACCCTAGGAGAAAGTCTGAGAGCAACTGATCCTCACAACTTTGTCCTCTCTTGGAACTCCTGAGCAGCATGACTAAAGCCATCTGGCTCCTCTAATATAAAATCAAAAGAGAGAACCTGAAGCCTAGACCAAGCAGTGTTTCATGTCCAACAATTAACCAACAATGGCCATAAGGGCTACAAGAAGAAGCAGACCTAAACTCAACAAAGGAAGGCTTGAGTCTCACACAAGAATTAGAAACTGCAAAAGAAATCCACATATGAAAGTCACAGCAAAAAAATAGTAACATGAAAAACATAAATAATATGTCCCCACCAATTACCAACAGTCCTGTAGAGGACTACAATGAGAACCCCTTAGAGATGACACAGGACATGGAACTCAAAAGAACAATTATAAACATGATAAAAGTATTCAATGAATTTAAAGAATACACAAATCAAAAAACTGAAATAAGTTAGGGAAAAACTTTTGAATGAATTCAGAAGAGAGTTAGAAATATTAAAGGCTGAGAGGAAGAAGGAAGTGAACCACTCAATGAACCAATTAGAAACAACAGGAGAAAGCCTTAATAATAGGATGAATGAAATGGAAAACAGAATGTAAAGATTGGAATATAAAGTCAATGAATTAGACCACTCAAGCAAAGATTATGAAAATTTTAAGAAATCACAAGAATGGAATATGCAGGAATTGTGTGATACCATAAAAAGACCAAACTTCGAGGAAGGCTAAGAATCTCATGATAATGGTATGGACCAGGGCTTCAAAAGGACTATAGAAGAAAATTTACCAAAATTAAAGAAAGACATGTCCATACAAATACAAGAAGTACACAAAACACCAAATAGAATCAGAAAAGAAATTCTCCACAAAACTTCGTAGTAAAAACGCTAAATATACAGAAGAAAGAGAGAATACTGAAAGTTACAAAAGAAAAACAACATGTCACATATAAAGGAAAATCCATCAGAATTACACCTGATGTTTCATTGCAAACTATGAAAGCCAGAAGAGCCTGGACCAAAATATTCCCATTTCTAAATGACCAAAGATGACAACCCAGATTACTTTACCCAGGCAAAATAACTATTACAGTCAAAGTGGAAAGAAAATCTTCCATGATATAAAAGGGCTGAAAGTATTCATGTCCACAAAGCCAAGCCAACCCTTCAGACAGTTCTTGAGGCAAAACAAAGAGCTGAAAAAAGGAACAAATATATCCAAGGGGTAACAGAAAGAAACTTAATGAAGGTAAATATGTGGAAACCACTGTTACACCAAGAATGTAAACAGAAATCAAAATGACAGGAATCAATACACATCTTTCATTAATAACCTGAAATATCACTGGATGACCTCCCCAGTCAAAAGACACAGACTAGTTGAATTGATTAAGAAACAAAACCCATCTTTTTGTTGTCTTCAAGAAACCCATCTGACTTTCAAGGACAGAATCTATCTTAAGGTTAAAGGATGGAAAAATTATTCCAAGTAAGTGGTACTAAGAAAACAGCAGGAGTTTCAATTCTAATATCTGACAAAATATACCTCAAACTAAAACTAATCTGAAAAGATATTAGAGGGCAACTTCACTGTGATCAAAGGACCAATTGACCAAGAAGATATTGCAAACACGAATATATATTCACCAAACTTTGGTGCATCCAACTTCATAAAAACAGTACTACAGGAATTTAAGACCCAGATTAATCCCAACTCATTAATATTAGGGGATTTCAATACCCCATTGACACCATTAGATAGGTCAACATGATGGAGAATTAAAAGAGAGACATCTGAATTAAACAATACCATACATCAAATGGACCTTACTGACATCTACCAAATATTCTACCCAAGCTCCAAAGAATATAATTTCTGTTTCTGTTTAGTGCCCCCTGGAACATTCTCCAAAATAAACCACATACTGGGACAAAAAACAAGCCTGAACAAATACAAAAACATTGAAATAATTCCATGCATTATACTAGACCACAATGCAGTAAAGCTTAATATCAACACCAGAAGAAACACTAGTAACCACATGAACACATGGAGAATAAATAACACCAGAAGAAACCCTAGTAACCACATGAACACAATGAGATTAAATAACACATTCCTGAATGATGAATGGGTCAAATGAGAATTTAAGAAAGAAATAACAGTATTCCTCGAACTGAGTGAAAAGGACAACACATCAAAACAAAACCTCTGGGAAATGTTGAAAGCAGTCTCTAGAGGAAAGTTAATAGCTCTAAATGCCTTCATTAGAAAATCAGAAAGAACACAAAAAATGACTTAACCCTGCAACTCAAGACACTTGAAAATCAGCAACACATGAACCCCAAACCCAGCAGAGAAGAAGAAATAAGAAAAAAAAAAAAAAAAAAAAAAAAAAAAAAAAAAAAAAAAGCAAGAGCAGAAATTAAAGAAATGGAAACAAAGAAAAAATTAAAAAGAATCAGTGAATCGAAGAGCTTGGTTCATTGAAGAAACAAGATTGACAAATCTTATCCCAGTTAACGAAAAGAAAGAAAGCACTTCCAAATCAACAAAATCAGAGATGAAAGGGAAAACATCACAACAGACATCAAAAAGATCCAGAACATTATAAGTTAATACTTTAAAAACCTACATGTTGCCAAATTTGAAAACCTACAAGAAACAGACAGGTATCTAAAAGCATGGGAATCACCAAAACACAACCAAGAAGAAATCAACAGCTTAAACAGACCCATAACACATAAGGAAATGGAGAAATTAATACAAAACCTCCCAACTAAAAAAAATTCCAGTACCAGATGGATTTATAGCCGAATTCTACCAAACATTTAAAGATCTATATCCAAAACTACTTAGTTTATTCAAAAAGATAGAAATGGAAGGAGAACTCCCAAATTCCTTCTTTAAAGCCAGCATTACTTTATTACCAAAATCAGGTAAAGATACAACCAAAAAAAGAAAACTATACATCCAAATCCTTAATGAACATAGATACAAAAATTCTCAACAAAATACTTGCAAATCACTCACAGACACACATCAAAAAGAACATCCACTATGATCAAGTCAGGTTTATTTCTGAGATGTAGGATAGTTCAATATATGTAAGTCAATAAACCTCATAAATCATATAAATGTACTCAAAGACAAGAACCACATGGTCGTCTCAATAGATGCAGAAAAGGTCTTTGACAAAATTCAGCATGCATCTGTGTTCAAAGTCCTAGAGAAACTGGATTGGAGGGAACATGCCTCAACATAATTAAAGCCATATACCATAAACTCACAGCCAAAGTCATTCTAAATGCAGAAAAACTGGAAGTATTCCCATTAAAATCAGGAACCAGACAAGGCTGTCCACTATCACCACTCTGTTTTAACATAGTGCTTGAAACTCTTGCAAGAGAAGTAAGAGAAGAAAATTAAGAGAGTAATAATTAGAAAAGAAGAGATGAAATTATCCCTTTTTGAAGATGATATATTATATCTACGAGATGTCAAAAATTCCACCGGAAAACTCCTAGAAATGATTAACATGCTCAGTAAAGTGGCAAGTTGCAAAATTAATCACAAAAGTCTGTAGCCTTCCTATATACCAATAACAAGAGTACATAGAAGCATTCCCTTACACAATAATCTCTCTCTCAATCTCTGTGTGTGTGTATATATATATATATATAAAGACATTAAAGAGCTCTACAATGAAAATTTTAAAATGTTTAAAGAAGAGATAGAGGAAGACATCAGAAGATGGAAGGACATCCCTTCCTCATGGACTGGAAAAATTAATATTGTGAAAATGACTATCCTAACAAAAGCCATTTATAGATTCAATGCTATGCCAATTAAAATCCTTAGGACATTCTTCACAGAAATGGAAAAATCCATCCTAAAAGACACATGGAAGCACATAAGACATCAGATAGCCAAAGCATCCCTGAGCCCTACGAGCAATGCTGGGGGGATTACTATACCAGATTTTAAACTATCTTACTAAGCTATAGTCATAAAAACAACATGGTACTGGAACATGTATAGACCCATAGATCAATGGAACAAATTTGAACACCCTAGTATGAGTGCATGCAATTTTTGCCACTTGATATTCGACAAAGAGGCCAAGAACATTCACTAGAGAAAAGACAGCTTTTTCTGCAAATGGTGCTGGCAAGGATCTGCATCTGTAGAAGAATGAAAATAAACCCCTATCTTTCACATTGCACATCAGTCAACTCCAAATGGCTCAAAGCCCTCAATGTGAAGTGTGAAACTCTGAAACTGTTACATGAAAACGTTGGCAATATCCTACAAGATATGGGTGTAGGAAAGGATTTTCTAAATCAGACATCAGTTGCTCAGGAAATAAGGTCAAGAATCAACAAATGGGACCTCATTAAACTAAACAGTTTCTGTACATCAAAAGAAGCAACCAAGGAAGTGAAGAGAATGCTCACAGAGTGGGATGAAATATTCACCAGTGACACATCTGACAGAGGTTTAACATCCGGAATATATAAAGTACTCAAAAAACAAAGAATCAAGAAAAGAAGTAGCCAAAGTTTAAAAATGGGCTAAGAAACTGAACAGAGAGTTCCCAAAAGAAGAAATAAAGATGGCTAAGGAGCATGTTAAAAGGTGTTCAACATCTCTAGTAATTAGGGAAATGCAAATTAAAACCACTTTAAGATTTCATCTTACCCCAGTCAGACTGACTAAAATCAATAGAACAAATGATACCAACTGTTGGAGAGGATGTGATGAAAGGGGAATGCACATAAACTGTGGGTGTAATGGCAAACTTGTTCAACCCCTATGGAAAGCAGTATGGAGAACCCTTAAAAACTAAAAATTACCTACCATATGTTCCAATTATACAGCTCCTTGGTACATAACCAAAGAACTAATCATACTGCAGAGACACTTGTGCATACAGGTTTATTGCTGCTCTTTTCACAATAGCTAAGATGGATGCAACATGAATGGGTATTGAAAATGTGGTTCAGTTTATACACTGGAGTTCTACTCGGCAGGAACGAAAGATGAAATGATGAAATTAGCAGGTAACTGGATGGAACTAGAAACTATTATACTAAGTGAAGTAACATAGATTCAGAAAAACAAATGACATATGTTCTCCCTTATATGTGGACATATGGATAAAATGGGGTTGTTTAAATGGGAGAGGTGAGGGAGGGTTATACAAGGAATCTTGGGCATAAAGGGAAAGAAGGAGCTCAAGAGAGATGGGACCACAGGAGAAGGGTATTACTAAGGGAGAAATGGGGAAAACAGGGCCACTGTAAATGGGGAAACCATGGTGAAAAGGTTATACAGTGAGAGAGATAAATAATGCCTAGCTATTTAAAAAAAAAACACAGTAGAAACCATATTAGTCCAACAACTTACTGACAAATTATAGATACAACTAGTTCATGGAACAAACTATATATCTACTTAAAGTTTAACTGAGAATGTTTGATGTTTGCCCAAGCTTTATCTACATAGCACATGGTAATTAAAAGCATCAGACTGGTAGAACTAAACTTCTTGAATGTTTAACAGTAATACTTTGAGGCCTATACTAATCTGGTCAGAGGGACTTAAAGGACAGTTTTTGCTCCTTGATCTCCAAGGATGACTACATTCCAGGGGACTATGAGTATCTCTCAAAATGTCCTGTAACTGTGGTGAGTCACCTGTCCTCTTTTTCAGGGAGGCCATGGAGACCCCACCAGATGTACTTAAATGAGTGTCCAGTTTATAAAGAGGAGGGTCAACACAGAGGAAACATTTCCTCCATGCTTCTAAGTGAAGCCAGCCCCAGTCGAACAGGACTTTGACTTATCTTCACATAGATGGAACTGGTAAAAAAAAAAAAAAAAAAAAAGGAGCCAAGGGCTCCCCCCAAGCCCATGTGACCCCTGAGGAACAGATCCTCCAATGACCTTAAGAGTAAATATAAATTGGTTTATTTGGGCCAACTCTATGGTTATAAACATCCAAAAGGAAAAATAATCAAAGATTAAAGTGATCAGTATATTTCTTTAAGAGTCCATGTGCATAGCTAAAGGCTACATAACAAGAAAAATTGCCAGACAGGAGATACCTTCCTTTGGACAGAGTGGTCCAAGAGACTCTCAGACAGTAACACTGCATAGAACTGGGAAACTGAACACCAGACCCCAATCTTATCTAAAGGAATGCTGGCATATGTTTGCTGCTAGATGAAGAAGAGCTGATCTTCCTGAAACAAGGTTCTGTAGATAGTCTGACTAGATTCAGCAGATGGACTTGCACTGGGTACAGCTGGGGACACAACACTGTGGACAATAATAGGGATGACAGAGTATATGGGCTCAAGTGGGGGAAGGGGGAGTCTCTGGGAGAATGCTATTAAAAAAGAAAAAAAAAGTATTTTAGTAAAACTGGTCCATCATTATAGCTTTCATCATTGTTATCTATCAATGTGTGTGCAATAGTCACACACTTTAGGAACCCAGCCTTCACGACAATGGTTGTAGTAAAAAATTCCATGGTTGGGGCTGGAAAGATGGCTTAGTAGTTAAGAACACTGGCTGTTCTTGCAGAAGACACAAGTTCGAATCCCAGCACCCACATGGCAGCTAACAACTGTCCATAACTCCACTTCCAGGAGATCCGACAGCCTCTTCTGTCCTCTGCAGACATTGCTCAACACAGCTGCACTTACCTACATGCAGGCAATACATACATGCACATAAAAAATAAAAGCCCATGGTCCTAGTGAAAATATTCTTGTGGAAGAACTGAAATCATAGATTAGAATTCTTCCAAATGAACAAGACAAACTGAAAAAAAATTAATTCTTAGCTTCCCTATGTTAAAACAGGACAACATTAGCTTATACAAGCATATTATAACAACTCATGTATAGAATATTTAACTAAAAACATATGACTGTAACAAACATTTCAGATGTAAGTGACTATTGCCAGTGAATCCAAAAACAAGTATAGCTAAATTAAGTCTTAAAGAACTTAAAGAAACAGTCCACATACAGCAAGAAGCTTACTTAACATTGAGTCAGGGTAAATAAAAGCTACTTTGGGGGGATTGCTACAGTGTGGAAGAAAAACAACAGTATCCACTAAATAGTAATTGATTGGATATAAAGCCCAAATCCAGAGTAACTATGAAGGATAGAAATGTTTGT
>NW_008337147.1:3796966-3821428 GCF_000622305.1 Nannospalax galili
ACTGGGTACAGCTGGGGACACAACACTGTGGACAATAATAGGGATGACAGAGTATATGGGCTCAAGTGGGGGAAGGGGGAGTCTCTGGGAGAATGCTATTAAAAAAGAAAAAAAAAGTATTTTAGTAAAACTGGTCCATCATTATAGCTTTCATCATTGTTATCTATCAATGTGTGTGCAATAGTCACACACTTTAGGAACCCAGCCTTCACGACAATGGTTGTAGTAAAAAATTCCATGGTTGGGGCTGGAAAGATGGCTTAGTAGTTAAGAACACTGGCTGTTCTTGCAGAAGACACAAGTTCGAATCCCAGCACCCACATGGCAGCTAACAACTGTCCATAACTCCACTTCCAGGAGATCCGACAGCCTCTTCTGTCCTCTGCAGACATTGCTCAACACAGCTGCACTTACCTACATGCAGGCAATACATACATGCACATAAAAAATAAAAGCCCATGGTCCTAGTGAAAATATTCTTGTGGAAGAACTGAAATCATAGATTAGAATTCTTCCAAATGAACAAGACAAACTGAAAAAAAATTAATTCTTAGCTTCCCTATGTTAAAACAGGACAACATTAGCTTATACAAGCATATTATAACAACTCATGTATAGAATATTTAACTAAAAACATATGACTGTAACAAACATTTCAGATGTAAGTGACTATTGCCAGTGAATCCAAAAACAAGTATAGCTAAATTAAGTCTTAAAGAACTTAAAGAAACAGTCCACATACAGCAAGAAGCTTACTTAACATTGAGTCAGGGTAAATAAAAGCTACTTTGGGGGGATTGCTACAGTGTGGAAGAAAAACAACAGTATCCACTAAATAGTAATTGATTGGATATAAAGCCCAAATCCAGAGTAACTATGAAGGATAGAAATGCCTAGTCCTCAAATGCTCAGAATCCAGTACAAGGTAAACAAAACTGTGAAGATACATGGAAACTTGACACCAACCAAAAATGTGAATAATTCTATAAAAGGATGTAGGTGAAATGGAACTTTTTGAAAACACTGAGAGTCAATTCAGAGTAATTATCTTTAAATATTTCTGGAAAATTCAAGGAAATACAAGTAGATAATTAAAGTAGTAGTATGCTTGAATAGTACTTAGTTATGGAACTTTTGCATTATCCGATAATCACTTTCCTGAATATATATTTAAAGGAATTAGAAGTTGTAAACCATCTTGTCTATGATAAATTTGAAAACAAAGAATAAGAGAAACAAAATCTAAATCTGATAAAGATAGAAATAATTAAAATATGGAGAGAAATTAAATACTTCTGGCCAAGGAGGGAATGAAAGGAAATGCTTGCAAATGACTTAGTCATGGAACTTCTACATTATCTGATAATCACTCTCCTGAGTATACACTTAAAGTAATGAATATCTGGAAACATACATTTTAATTGCAATACTACTTTTAGTAGCCAAGAAATGGACATGATGCAAATACTGATGAAACAATAGCAACATTGTGATTCATATACAAAATGGAATCCTATTCACATATTCAAGATAATTTAATCTTGAAATTTCAAAAGTGTTTATTTTATGTGTGTGGATGTTTTGCTTACATAGATATAAGTGCACCATGTGCATGAAATGTTAAGGAGGCCTGCAGAGGGTGTTGATTCCTTTAGAAGTACAGTTATATATGATTGTTAGCTGCCTTATGGGTGCTGTGTCCTGTGGAAGTGCAGTCAGTGCTCTTAGCCACTGAGCTATCTCACTACCCCTAATCCTGTCATTTTTTTTACAAAATGAATGGAACTGGCTATCATTATGGTAACCAAAGTGAGCCAGGCACAAACATCCTACTATTTCACTCATATATAAATAAAATTAATAACAGAGATAACGGGAATACAATCTTATTTATCAGAATCTGGGAGAGTAATGAGGAGGAGTGATGTGCTAGGGCTGTTCAATGTGTGCAAAGCAATAGTTATATAGAGAGGAAGAACAGTGACCATTGACAAAATAATACTTTATTTAAAAAATTTGGCCGCCAAGAAATGATGGACATCTGAGGGAATAAAGTCAGATATAAATATTATGCCTCAAAAATAATATAGAAACATATTACTAGATACAATTTTTATGTTTTGTATACTAGTTTAAAAGCATTATGAATAATCTAAAGCAATGATAAAGAGGACCTAGTAAGTGTGTCTTGGGAGTGAAACTTCAGTCTTCCAGTAGTGAGTCTTCTAATATTGTGCAGACTTCCTTTCGTATTATTTTGAAAAATTTAAAATCTGAAGTTAACATTAAAGCTTTTTGTGCAGAACAAAAAGCTTACAAATAATAAAAAATCTACAGACTATTTGTTAAAATGTTTAAATACTTGGAATCTAAAGAAACAAATCAATAGAAATATTCAATAGTAATCTTGATCCAGTAAATAAAACTGTCTGGAAGCTTGACCTGAGACATTTGAGCTTATCAAGGAAAACAAATTGACAATGAGCCTGAAATTTGGCATTGCTTTTAGTTACCAACGAGAATTTGTTAGTAAGACCCTATTTTAGAATACACTGCATTCTTTAGTTGCAGAACACACAAGGAGAAATCAAATCAATACTCATCTCTACATATTCTTAGAAGGTGCTATGCATGTTATTGTCAGAGAAAGGTAAATGTCAAATTTACCCATCTGTGAATCCTGAAAGCTGCAGTAAGAATTGACCTTGTAAGATATGACCAACAGTACAGTAATGACATGAATGTTATGAGAATAACCAACCACCCTCTAATTGGATTTAAGGCCCAATTCACAAAGGGTAGCACATACTTGGCATTGTTATCAATGCTAAGAACCTATGGAAAGAGAAATCATAAGAAATCACTACTATTATTCTACTACATAGACATAGTATTAAACCAGTCCTTAATCAATTATTGATATACCCATAGCAATATGGACATAGATGTACATAGATTAGTACATCTCACAGCTCTCACCAGAAAAATGTCTTTTCTCAACAGATGACTAATAACACAGAGCCCCATACCTGGTATTCATCAAGAGAATGAAAGACTAAAGAGTCCTCAACCCTAAATGAAACACTTATATCACACACTGTCTTCCTAAAGTTGAGGGAATCATTTCAAAAGAGGGGACAGCTAGAGCTGGTGAATGAGTACAAGGAGTGCATGTTTCTGTACACAACAGGGAAGTTGCACAAATAAACTCACAGCACTTGTAACAGAATGCATAATACTTCTGAACTTCAAATAATATAAACACCTAAAATTGTGATTGTTCACAAAAATCAAAATATACAATACATATTTAATATCTGTAAAAGTAATTCAGTTAAATAACAGAAAATTTTCTACATTTATCAAAAGTTTCATGAACATCAATGTATGAATTATATAAAGGAACAAAAGTTTCAAGAGCAAATCTAGCATACTAGTGATATCTCACCAGAAGCAAGCTTTAAAATTCTCAAATAAATGTTTGCATATAAAAGAAGAAATATGGAATGACATTAGGCACTGATACACACATATATTGATTGTTTAATATATATTATATATAAAGCTTTATTTTATATCATTATACAATTTTGGAAATCTATAAGCAACAGGGTATAGCTTTTATATGACTTTTATTTCAAAAATGAGTATTTACAATGCAGACAGCATTAATTCTAAAGGTGTAATTTCTGTGTTGAGCATTGATTTTAATTTAATAAACTGAATATTGATTATAACAAGTCACATTCAAAATAATGAAAATTTTTAAAAAAAAACATTTCTCTAGTGAGGTCTTTACAATTTTATTTATTTATTTTTGTTTGATGTGTAAGAGTGTTTTCTTTGAATGTATAGGTGCACCATGTACAGGCAATACCTCTTACAACCAGAAATGGACATCAGATTCCCAAGGACTGTATTTACAGACTGTTGTTAGCTGCCATGTGGCTGCAATTTACCAAATCTAGGTCCTCTTTAAGAGCAGCCAGTGCTCTTATATACTGAGCCATCTCTCTAAACCTTAGTGTGGTCTTTTGAACTTTTCAAAAACATCCACAATGTAACAGAAAATGTAAATAAAGTTTTTTATTTCATTTCCTCTTAAAACCAAATAGAATATCAATTTAAAGTTTTAACTAGATTAAGTACAGGGTCATTTCTGTCATCACTACATATGGAGATCTTAAATATCATATTATCTAGTTGTACAATAATGTACTTAAATATTCACAAATTAATAGGGTAATGGGAAATAAAATCACATCAAGTACATCAATGGGAGATAAATTAATATTTGATTATGTTAAATCTCAATTTGCAGCTTTAAAATCGCTGGCAAATACAGAAACAAAGAGAAATCTTCAAGAATAGCTGAACATTTTAAAGAGGTGAGTCTGAGGTGCCCCTCAGGGTATGGGTAAACAGTACTGCTCCCAGGACACTTAGGTTATTAAATAAAAAACACCATGTCAGTCATGGGACACATCTCTCAGAGTTATGGTCAGGGAGATTCTAGAGATCTCTAAAACAACAAAAACTATTGTCATTGCTCTTCATTACCCACAATACTACTTGATAAGACCCTATTGTTAAACACATCACATACATAGCTTTAAGACACTGAGAAATCCATCTCAAAATGATTGGGAAGCTTCCTCCCTGCTGTTAACTTTCACAGTGCTGGAAGGTGTTATTTAGGTTTCTGGGGTAGGAAGACACCAGTGCTGTTACCATTGGAAGCTACATTCCATAATACTAACATGCCAGACAAGATGTGCCTAGTGGTTTAATAGCTACTTGACTGTTATTGGGTAACCAATTCTTTCTAATTAGATTTTTAGTCTTCTCTACTGGAAGGAATTCAGACCTTATATTGTAAACCTAGTCCAAGGCTCATGGCTGGGGAGGTCACAGGCCCTAGGTTGGAACATTAATTGTTATTTCGTTAATAGTCATATTTTCAAACTGCCTTATAAATAAATACATTTAAAAAATATTTTATTTATTTTTATTTTATGTGTATGAGTGTATCGCCTGCATTTATGTGAGTGCACCCATGTCATGCAATGCCACAGAGGTCAGAAAAGGTCTTTAGATACCTCTGTAACTGGACTTAAAGTACAGTTCATAGCTGCCATGTGGGTGCTGGGAATCGAACCTGAGTCTTCTGCAAGAGCAGTCAGTGCTCTTAATTGCTGAGCCAGCTCTCCAGCCCCTAAATAACTACATATTTAACCATACACCTGGGCTGCTCTACAACCTTGGTCAGAGAAGCTTTTACTTATTGTATATACCAGTTAATGTTGTCATTCATAACTTCTCTGAGTGATGATTATGTGACTAAGTGTTCACAACTAAATAGAACATTTTGATCAACGCCCTGGCCAAAGCTCAGGGAGTGTTGCAGAAAAGGAAGCAGGATGAAATTAACAGTTGAAGGATGGGGTGGACTGCTATGAAATTGTATGTTCTGGGCAAAAGACAAAGTAGAATGACTTGGGAGGCAAGGAATTGATCCCTTATTGTGGGCCCCATCCTTCAAGATGGTGATTTCTCTTGAGAGCAGGCTGGGCCAACTCCATGCCCACCAGTGGGAGTTGAGGTTCTTTGCCTCGTCATTGATTGTTGTCCCCACCTCAAGGATCATCCAGCATTATGGACTGTGCCTGTCTTAGGTTGTCCCATCTTTTGGGATCTTACCCGTGATTGACTACCAGCCCTCGAAGGGTGAGTCCTTGGTGTGGTCTGGCAGAGGGAGGGGCAGTGTATCAAGCTTTGGCCCATGCAAAGGCCTCTTTAGGGGATAATAATTCAATAAAAGCAGATGGATCAGGGCTGTCCCATCTGGGGTAATGATGGGGATTGGGGAGTAGCAAGTTCTAGGCATAGGTCTCACTGTCTGCCAACAGGATTATATATCGCAAGGCATTTCCTGTGGCTCCAGCAGTCGGGCCGTTGTCTCAGGTCTGTTGCATGGTTGTTCCATAAGACTTTACACCTATGATCAAGAGTATTTTTCATATCTCTATTATTATATGTTTGTAAGGACAAGAAACAGGGGGTACCAAAGAGATCAAGTGAGATAATTTATGTAAAGGAAGAGGCCACTGTTCTACCCATACGGGAGAGTTGGTGTCCCATGTTAGTTTGATGGGGGGCAGCTTGCGCAGCAGAGCAGTGGCCATTAGAACTGGGGGTGAGGGTGGGGAGTATTACCTATCAGCTGGTCTACAATGAGGTCATCATAAAAGGCTTTGTCATCTGTAGTTAAAACAGCTTCCATGTTGTGAAGGATATCTCACCCCCACAAATTATGGGGTAGCCCCATGGCTAAGAGCGTTCTAACAGCTCCTGTGTTGCTGCTCAGATCAGTCCAGATTACTGGATATTGGACTTGTTGGGTGTTCTGTAAACCCACAACTCCTTGTATAGGGGGCCCAGGTTTGCAGTGCCTATGAGACAATGCTTCCTCTTGTCTGATTACAGTAATATTGGCCCCTGTATCAATTAGGCCTTTAAACTTATGGCCATCTGGGGAAAGTACCATCCTATGCTTATGCAAATCAATAGGCATCATCCATTGGACGTTAGGAGTGTATTCCCTTACTTCCTCTCTTTGGGGCAGGGCTGAGAGATGCCCCATTGTCCATTTAAAGGCACCTTTTATATGGGTTTACCATCAGCATCCACCTTAGACCTGCATTCTGTTGCCCAATGAAAGCCTTTGTGGCATCTCGGGCATTTTGAAGGGGGAAACTGGCTCCCTTTGGCCTCTTTCATAATTTTATTAGGACAGGTACTGACCAATGGCCCTGTCCCCAGAAAGCTCAAAATTTGCCTTTGTCAACCTTGGCCTGCAGCTGATGAGGAGCCAGTGCCTCAGCAAAGGCTGCAGAATGGGCCCGAGCACTCCCCACATCTCAGCAGGCCAGAATCCATTCAGAGACATCCTTGTGTCTAACAAGTCCTATGGAAAGGCAGCACTCTGTAGAGCAGCCTCCATATAGAAGATCCTTGAGCAAGGCATTGGTGTCTCCCTGATGACTGATCTTTCTCTTTATACTTTGTTGGTATCTCTCAACAAAATCAAAGAAAGATTTGCCTAGTTTTTGTACCAATTTGGTTAATTTGATATCACTGCTAGTGGGCATACTTCAAAAAGCATGAAGTGCACAAAGCCGTACTTGTTCAAAGTAGTGGGGAGGTCCCTGTGCCTGAGCTTGGGAGGGGTCTCAAAATTGTCGCATCCTACTAGAGCATCAGTTCCAATGTTTTGGACATTGGCATTTGTACTGCACTCTGCCCATTGTGCATATGCATCTTGGTAAGCAGCTTTCCATAAAAGGAAATTGCCTCCCTGTTAGCAGACATGAGCGATATTCTGCCAATCATAGGGGGTACTGGTCAAATGACTGATTGTATATAATAACTGACCAAACCAGGGGGAGTGAATGCCATCCTCAACTGCTGCCTTTCGCAGCTTCCTTAAGGTATCATGAGAATATGGATTCTAGACATTGGGGTTCTGAAGTCCCTTACTGACAGTAACTGGGAAGAACTGTGGAAAATCTCCCATTGTGTCATAGAACAGGGGCCTAGGTGTGAGGGGCTTCCAGTCATCCTCTAGGAGGGAGGGGTAGATGGACTCTGGGGAAACTTCCTTAAAGCCAGTATTAGATGGCAGAGGGTAGCCACTGCCCCATAATAGAAGAGCAGAGGCATTCTTAACTTCCTGTTTTTCATCAAGGGAGCTCTCCAATCCCAATTCCTCATTTTTTATATCATCATTAACAGTCATTGTTTCATCAGAACAATAATCCATTAGTTTTGTTTTAACTGGAAATGCCTGGGACAGGCCGTCCCTAGGATCCTGTTGTGGTATTTGCTCATCTGTCTCCTTTAATAGGAGATTTTCCTGTTCAGGGGCTTCAGCAGAAACCCCCCGAAGGGAGGCCAGAATTGTTGTCACAATGGGGTAGAACAGCCCAGACTGTGGGCATCCCTCCCTGACTTCTCTACACTGGGCCAAGAATAGAATGCAAACCCATCGTTCGGGATCCCAGCAGCAAGAATCTGTAAACTATGGGGCAAGATTAGTACTTCATCTAATACCTCAGTTATATTCTTTTCTGTTACCCTAATATGCCTACTCCTGAGGAGAGGAACCAGTGCAGCAGCACAGGGGCCGGCAGCAGCTGGATGACTATTCCCCATACTGGAGGTCATTCACCCTGCAAGACGTACCCAAAGGGACTCAGGAACCATTCAAGGAGACGATTGGTGAAGACAGGAGCAGCGAGCCCAAACTAAGATAGCAAGCCAGAAGATAAAGCAGAACAAAATGAAAGTGGCATGCAACCGTGGGAAGAGCACCAAGAAAGGGGGCATTGGGAGCCCAAGGTGTTACAGCTCAGAGTTTTACAGCTCTCTGGGGAGGTGGGCCCCAGCACCATGTTTGGGCGCCAGCTGTGGTCGCCGGCTGTGGCTGCGTTCCTCCAGCTATGGTTGCTCTCCTGCTCTCTTAGTTCCTCTGATCAGTCTTCCAGTCTGAACCTCAGGGCTGGTGAGGTGTCTGAGCCAGCATCACCACATTCAGATGCAGGAGAACAGGTTCAGTGACATAGATCTGCTTTATTGTAGAAAAGTATGGACTTATATAGGGGTAATTGTCCAATCATAACACAGCATATGGGATCCCTCATTAGCATGGCAGACTAGTATCCTATTACAATCTAGCAGGCCAGATGCCCTATTAGCTTGATAAGTTTCAGTTTCTCTAAGTTTTGGATTCCTGGAAACCATGTGACTTGCGTAGTTCACTCTCTGATAAGAAACAGGAAACACTGCATTCCAGCATGATAGGTATGTAAGGCAAAAGGCAAAATCATTCACAAGATTTTACAGTATACCTGTTTTTAAATATAACAATCAATATTCACCATACAATAAGAAATCACATATGTGTAAGGTGATGGCAGAAATAGTATTTTCTTCAGAATCTATGACATCTTCAGACATGTGTATTTGGATGTTACAGTGTCAAACATGAGTTCCTTTTCATTCAGAAGGTTTTAATTCAGAGTAGCAGGGGCATAAAAATGGTATTATAAATTATAGTACTAAATTTTTCACTTATGCACTAAATACAATGGAAAAATTCTAACAGGTAGCAAGCACATATAGAAAGAATCATTGAATTAAACAGCCTAGTAATGGAACTTGAATATATAAAGTTTCATTACATAGAAAATGGCATAATACATCTTTGAGGAAAAAAATAGATTGTATGTACTATATTTGCAAATGCGTATATATAATAGGTATATAAGTGATATGTGTTGCAAAATAAAAGATTAGGTGAGTAATAATGGTGCAGTCCTTTACTCCCAGCACTTAAAAGACACAGGCAGGCAGATCTCTGTGAGATCTAAGTCATCCTGGTCTATATTGAGAGACCCATAGCAGGTGTGGCAACAGGAAGACACTATCTCAAAAATACATAAAATATAACAATACATTAAATTTTCTGAAGGATAACATGAGCAAAATTGAAAGTAGTTAGATAAAATCACTGGTTTTTTTCACAAATAATTTCTCTTTGGTTCAATGAATTGACATAAATGTTTTTGTTCAATGTAAATAACAAACATATATGACCTGAATTTTAAAAATTATATTTTTCTTTTAAGTGATGAAAAGGCAAATAAAATATGATTTTTTCAAATACAGGCAGTATAGAATAAATCAATTTCATTATTAAAAATTTATACAAAAATACTTGAATCACATAGGCAAAATATTCGTTTTTATCAAATATATATAAATAATTTAATAAAAATAACAAAAATATAGTAGAAAAATAAGTAAATAAATAGGAAGCAATTTTGGAAGAATTGTTGAATAACAATGGAAATTGTGTTTCCACAGGAAAACTCAACAAAATTTGAATTATTAAAATGTTTGTTATCTGCCAATTAAAACACATTTTCCTTATATTTAAGGCATTTTCCAATTAAACCTATCTAAATATTCAAGGCTAACATCTACTTGTGATGCAGAACATGTTGAGTATTTATTTCTGGGCATGGGTTAACTCAATGTAATTATTTCCAGTTTCATCTATTTACCTGTGAACTACATAGTTTTGTTTTTCTTAGCACCTATATTGCACCCTCTCCTCCCAAGGTTCAGAGACCACTTCAGAAGACGTTGTGAAAACATTGTTAAGACCCAGAATTGGAAGAACAACACAAGAAAATTGTGTTGTCTGAACACCACAAGGTAGTTGCATGCATAACCTCAAAATATGTATGACCTTATTCACCAGACCTATCCAAACACAAGCCTGGCAAGGGCCTAGAATGGACTGGGGAAGTAGGAAGCCCTAGCCCTAACTGAGGATCTATTGGCATTTGATGGATTCCGAGAATGGAAAAATCAGTTTTGTCTTACAGATGTGATGCCTGGTAGGTAGACCAGACTCCAAGGAATAGACCCACAACTTACAGTATTTTGGAAACAGAGACTAGAATTGGTAGATTTTTTTAAGGCAAATAATAATAGAGGACATGAAATTGGGGCATGGTGGGGTGGAATGTGGGGATGTTTTCTGAATACAGTCAAAATACATTATATGAAATACTCAAAACAAAATTTCTTAAAAGAAATATTTGATGAAAGCAATATGGCAGGTACTTAGTGTGAAGTTATGTTTGAAAGTAAAGAGATCACTGTACTCTGTAAAGAGGAAAGCAGTTTACAAAAAATGTTTAGTTAATAAATGTGGTTGATACTGAAAGGAAGCATCTGACAATATTGCAAAATTATCTGCATAATGAAGTAGTAAGATGCACTTCCTTTATAATTAATAGAAAAAAGATTGCATTTTAACTAAGAAAGTAAGCAGGACTTGCCAATTGCTCCACTCCAGCAAATCTCCTAGGACCTTGTCATGCCTATGACCCCAACTCTAGTTAGGCACTCATGGAGCTCAACCCCTGACTATAAAACACCACACCCACTGTGCCTTTCCAGGACTGTCTGGTGTTCTGAACTCAAATCCCAGCTACAAACTTCCAGAGTCAGTCCTAATGCTTGCCAACCACCCCACCGTCTATGCTGTCTGAGGCAACAAAGCAACCTAAGTCACCTTGTATAAGGGGTCCAGGCTTATAGTGCAAATGAGACAAGGCTTCTTCCTGTCTGATTACAGTAATATCGGCCCCTGTATCAATTAGGCCTTTAAACTTATGGCCATCTAGGGAAAGTTGCATCCTAGGCTTATGCAAATCAATAGGCATCGTCCAATGGACATGGGAAGTGTATTTCCTTACTTCCCCTTTTTGGGGCCGGGCTGAGAAACACTCCGTTGCCCATTTAAAGGCACCTTTTGTATGGGTTTACCATCTGCATCCACCTTAGACCTGCATTCTGTTGCCCAATGAAAGCCTTTGCCGCATCTCGGGCATTTTGAAGGGGGAACCTGGCTCCTTTTGGCCTCTTTCATAATCTTATTAGGACAGGTATGTGACCAATGTCCCTGTCCTCCACAGGCCCAACATTTGCCTTTGTCCACCTTGGTCTGGGGCTGATGAGCAGCCAGTGCCTCAGCAAGGGCTGTGGCATGGGCCCAAGTGGTCCCCACATCTCAGCAGGCCAGAATCCATTCAGAGACATCCTTGTGTCTCATGGTTCCTATGGCAAGGTGACACTCTGTAGAGCAGCCTTCATATACAAGATCATTGAAGAAGGCATCGGCAGCTCCCTGATGACTGATCTTTATATTTATACTTTTTTGGCATCTCTCAACAAAATCAGTCAAAGGCTCGCCTGGTTTTTGTATCAATTTGGTTAATTTGGTATCACTGTGAGTCGGCATATTTCGAAAAGCACAAAGTGCACAAAGCCGTACTTGCTCAAAGTAGCATGGAGGTCCCTGTGCCTGAGCTTGAGGGGAGGGGTCTCAAAATTGCCATGTCCTACTAGAGCATCAATTCCAATGTTTTGGAATTGGTATTTCTATTGTGCTCTGACTGTGGTTCACATTCATCTTGGTAAGCAGCTTTCCATAAAAGGAAATTGCCTCCCTGTAAGCAGGCACTGGCGATATTCTGCCAATCATAGGGGGTATTGGCTGAATGACTGATTGTATCTAATAACTGACCAAACCAGGGGGAGTGAATGCCATCCTCAACTGCTTCCTTAAGGTAACATGAGAATATGGATTCCAGACATTGGGGTTCCGTTGTCACTGATTGACAGTAACTGGGAAGAACTGTGGAAAATCTCCCATTGTATCATAGAAGAGGGGTCTAGGCAAGAGGGGCTTCCAATCCTCCTCTGGAAGGGAGGGGAAAATGGACTCAGGGGGGAGCTTCCTTAAAGCTAGTGCAAGATGGTGGAAAGTAGCCATCATCCTGTAATGGTGGGGCAGAGGCTGCCTTAACTTCCTGTTTTTCATCAAAGCCAATACAAGATGGCAGAGGGTAGCCATTGCCCTGTAATGGTGGGGCAGAGGTGATCTTGACTTCCTGTTTTTCATCAGGGGAGCTCTCAAACCCCAGCTCCTCATTTTTTATATCATCATTAAGAGTCATAGTTTCATAAGAACAAGAGTCAATTTTGTTTTAACTGGAAATGCCTGGCACAGGCCGGCCCCAGCATCCTGTTATTGGATTTCCTCATCTATACCCTTTGATAGAAGATTGTCCTATTAAGGGGCTTCAGGGAGAACCCCTTGAAGGAAGGCCAGAATGGCTGTCACAATGGGGTAGAACAGCCCAGACTGTGGGTGTCCCTCCCTGACTTCTCTATGCCAGGCCAAGAATAAAATGTATTGTTCAGGATCCCAGGAACAAGAATCTACAAACCAGGGGACAAGAGCTAGTACTTCATCTAAAACCTTAGTTACATCCTTTTCTGTTACTCTAATTTACCTACTCCTGAGGAGAGAAACCAATACAGCAGCCCAGGGGCTGGCAGCAGCTGGATGACTATTCCCCATACCAGAGGTCACTCACCCTGCAAGACGTACCCAAAGGGACTCAGGAACCATTCAAGGAGATGATCGGTGAAGACAGAAGTGGCAAGCCCAACCTAAGATAGTGAGCCAGAAGAAAATGCAAGACAAAACAAAAGCAGTGAGCAACCACAGGAAGAGTACCTAGGAAGGGGGCATTGAAGCCCAAGGTGTTACAGCTCAGAGTGTTACAGCTCTGTGGGGAGGGGGGTCCCAGCCCCACGTTGGGCACACAGGTGTGATTGCCAGCTGTGGCTGCTCTCCTCCAGCTATGGCCGCTCTCCTGCTCTCTTTGCTCCTCGGATGAGTCGTCTTGTCTGGACCCCAGGGCTGGTGTGGAGTCTGCGCCAGCTTCACCGCATTCAGATGCAGGAGACCATGTTCAGTGACACAGATCTACTTTATTGCAGGAAAGCACAAGCTTACATAGGGATAGTGGTCCAGTCACAGCACAGTAAGTAGGATACCTTATTAGCATAACAGGTTTAGCATTCTATCACAGTAGATCAAGTAGGATACCTTGATTCTCAGGGTGATGATTAGGGAGTGGCAAGCTCTAGGCATCAGTCTCTTGATCTGCCAATGGGAGCAAAATATTATACGGCATTCCTTTTGGCTCCAGCAGCCGGGCTGTTTCCTCAGGCCTGCTGTATGTCTATCAATATGACTTTCACCCTAGGTTCAAGCCTGTTTCCAAAATCTAAACATCCCAAAATAGTAGAGATCAATAATATAAGGACTGAAATGAAAGAGAAATATATATATATATATCACAAAATCACAATATTTTCACATCTGCTTGAAAGATGTACATCATGTGTGTATACATGCATCTGTTCTCTATCTATGTACAAGTCCCCCATGACTATTCAAAACATTATCATCTATATGAGTTACATACAGCAATAAGTTCTGATGTTATTCTAAGAATTGCTATCATTTCCTTTTCTACTACAATCATTACATAAGGAATACATTAGAAATATTTATTTGCAATATGTCCATTAGATACTTAAAAGGATCAATTTATTCAAATTAAAAATTTTGAAAAAGTTTAATTTTACAAAATAACATTTTGTGAATAATATTTTTCAATTTTCAAGACTAACACTGTCTACTAAACCTATCATTTTTTTCCCTGAGGTCATATAAATTCTTGTTTTAAAGTTCTAAGACTATAGCATAATAAAGACAATTCAGCCATTTAAATGTCCTGCTTTCTTGTACTATTTACCTCATTCGCTTGATTAATTTATACCAATTGTGCCATAATTTTAAGGTACCTATAGCTCTACAGTATGCATCAATTAATTATAGCCAGAACTCCCATTTGGAATCTGTGACCATAGCCCCATTGTGTTGTCTCAAGCTATTATTACCTACTTATTATACATTCTTTTCTTTATTTACTTGTAGGTAGATTATGAAAACAATGAAATAGTAGGCCTGGGAATTGTTAGTAGTTTCAATACTGGTTCTAGCACAATCATTTTATGATCTTGAGTAGGATATTTGACACATTTCATGAGCAAATTTTCATACAGAATACAAAAATATAATGTCAGTTCTGATCTTAAAATGCTATTGTTTGTGTTCAATGAACTAAAACAGAATATTCAACACGCACATAGATTTGGCATTGGATAAACTTAGTGTATGTTATGAAATATTTATTTGTTCTAAGCAATAATATTTTGTGTGACTATACTTTTGGGAAATGTTTTTTTACCTTCTGTTAAGCATAAAATTTGCTGAGAAGTGGATAATAAAATAGAGATTCCTGTACTATAGCTTAAATATAATGATTAACAACACTTTTCTGATTTACTGTTTTATCAAGTCCAGAATTATTCTTAATCACCTTGGTAAAGCACTGACAAACTATTTCTCATGGAAAACACAGTCATTGGCAGATTTTTATAAAATTGCCACAGGGATAATAGCCCTAATAGCTGCTCCATGTATGAGGCTCTGACATGTATACCAACACTATCTTTTTACACTGTGCAATTTTGCTTACTGCTTTGTTAACCTTATTTAGAATACATGAACCAAAGACAGGGAACACACTTTGCTTAAGGAAAAAAAAATGAAAATATCACAACCAGGTTCATTGATAGAGCACTTACATAGCATAAACAGGTCCCTGGTTCATAAAATAACAAATAAATTAATAAAAAGACAAGGAATCAAATACCTGTACTTGCTGTTACTGTTAATAATTTTAGATCGTTATCTATGTATAGTAACATATAATATGGATATATATTTATTCATTTTATTTTTGCTCTTTGTTTTCTAGAAGGTAACTTACATGATTTCTGTAAATTTAAAATAAAAAGTTAACAAGTCTTGAAGAGATTTTAAGAGTGTAATGAAATCTTATAAATAAGTGAAAATATTAATGTATTTTCAACTATTTATAAAAATAGCTTTACTGGACTGCAGAGATGGCTCAGCAGTTAAGAGCACTGACAGCTCTCACAAGGACTCAGGTTCAGTTTCTAGCACCCACATCATGGCTAACAACCGTCTGTACCACCAGTTCCAGGGAACCCAACGTCTTCTTCTTACCTCCATGGGAACTGCATGACATGGGTGAACTTTCATGCATGTATGCAATACACTCATACACACAAAATAAAAATAATAAAATGTTTTTAAAAGTAGCTTTACTAAAATTTAGTGAAAACAGTAACTAAGAATATATGGAACTTGATTTTTGTTTCTATTTATTATTTATTTATTACTTTCACTTAGTCTGTTTTGTTTAAGTATTGTAAGTCCTGTGTAAATTCTTCAATTTATACATGAATTTCTTCATGTGTGTGTAACTGAGACATTCTATTTGAGGTATTCAACACCATGACAAGAATTCATCTAGAAAATCTCTTCTGTATCATATATTCTGTTTTGTCTTTGAATCTGTTGAACTTGATCAGTATACCACCTGTACCTTTTACAATGGGTGAAATTACCTGTTCGTGATTTTCTCTCTCCTTAGAAAGTAATTGTATATACTTTTTAAATATTTTATTTATTATTTTCATTTAAGAGTATGCACATATTGCTTACATCTGTGTAAGTGCACTAATGTCAGGCAATGCCTGTGGAAGTCAGAAGAAGGTGTTAGACCCCCTGGGTCTGGAATTATGGACAGTTGTTAGCCACCACGTTGGTGCTGGGAATCGAACCTGGATACTCTGAAAATCAGTGCTCCTAACTCTTAACCATTGTACCATCTCTCCAGCCCCAGACTTTATAGTCTTTTACAATGCTGAAGACACTGTAATGGTTAGAATGGTTGAGAGTACAGAAGACTAGATAACTCACACCCATAAAAGCCTTAACCATCTACTTAAACAGTGTCAAAAAGCATTTTCTGAAAGTGAAAAGAGAGTGAAGAATGCTTTCTCTGGACTACAGTTGTTTCACTAGCAGGTCTTGGACTCATTATGAGACAGAATCAATATGTGCTCAATGCTTAAAAATACATACCATTCTTGCAGAGGACCTGAGTTCAGTCCCAAGAGAAGTATCAGATATTTATCCTAATCTTAAAGAGAAATAATTCAAGAATATTCTTTTTATCATGTGTAGTATTTTTAAAAACTTATTTATTTTTATTTCATATGTATGTGTGTTTGCTTACATGAATGTAAGAGTACCATGTGTGCACGATCTCTGTGGATGCCAGAAGTGGGCATCAGATCCCATGGAACTGGATTTAAGAACAGTTATTAGCTGCCATGTGTGTGCTGGGAGGCAAACCCAGGTCCTTTTCAGGAGCAGTCAGTGCTTTTAACTACTAAGCCATCAGCCCCAAGCATGGTCTTTTTAAAAATTAAAAATTTTATTTTGAAAATTTAATATGTAATTACTATTAATGTATTATTATGTGTATTACATATTAACAGCATTTTGACCCATTCAATTTCTCCTCCAAAATCCTCCTTTGCCCTTCTTTTTATTAGTTTATCAAACTATTAGCACTAGTGTACCAGTATAATGTTATTGTTATAATTTAATCCATTCATAGTATATTTCCTGTAAATTCCATGATACCCGCTCGAAAGGAGGTTATTTAATATCTGTTTTGGTTATCAGACACAAAACAGTAATAGAGGACTTATTAGATAGTTGTAAATAGCTCTGAATAAATGTAAATATCCTATGGCTAGGGAGATGGCTAATGCTTAATACCTCTGACTGCTGTTGCAGAGAACACATTTTCGGGTCCCAGCACCTACATGAAGGCTAACAACCACCTGTAACTCCACTTTCAGGGGATCTGACACACTATTCTGACTTCCACAGGCGTTGCATACACATTATGCACCCACATGCATGTAGGCAAAAGACTAATATGCATAAATATTAACAAATACATTGAAATGTAAAAAAGGAAGAAGTGGAGCTCCCATACTGCATTGTTTGTCATCATAAAGAAGAAACAGATATTTTAAAATACAATGTCTCCCCTGAAGCACTACAATTTCCTCTTGTCTTTGATATGCATTTAAATTGTATTAAATAATTTAACACAATGATATTCCATCACTTCCCATTTATAGCTTAAGAAGATCCACTTCTGTTTCTTCTAAAGTCATAATGTATTCAGTTTTATGATTATGAGTCACATATCAATTTACAATAGCAAAAGATAACCAAATCAATACTCAATATTAAAGTTACTGATAAGATAATGCATTTTGTAGTTAATGTTTTAATTTTATTCAGCTCTCAGTAATATAAGAGAAACAGATTATAAAATTTAAAATATACAAATGATGTATGTTAAAAAAGTAGCAATATCTAAAAAAATGTTTTATATGTACAGGTGATAAGAAATTATTCACTATTCCTTAACATTATTTTGATGATCACTATACAGATATGTTTATTTTTGTTTATTTATATATGATTTTATAAAATTGTAGATGCTATGGTAAAATGTATTCTAGGTCAATAAAGAATAAAATGTACAAAGCATAAGATAGAAAAGTGAGATTATATCAGTAGGAGATGAGTTCATACATCTCGTAAAGCATTTTCCCATTTGGTATAGGATTAATGATGACTCTTTTCAATTATTTGGAGTCAATTATACATTCATCTCCTTGTTAAAATAGTCATATGATATTGATATTTTCTTTTTTAAAATATATTACTTATTTTTATTTTATGAATATGAGTGTATTGCCTGTTGGTAAGTGCACTCTTGTCATACAATGTCTGCAAAAGTCAGAAGAGGGAGTTGAATCCCCTGGAACTGGAGTTACAGACAGTTGTTAGTTGCCAAGAGATGCACTTGCCTCTGCCTCCAGAGCACTGTGATTAAAAGAGAGTGCAACCATGCCTAGCAATATTGTCTTTTGTTTACCTATTACCTTGGTAATGACTTCCCTATCTTCAGATTTAAAAAAGCACTTCTTGAAAGGGTTTAAAAAATCATTTGTGTACATGGATTCAAGTATCTTTCAGTATTCAAAGATCTGAGTTCCTAGTAACATTACTGTGTTTCAATAATTTGCCTTTCAGCAAACTTCATATATCCAAAATTCTGGTTAAGAGTTGTTATTCACGGGGCTGTAGAGATGGCTCAACAGTTAAGAGCACTGACTGCTCTTGCAGAGGACCAGGGTTCAAATCCCAGCACCCACATGGCATTAACAACCATCTGTGATGCCAGTTCCACAGAATCCAATTCCTTCTTCTGGTGTCCACAGGCATTGTACAACACAGGTGCAGTCACACACATTCAGGCAATATACTCACACACATAAAATAAAACAATAAATAAAATATTTTTAAAAAGGAGTTGCTATTCACAATTCCTGTACCCCATGTTCTCCTAGTGTTATAGTCCTAGTCTTCTCCTTGAATCATTTCATTAAAAATAGATTAGGTATCATGGTTCCAAGTCATGATCCTTTACCAATTAGTCCCATCTTCCCTTGGAAATCTTAGCTTTAAGGGCAGATTTGATATAGAATTTTCTTAAGTGTATTCTTCCATTTCTAGTTTTCATTATACGATGTGTCTAATTTATTGTCTCATGTTCAAATTTCCTTTGAAATGTAACCCACTGCTTTCTATATCTGCATATTTCTCATTGCACCACTCTGGTCCAGAAACTATTTCCTGTGCCAGTAGTCTCTATGTATTTCAGGTGTCCTCTAATTTCTCTACATCTATTGAACTTTCTCATATTGTATCTAATTGCCAAATCTCACACACTCTTTGTAAAGATGACTTATCCAAAAATTTGTTGTGAAGTAATTTGGCTGTCTCTATGGAAGTACAGATTCTATCTCCAAAACAGAAAGGGTACTTATTGCCTGCTTCAAAATGTAAAGCCACAATCTTGATCTCAGATACTCACAAAGATAATTAGCACATGGTGGTTGAGGACTGGCTCAGAATGCTGCCAAGAAAGACAAGCCACATGGCTTCTGGAGTATTGCCTCATTCTTGGATAAAGGTCACACTGGTGTTTCCAAGGCTATAATTGTTTAAGGATCAAAGTTGCACAGAAAAATCACTGGACTGATAAAAATGTTAAGTCTTTGAATGATTGTACAGGCAGTACTGACTATATGCTTCAGACCTGCTGACTAGATCCCAGTGGATGAACTGCACTGAGGCATATCTGGATACACTAACTTGACTTGATAGTCCCTAAAACAAATGACAGAATACATGAAATACAGTTGGAGGTTGTATGAGAGGGTGCAGATGGGAGGGGGGCATATAAAGATGATTAAGATGGGGGCTGGAGGGAGGGGTCAGTGGTTAAAAACACTGGATGCTCTTGGAGGGGACACAGGTTCAATTTCCAAAACCCATATGATGACTAACAGTCTTTAACTCCAGTTCCATGGGATCCAATGCCCTCTTCTGACCTCCACAGGCATTACATGACATGGGTGTACTTAATATACATGATGGCAATAAACTCATACACATAAATAAAAATAATAAATAAAATAAAAGATAATTAAGATGTGTATGAAATACACAAATACTCAATAAAATATACAATAAATAAATGAATTAATAAATATTTGACTTTATAGTTAACTAAAATTAAACAATTTACTTTAAATATGTTCAAGTTGAAGGCTCAGAGTAGGGCTCAGTGGTACTCACCAAACATGTGAAGCCCTAGGTAAGTCCCCAGGGAAAAAAGTGAACTAAACTTGAAAATATATAAATCAATAATGTAGGAGCAAGAAACTGTTTAAAAAGCTTAAAAGATTATTTGATTACATAGGAATAAATAGCCCACTTCGTGTTTTGTTTTCCAATACCCCATCTGATGAAGCAGATTGTGCAATCTCTTAGGATACCTAGTTAAAACCATTTTATCTATTTATTATAAGCATGGAACAAGTGAAATACTAGGGAAAGTAATTAAACACTTTAAAATTAAACATGACCTTCCTGGTTTATAAAAACCCAGGTTCAGATGAAGCTGAAGTGAACATACAAGTTCTTAATGACAGACTGTCAAAGAGGCCTTCCTACATATAGATAAAGAGAAATCTATTAATATTATATATTGGTATATCAAGGTATTGGAAATTTTGTAACATTAAACATCAATTATATCCTTGATATCAAGGATCAGGGCTAAGCATCTCTTCCATGGGTTTTGGACTCATGGTCCTCAGGAGTTAGCTATGTTTTGTCTTTCAACAGGAGTCTTACCAGAAAATCTGAATCCTATATCATTGACACTATTGGTGAAATTCATTTAATTTTAATGGCATGATAGGGTTTCAATTTCATACTGGTTGTCGATAAGAAGCCAGGGCCTTGTCTTAGAGATCTTTCCAGTCTCTTATAACTTTGTCCTCTCCATAAGATATTCTCAACACAGTTCAGCAGGGATATCTCTTCTTGCTGACTGGTAAGGGAATCTCATCTTAATTCATGTGATTATCCAAGAAATAATCTATTTTGTCATGTTCTTCAAGAAACAACACACAGAGTTTGTCCAAATTTAAGAGGAAATGCACATGCAAGTACGTACCCTGTAGAAGTCACCATACAGTACCTCAACCACAGAATTTAGATTTAAATGATTCATAGCAGAAAAAAAAGGCAAACTAAGTAGACAAATTAAACAAGCAAATAAAAATACCATGTTCTGACTATGTCATACCTTCTTGGAACAAATCACTGGCAAAAATTCTATTTTGGGGTATCATAAAAATTAAGATCCTATTTGCCCCCCTCAAGGGAGAACAAATTCATATTTCAATAGAGCTATCCCAACAAGATATGGATCATTATTTCACAGTCCTACTATGATGATTTAGACACACTATTCAGTTGTTTTTATTTAATACAGCAATATTGCTCTCTACATTTTGTAACTTTGTCTACCCTGAAGTAAATTCAATGTTATTGCAGCTTCTTAAGATTTTTTTGTGAGCTTTATTTTCTATTTACATTCCCTATTTGGTGTGAGTTTCTCGTAGAGCACATATAGGTGGTTTTGTTGCTGATACATTCTTGTCAATTCTATTTTCTGTAGGTAAACCATTTACATCTAACAATTGTTGAATGTTAAATCCAGAAATAAACTTGCATGTGTGCCAACCTGTAGTCATTGGACCACATGAATCCAGGAGAGCTACGGGTCATTAATGCCAGCACAAAATCAAAGACTTACTTAAAATAGTGTGGGATATTTTTGTTTTTTAAATTTATTTTCAGTTTTCATGATAGCGTTTTTTATCAAGCATGAACTTTGCAGATGACAATCTCATGTTGCAAAGGACACACCTGCTACAATGGACTGTGGACAGCATTTTGTATTCTAGGCAAGCATCCCATCATAGAGCTACAACTACATGTCCACATGTTTATATTCTCTTAAAATATTTTATCTATTATTATTTTATGTGTATGAGTATATTATATGCACATATGTAAGTACACCTGTGTCATGCAATAAGCACAGATATCCAAAGAGGGTGTCAGATCCCCTGGCACTGGAGTTACAGACAGTTGTTAGCTGCCATGTGGGTGCTGAGATCTGAACTCAGGACCTCTTCAAGCATGGTCAGTGCTTTTAACTGATGAGCTGCTGAGCAATCATTCTAGTCTCAAAATGTTCATATTCTTAATGAATGTGTCTCATTTCCTAGACAGAATTTTAAAAATTATTTTATTTTTATGTAAAATTTTTAACTAATAAATGCATCTATTCAAATTTTACATATGTTTCAGTACCATGTGACATTTTGACTAATAATTCAATGTATATGAAGTCAAGATAAACATATTCCCTCTAATACTTATCATTTGTCTATAAAAGACCTTTCAAAATTGTTTTTGTTTTATCAAAGACACAGTACATTATAGTTGCTGTCATTTAGTTAATTACTGGCATGTGAGAAATTACTGTTACTTTCAAACTAAAAATCTTGCGGCCATTAATCAGTCTTTCCCTGTCTCTTTGTCTCCCGTATTTTCCCAGGCCAAATCCCTCCCTCCCTCCCTCCCTCCCTCCCTCTCTCCCTCCCTCACTCGAGGTCAGGCACACATGATGAGGTCAGTTGATAAGTTGCAGGACTTGGTTCTCTCCTTCTACTCTTCTACCACATGGGCCTTCGAGATTCATCTCAGTTCCTCAGGTTTGACAGCAAGTGAACTTACCAGTTGGGAATAGTGCTGGCCTAACGTTTAATTTTTGTATTAATTAGTTGAATCTATTATAAGGTTCAGTGTGAATTTATACATATATTCATCTGCAATTTTTCCTTACTTTAAACCCACATCCTTCATAATCCCTAGTAAATTTTCTTTTTTACTTTCAACTTGACATATTTAACGTTTTACAAGAGAAAAATTATTCTGTACTTGTCTTTCTGCTCTTGAATTTGATAAATATCAGGTCTTTTTGTACCTTATATTTTGCTTTGAAAGGTTGGGTGTCTTTTTCTTTTATGATTGAATAATATTTAAAACTGAATTGGACATATGCTACAGTTTTCCTAATCTTTTCCTCTGCTGGGATGCACATGGGTTATTTCATATTTTAGTTACTTTGATTAGGGATATAATTAATAGATGAGTGCAGATTTCTCTTTGGTAATCTGACATGATTTTTTTTGTGTATACAACCAGCCAAAAGACACCTGAAATTTAGAAATATGTTCTTAGTTTTTGAGAAAACAACATGACCAGTGTATTAAATTATACTTCAAAAACTGTGTAGGAAAATTACTTTTTTCTACACCTTTAACTGATGCCTGAAATTTAGAAATATGTCCTTAATTTTGGAGAAAACAACATAACCAATGTATTAAATTATACTTCAAAAACTGTGTAGGAAAATTACTTTTCTCTATATCTTTACCACATTTTGACTACAATGATGAGTATAATACCTGCAGTGAGATGGTATCTCCTTGTATTTCTTATTTACATTTCTTGGAGGCTAATGCTTGTGATCGTTTTCATTTTTTGCTATTAATAAATTTACTTTTGAGGAATGTTTAATTATTTTTTCATCTTATAAATGGATCGCTTTCAGCTTCACCTTTGTTTCTTTTGCACAAAATAGCTTTTTCTACTTGGGATGATGTGACTCCATGTGAAATGTGAATTTTAAGATGCTTTTTTTTTTTTTAGTTTCATGAAAAATGACATTGGGATTTTGAAGATCTCATGAAAATCACTGGGCGTATAATGAATATTTTAACCATGTTGATTATTTTAATACACAATCAAAATATTAAAAAGTTACTTTGTTTTGTATTTGTCTGTTTCCACTTATTTATTCAGTGTTTTGTAATATGCATCGGAGAGTTCTTTAATATACTTGGCAAAGTTTATTCCTAGTTTTTGTATTGTTTGGCTTTTGGACATTTAGTTGTTTCATTGGATTATGTTTGCTTTTGTAACACTTTGATGGACTTGTCTTCACGGTTCGTTCTCATATAAGGTCATTTTCAGCATATAGAAAGTTATTGATTTTTATGTATTGAGTTTGGTGTCCTGTTATGTTATTGAATTCCTTTATAAATTCTAATACCTTTTTTGTGGTATGTTAAGATATTTCTATGCGTAGAAACATATTATCTGATAACAGAGATCATTTGACTTTAATGTATCTGGTTTTATTTTTTTACTATTTTCTTTGGATTAGTTGTGCTACTTGAAAGTTCTAAAATGATTTTAAATAACAGTGTGAGTGAATACCTTTGTCTTTTTCCTAATATTGAAGGAAAGACTTTCAGACTCCTTTATGATTTTGGTTATGTGTTTGTATTTGTAATCATTTTTAATATTCAGTCCTTCTATACATAATTTTTTTCAAAGATTTTTTTTAAATGATTTATTTAATAACAACATACTTAGAAGAAGCATAACATTACAACAGCATTAACCTATTCAATAACATTTTTCTGAGCTAGGGTACATCT
>NW_008337147.1:3824269-3825421 GCF_000622305.1 Nannospalax galili
CCTCCCTCTGCTTCTATCTTTTTTAATAATTTAAGTAGTATTGGATGTAGATCTTTAAATGTCTAGTAGAATTCTGCCATGAATACATCTGGGTCTGGGCTTTTTTAAAATGGGAAATTTTGTATTACTGTTTCAATTTCCTTATATGTTATCATTCTGTTGAAGCTGTTGATCTCTTCTTGGTTTGGATTTGGTGGTTCCCATGATTTTAGATATACACCCATTTAAGTTTTCAGATTTGTTGGCATATAAGTTTTTTAAGTATTCCCTTATAACATTCTGGATCTTTTTTGTGTCTGTTGTGATGTTTCCCCTTTCATCTCTGATTTTGTTAATTTGGAGGTGCTTTTTCTTTCTTTTGGTTATTTGGGCTAGTGGTCTGTCAATCTTGTTTATCTTTTCAAGAACCAGCTCTTGGTTTTGTTGATTCTTTGTATTGTTTTCTTTGATTCAATTTCATTGATTTCTGCCCTGATTTTTGTTATTTCTTCTTGTCTGCAGGGTTTGGGTTTTGTTTGCTGTTGCTTTTCAAGTGTGTTGAGTTGGAGTGTTAAGTCATTTATTTGTGTTTTTTTCTGATTTTTTGATGTAGGCACTTAGAGCTGTAAACTTCCCTCTAAGAACGGCTTTCAGTGTGTCCCAGAGGTTTTGTTGTGTTGTATTGTCCTTTTCATTTAATTCCAGGAATGCTTTTATTTCTTCCTTATTTTCTCTTTGGATCCATTCATCATTCAGGAGTGTGTTGTTTAATCTCCATGTGTTCGTGTGGTGATTTTGGCTTCTTCGGGTGTTCATTGTAAGCTTTATTGCACTGTGGTCTGATAGAACACATGGAATTATTTCAATCTTTTTGTATTTGCTGAGCTTTGTTTTGTGCCCCAGTATATGGTCGATTTTGGAGAAAGTTCCATGGGGTGCTGAGTAGAAAGTATGTCCTTTGGTGTTTGGGTGGAATACTCGTTAGATATCTGTTAAGTCCATTTGATATATGGTTTTGTTTAATTCAGATGTCTCTCTGTTAAGTCTCTGGCCTGTTGACCTATCTAATGGAGATAGTGGGGTATTGAAGTCCCCTACTATTAATGAGTTAAGGTTAATTTGGAAGACACAGACTATATGAATGGATTAAGAATCAAAACCCATCTTTTTGTT
>NW_008337147.1:3825543-3833624 GCF_000622305.1 Nannospalax galili
GACAAAATAGACTTTAAACTGAAACTAACCAGAAAAGACAAAGAGGGCTATTTCATTTTGATCAAAGGAACAATCAATCAAGAAGATATTACAATCATGAACATATATTCACCAAACTCCGGTGCACCCAACTTTATAAAAACAATACTACAGGACTTTAAGACCCAAATTAACCCTAACTCAAAGATTTTTTTATGACAGGTTATTGAATTTTATGAAATAACTGACAGTGTCCAAGAAGCCATATTTACAGAAACGTTGAGTTTAGAAGACTGATCACTATATAGCATCAGCTTTGGATTTGTAAAGAAAATTTTAAAGAAAAGTGTTGCCTGAAATATCTATTTATATTTTCTTTGTTATTCATGCTTCAGTATAAGTTATCTTACCCACATTTTGAAATTAAATTTGAGTATGCTACCTCCCTATATGCAAGTATGAGTATGCTGCAGCCATGTTTTACAGTGCCTGTGGAGGTCAGAAGAAGGTGTTGGATCTGCTGGTACTAGAATTACAGATGGTTGTTATCCACCGTGTGGATTCTAAAAATTGGACCTGGGTTCACTGCAAGAGCAGGAAGTACTCAAGTGCTGAGCCATTTTTCCTGTTTCCTCATCCATATTTATTTAAATAATTTATTTGCTTACACTTACAAAGTATGTGCTTCTAACTTTTTTCATTATTAAATTTCTCAGCTACAAATTGGCATTGAAATTTTCCAGGGTATGTTAAATTGACTTTTGATGAAAACAATTCACAAAATGACTTACAACAAACTGGAATATATCTTCCTGTAAGACCAAGCAATTCTTTATGAAGGTGTAATGGAGGTATGTGTGGTGGCAGTTTGGTCATTTTCTTTCAGAATATTTGCCGGGAACTCGAACCCATGACCCCCGGCGAGGTGAGGATTGGGGATGAGTAAGCACGCCATTTGCCAGCCCACACTGCCCCCATTATTCGGGGACACAGACCCAACAGGGAGCCTAGTCAAGCAGGGACTCATTTATTGCAAGTGTTCCAAAGCTTATAAAGGCAACCGGGAACTCCCCCCTCCCCCCTGAAGGTGTATCTTAAGGATGGTCACCTGCTGATCATGCACTCATCAGCAGTGCAGAAGTATTCTTCAGACTTTCAAAGCAAGCCAGGCAGGTCCCCCAGTAACTTCCTTTCAGAACTATGCAAGGTGGGGCTTTTAGGTCCCCACAAATATTCTATATGCTTCCATTATCATTGATAACTGAGAGAGCAAAAAGAAAAAAAAAAAAGAAGGAAAAAAGAATAGAAAAGAAAAAAAGAAAACTGGGAAACCAACAGCCTGCTTTAGTTACCAATTCTTTCACCTCAAAGAAAAACAAAAATCAATTACAATACATTTCACTATCAAATACCGTATCAAAGACTTGGAAAGTAAGTCTTTGACAAACGAAAGAACTAGAAATATTGGTAACAAAAAAAAATTTAACTGCAAATTGTCTAAACAACCAATTAATGTTTAGGTTTTAAATTATTCATAATATTTTATTGTCAGTATATTTAATAAAAGGGACATTAAGAAAAATATTTTCCAGTTCCTTGCTATAATGCCTTTAAGATTATCATTTTAAATATTAATAATATTTAACTAAAATCCCTTGTGGCATTGCCTTGGACAATATACAAACTTCTGCAGTGACCTATGACTGATAAAGCAGAATTTTAGTGGAAGAGTAAGATATAAGCATTTCGTGTACTGCTTAGGAATGTATATTCAGGCAATAAAAGACACCAAAGAGAAGACCTCATCCACGGAATGGTATAAAGATGTATAGAAGAATTGTAAATTGCTTGAGAATCAGTGATAATGTAAGTGAATACAACCCAGTTATGTTCCACAAATTTGCATGAAGTTTACAGGATAGAATCCAGCAGAAATGCAGCTTCTTGTTCAAGTGCTTCAAATTAAATCTGCTCCTCCTATATGAAAACCTTAATATGTTCAAATTTTCTCAAGAATCTGTTGAATATTAATTTATCTCTTTAAAAATTGCTTTATAAATTTTATTTTATGTGTAAGATTGTATTTCCTAGATGCAGGTAAGTGAACACATGCATGTGATGCCTGCAGAAGTCAGGAAAGGATGCTGGATCCCCTAGATCTGGAGTTACAGATGGTTGTTAGCCAACATGTAGGTGCTGGAAACTGAACCTGAGTCCTCTGCAAAGCAGCAAGGGCTGTTCACAGCCAAGCCATCTCTCCAGCCCCATATTACTTTATCTTTAGAAGAATAAAAGTACTCATCTTTATTCATTTTGTCCTCTCCTAAGGAGGAGTTAACAGGCATACTACCTGTTGCCTTCAAGAATATTGATGGATTTGGCACCTAGAGATTATATCATTGCCCTTTGCTACTGTATTTCACTCCTTTTCATTTTTGGAAATGGGTATCGTAAAGCATGTGTTCTTATGTGATTTCTCAAAGAAGTGACTGTTATATAAATATCACTCTATAATAATAAGTATGCATTCATGGACTTGAATTATACTACTGTTGATAACTCTGCTCTTGTGTGAATTACTTTGTAACAATTCAAGGCCTGGTCACTTGGTTTAATTAAAGTGTTCTCATTCTTATAAAGTACATAAGTGGTTTCGTATTATTTTAAAATATGAAATTTTGAAGGAAGGAATCTGATTAGTATTTGATTCAGGGGCATGGAGAAGGGAATTCAATCACAGGCAGTAAAACTCTAAGCACTAAGGAAAGATGAAACTACAAAGACACACAAAGTATTATTTAACTTTAAGCTGTTCTTCCCAAATATGTGTGGTATAATACTACACTACCCAAGAGTAAACATATAATACTGCTTAATATTACTATTCAACTATAGCCCTGAGTCATATATTAATAATTTTAGTTAATACAATAAATAAGTCATGATTGTGCTCCACAATAGAAATTCAGATAATAGAATTAAAATAGTATACTACATTTAAAAATCTTCACGTTTCAAAGCATAACAAAACAGGTGTCCACAGATATGATGGCACATCATTGTTAAAGTAGCACTTTTAATGTAATGCTGAGTATAGGCTACAATAAAGAAACACATCATCACAAAACAATTCTGTCCTGCGATACATATATATATTCCTTGGATAAGATGTACAAAAATGTAAAATCACTTCACCTTTAAAACATTCCTCTGGTTTTTGGTGATTATAGTTTACAGTAACAAAAGAATACATGTTTGACTATGAAATGTAAGCATTAAGGTCAAGATTGTGTATGTTTAGAAGTTATTTACAGAAGTAGAAACTCATAAGGTAGAAATGCAATTATTTAAAGAATACAAATCCAATTTCTATTATCTATGCTTTCACTACAAGTGGAAGGTATTGCTTAACTGCTTAATTCATTATTTGATGAGAGAAAAGATTTCTATATTAATTCAAGTTGTAAGAAATATGTTTAAGTCTAATAATAGTATGTTGTAAAAAGTAGCTGCACAGATTAGGTTCATCGCTTTTCTCTGTGATTCATTGCATCTCTTCCTGTCTTCATCTGCTCTTCGTGGCCAAAAGAATCAAGAGTTAAACCCCAGATATCAAAATGATGAATTTCTTATACTTCAAACACCTTTATACCTGTCTAGTACAACATTCATTCGCTCAAAGGGCATCATTTCCTAGAAATGTGAGTTGACTTTCCTTTGAGCATTATGCTAAGTGTGTTGTAATGAGCATGGCTCTGTATTACCATGACTTCATTGTGACGGAATGCTTGTTAAGCATCTGAGATTCCTGAAACAGAACTAAGAGTATCCCAAGGATTAAAGAACATATGAAATGTTAAATCCTTAATCATTTTTCATACTTTATGGCTAGCCTATCATTTCTCACAACTCACTGAAGTTGAGGTGATGACTAGTGAAAAATAGTCAACTAATTAAATTTCAGACTCTCAGAAAGGTCAAAATAGTACAGGATATTACTATACTTCACAGAATAAATGGAGCATGCAAATGTCAATACTTCATTTGGTTTGATAAAAAAAAAACTGTAATATATGAAAGGAAATGGAACAAAACTGCCTCATTTCTTCAAGGTGTGGCAGATAAATTAAGATAAAATTTTACGTCTTCAGCGAGCTATTTCCTATGAAATTGAAAAGGTGCTAGTGCTCTTATCTAACTGAGACTTGAAAGTTACTGCTAGATTGAGCTTCTCTTTGCCTCACTGTAAGTATAAATCTGAGCAACGTGTTTCTTTGCTATGTATATAACGTCCTTTATCATATTTTCTTGATCCTTCTGTAGAATTTTCATTTTCTTTCCATTAAATGATTCTAACAGTCACTGTAAATTTTCTAATTGGCAGAATCTTAAATCATCTAGGAGACAGGAGTCTAAGAATGCATCTGAATGATTATATTAAGGTGAGTCTATGAATTCTCCTGTATGTGTTTGATTATCTAGATTAGATTAATTGGGGTGGGAAAATCCACTCGTCCTGGTGGTATTATTCACTTGGTGAGATCCTGAATTGTATAAATTTGAGAAAGTGAGTTAAGCACAGTTATGCATTGAGAATGCTGCAATTCCTGTTTTGGGGGATAGGTGACCAATGCTTCAAATTCCAGCTTCCTTGATTTCCTACTGTGAGTCACTGGACATTGAACTGTGAATGAAAATAAACCCTGTCTCCCCTGAGTTGATTTTCTCAGCGCATTTAATAACAGAATTTAGAAAGGAAACTAAACCAATGGGCGTAAATATGTCACTGTTTACAGTAATATGTATGAGTATATGCACATAGTATTACATACAAAATTAGTGTGTCCTGTAAATATCACATTTAAAAAGTAAGATGTTAATCACAAGGGCTAATTGTGGCCTAACTTCTGCTTTTCTTACCTTTGTTTTATGGCAAGGAAAGTAGTACATATCTCTTCCAGTCCTTAGTATTTGGTCAAATACTACATTTAAGAACCAAGGCACCTGGGTAGAAGAGATAGCTCGCGAGTTAAGAGCATGTACGCTTTTGCAAAAGAGCTTCCCTTGGTTCTCAGCAGCTCCATCCAGAAGCTTCACAAATGCCTGTTAACCTACCTCATAGGTAGCTGAACCTCTGCTCTCTGCAGGCACCTGTATTCAGAAATTAAAGCTATTCTAATAAATGATTTATATTTGTATTATAGGATATATTTGCTTATAATCAATGACAGTAAACTTATTTCGAGTAGCCAGTGAGAAGATATTGCAATACTTGACACACAACAGATGTTTTTGAAGCATGACTTACTGCAAATGAGTTCAAATGCCTGCCTGAATCTAAATTAGCTGGAAATTGAAAATGTACACTGTGTTCATTGCATATTCTTCAGAACATCATTGCACTTCTCCAATTGATCTTCATTCTTCACCTACATAGAATCATCAAAATGAAACCTATTATGAAGAGTTATTGTGATTATTATAAACAATTACTCTTAGGATATAATACTTAATGCTGAGCATAAACTGCTTCATATATAACAAGTGTTCAACTAGGATTCGATTACCTCCTAGTATTTCAGTATACGTAGCCTTTGAAATCAAGCACTTAACTTATTCAACTCTCTCATACTCCCAAATGTGTAGCAATTCATACAAAATCCATTATATATATATACATATACATGTGTGTGTGTTTTTTATTGAGTTTTTGTAAATTTTATATAACAGTTCTTAATGAAATTTAGACACTATCCACCTTCCATGTCCCCCAACCCCCCAACAGATCTAACGTATTCTGCAATATGTGTTAAGTCCTATCCAGTCAGCATTTGTACCCAGATGTCCCTTCGTAAAAATTCATACATTGGATGCTAGTCAGACTATCTAGAGATCGTTGGTAAGGTCTACTCTCCCTCACTCAGGAGTGATCAATCTCCAATAGTTCCCGGACGAGGGCCCATCCACCACCCATTTCCCTCTCTCTACTCTGAGCCCTTGTCTGATTGAGTTGGCATGGGCCTGTGCCAGATGCCACCATTGTCGCAAGCTCACATGTACAAGCTTCCAGTGGCCTGAAATCCTCTGCTTCCTTGTGTTCATGAACCAACTCTGGCCCTTTCAATTATTCTCTCCCTCCATTGCAATAGTTCCTGAGCCATGGGTGGGGGAGGTTAGATATAGGAGTCCTATCCAGGGATATACAACCTGCAGTCTCTTATTTGAAAGCTGATCAGTTGTGGCCTTTTGTGTGAATCACCCTTTGTTGTATAAGGAAGATTCACTGGTGAGAGTTGAGGAATGGACTCATTTTTTTTCTATACACCAGGTTCTGCTATGTGCCATGAGTTTTAGATGCAGAGGTTCCACTGTAGACATGTAACCTAGAAATGAGTATATTTTCTGTGTCTGCCCAGATGTGGGATTCTACAGTATCCTCTATCTATCAAAAAAAGAAACGTCTCTGATGAGTGGTGTATAGTATACTTGTCTTAAATATAAGAATATAAGCTTAATATATGGTAAAAATTTCATTTGTCTGGAGAGATGACAGAGATAGGGATTTTTTATAACCCTAAGGCATATTTCAACCAACTTAACTGTTTTAAACAATACAAATATATTGTCTTACTATTCTATAAGTCAGAAGTCAGCTGCATGTTTCAGTAGGTTGTCAGAATGTAGTGGAACTTTTTTCTAGATACTAGGGGAGACTTTCTTAACATTTTCAGTCAATGCAAATGTTACACAAGTCTTTGTTTTTGACTGGCAGTATATCATGGGCCAATACCAGCCCTCTCAGCCCCCTCATGTTTTGAATTATTAATTAATTTAGTTCATAACCCCCCAAAAGAATAAGTCTCTTAATTCCCATGCTTTCTTTCCAAATAGTGTTTTGAGTCATAAGGTTGACCAACAGCATTTGGCCCAAACAACCATTGAAAACCCCCCTTGCATTTCCTTGTTTTCTCTACCTTCAATTCAACTTTGTTGAGATGCTTTGTAAGTTATCATATATGGGGTTTCTCCACCTCAATTTATTCTCACTTGTTATATACAACAGTTAAATTGAAAAAGGTTAAATACTCGAGAATGAATTTTCTCCCTAATTGCCAAAATTTTCCTTATTGTGTTTAATTTAAAGAATAATTTCCATGAGTTCATTTACATGAAATTTAAATGGGATCCAAACTGAGATTGTGTTTCTTAGTTTCAATATTCATATTTACAGTATTACTTTTGCAGTCTACATTCTAATCACCCTGTTAGCATTTAAGCTCGTTTTTTTCTGTTTTGCAATTTAGCTTGGGACCAGAAGTGAATAACTGCTTTAAAGGTCATTCTTCCTAACAGAACTACCTCTTTGTTACTCTGATATTAACAGGTTAAATTTAAGTCCAACTTTATCATGCTCTTACTGCTTTGATCTTTAGTTGGAACATTTCTTTCTTACTCATTTTGTTTCTTCTGATTTGTGTCCTCATCCTGATACAATTCTACATTTAAGGTTATTCTTTACAATTGTGGTAGTTATATTATATGTGTGTGTATGAACCATGACTAAGACTTACTCAGAATTGCTTTACTCTCTGATGTTTAGAGTCCAGAATGCTCAACATCATGCAGTAGAACCTGTTTTGGAGTCAGTAGGAAATATGTGGATACATTTTTAAAAATTTAATCAGAATTTATCGCAATAGTGAGATATTTGTACAAAATAGTTCTAAATAGGTAATGATTTTAAAATGCATACATATCTATATGTTTAGACAAACACATATACATGCATAAATTTAAATTTGTACTTATACAAAATACAATAGAAAAATATATTCGTATTGACTTTTTTTAGAAAGAATGCATACTAGAAACACTAACACATTAATGAGTTCACCATATTTCTTTCTAAATACCACTTTCCAATAAAGAGAAATATGATTCATTTGAAAGAGGAATGATTTCATAGCAGAGAAAATAGAGGACCCGGAAGAGATGATGTGCTCAGAAAGTAAATACATGCTTAAAATTTAGGGACTTGATGAATCCAGACAAGAGTAATCAATCTGAAGTATCTCCAAGGGGTCAAAGTTAGAAAACAAATT
>NW_008337147.1:3834618-3859076 GCF_000622305.1 Nannospalax galili
AAGATAAGCATAAAATAAAAATTAACACTAGGCAAACATCATGACAATAACTCTTTAGAATAAGATCCAGCAATCAATGTTAAATTTTTAAGCAAAAGTTGATGACAGTGAGCATTTCAGGAACTGACCATGTTCTTGTGTAAGTTATTAAATTTAATAACACCAGAGGTAAATAGGTTAAATAAAAAATAAATTATGAATTACTTAGTAAAATGCATTGAATAAGGTTCAGTGTGAATTTCTTGGTGTTTTTTCAAAAATATATTTTACCAATGCTAGGAATGAACCATGGTTAGACAAACTGAAACAGAGTGGCACAGGGGACAGTAATTTGTCAATGCTTTCCATGTGTGAATGGGGACAAAACCTGAAGAATGGCTGAGCTCATTCTGCTAATGGGATGAATCTGAAAAAGAGAAATATTAACTGTGAATGTTGAGGAATTTTGACCTAATCCTGGAAATCTTCAAACTACCACAAAAAAGATACTGAGGAAAAATCTGAGGAAATTCCTTAGGCATATAGTATATCCAAGAATATTTTTCCAATATTCATTTCTTGTTGGTGAAAGCTGTAAAGTCATAATAGAAATTACTGATGTAGGAAAAGAAGAAAGAGAAAATAAATGCTTTCATAATTATTTTGACAGCTTTTATACATTCCTTAATTTAAAATATTCTGTAGTCTATTAAAATTTGCTAAAATTACTTATGTGTAAGTACACTCTGGTGTTTTGTAGGTTTGAATGATGAGTGTCATATGAATCACAAACTAACAAACATTCCTTTAAATGATTTTATAAAGTGATTTCAGTTGATACTCAGGGCTACAGAATGAGGGAAGTAATGTTGTGCTCCCCACATTCTTAATCTTAAGTGATTGAGACAAAGAGAATGAAGACTGGGCAGGATCTGAAAATCCATGCCAAGACTCTGCTTGTATCACCTAATGCATCCTCTTTCTCTTGTATGAGCATATGAAAATATGAACATATGGAGGCTTAATAATGTCTTAAGTGAGCTGATATTCACACCAAATATATGTAATTAAATTGTTAACTTTTGAATGGAGTTAAAAGACAAGAATAGCTTCATAATAAACAGAAAATGTCATTAATAAAAGAATGTAAATTGAATACACTTAATAAAAATGGAAAATAAGAATATCAGCATAACATGGACTTTTCTTCCTTTAACTCTAATATCTCTATGCTTTCTAAAAATAGCTAATTAACATTATTTATACATTTTTATGTTCCTGCCTACCTAATGTATACTTCCATCTTCTCTGCTTTTTTCTCTGCTATTTTCCCCTTACCTTACATTCCTACTCTTTTCCAGAACCACGTCCCTTTACCTCCTCTAGTCCTTTTTGTACCTTACAGAAAAGAATGTGCTGTAGCTGAGATGGTAAAGTGCCTCTATACCCTCCATTTCCCCCATCTCAGCAGTGAACAGGCTCAGCACTAATTTTCATCTTAAATATTAATATGTCTCCTCTATGTGAAACCTTAAGTGAAATATTTATTGTTACAATAATTCTCTTTCAAATCCGCACATCCATGCTATGTTTAAGCAGTGGCAAACAGAACATTTTGTCAAACCATATGTCCCTATGACTCTTTCATGTTTCTTTCTTTTATCGACCTCTGTAGAACTAAAACAAAACAAAACACACAAACAAACAAAAACTTTGCCACTGGGAACCATATAAAACTCACATTGCATTTTCCAATTTAAAATAATACAGCTATGAAAATGTAAATCTAGATTTTGCATTACTAGTTCAAGACTATAGGTCTTCCAGATAGTTTGACTTGTCATGCTAAATGAAATTTGTTATCATGCCTAGCTATTAGAGTTCTCTAGTATAGCAATAAAACAGGTGAAACTACATATCATATGAATCAGAAAACACTTTTGCCTCCTCCATTCAGATTTTTTGTTGTAGCAATATAGATTTCTGTAGACAGTGAACAATTCTAGTGTTCTCTAACTCCATGTGAATGAATCAATGAGCAATTTAACTTAACTTTCAAGTGTCTCATTTTTTTTGTTCCCTTTACTTCTTCAGACTTATGGGTATTTCAATATTTTTCTCCACATTTCTTTTTTTAATATTTTACTTTATTATTTTTATTTTACGTGTATGCTGTATTGCCTACATGTAGGTAAGTGCACTCATGTCATGCAATGCCCGTGGAGGGCAGAAGAGGCTAATGGATCCCTCTGTAACTAGAGTTATCGACAGTTGTTAGCTGTCATTTGGGTGCTGGGATTCAAAGCTGGGTCTTCTGCAAGAACAGCCAGCTTTCTGAACTGTTGAGCCATCTATCCAGTCCCCTCCACCTTTCTTTGTTTCTTTGGCATCTTTTATTTTTTAAGATTTATCACTAAATATTCATAAATATTTGTTGCCAAATTCCCTTTATTTATCCCTTTGAACTATGCCATCTGTAATATGGATCATATAATATGGTTCCTTATTAATATGAATCATATAATATGATCCTTGTTAATGCCATCAATAATTTTCATTTATAAAATAATTCTGAACGTGTACTGTTGGGCATGTCAAGGAAAGAGATCAACATTAGGTGTCATCCTCAATTACTCTGTAACCTAACCTATTTTTCAGAAAAGATCCCTCACTGAACTTGGAATCAACAATTCATGCCTCAGGAACTCTCCTCTTTTCACCTGTCTTCCACTCTAATTGCAGATGTGCATTGTCATACTTACCTTTAATAAGTGTGGTAAGTATCAAACTTATGTCCTCTTGCTGTGTGGCAAACACTATGAGCCATTTCCTCAGCCCAATATTTGATATGCTTTATTTTATTTATTTGTGTGTGTGTGTGTGCGTGTGTGTGTGAACTTTTTCGTAAAAGAGATATATCCTGTCAAAGTCTATTTTCATCTATATTTAAATGTCATACCACTTAATTTTGTTGGAATGTTAGACAGTCATGTGGAGACTCAGCTCTGCTGGTGAATGATGAAATGATTGAAGCCAAAGGACCAATCTCTCAGATGGAGAAAGGCAAGTTTAATACTAAGAGTAGCTCTTTACACCTAATGAGCAGGGTCAGCCAAGGATACAGCGTACAAAGCATAAATCAAGAAAAGTTCAAAACAAAGGGTGTTTTTCTTTTCTGTTACTAACTAAACTCTTTCCTTGATCATTACTCCATGAGAAAGGAAAACACAAACCCATCCCCTATCATTCTTGTTATCCCAGAGCACTGCTCTGCCCTTCACTGGGAGACAGCGTTCTGCTAATGTCCAAACATTCTCTTGTTTTCTCTTGTTTTCAAAAGACAACTGGATGCTCTCCTGTCTTTGATTCACCTTCTGCAGAACTGATCTCCATCACCGTCACTTGTTTTTGTTCACTATGTTATAATTTTTCATTGTTTATTTCCACATTATTTTCTTTATTATTTTCAGATAATACTATGGGAAAGTACTCTTAGCTTTTTATTATTGGTAAACATTTTTCATTAAAGAAAAATAGCATATCATTATTTACATTGGTGCACGTATCATTCACCCATATCATCTGATTTTTAGAACAATAGTATTTTGCAAGGTGATATGGAAATGATACTTTCTTTTACCATATTTTATTTAAAATTTTATTTATTTTTTATCTTTATTTTGTTTTCCTTGCATGTATGTAAGTGGACCAATGTCATGCAATGCCTTTGAAGGCCAAAAGAAAGGATCAGGTCTCCTGTAACTGGAGTTATAGATTGCTGTTAATGCCTTGTGGGTGCTGGGAACTTAACCAGGCCCTCTGAAGAGCAGCCACTGCTCTTAAGCACTCAGCCATCTCTCTGGCTCATACCATAGTTTTTTTTAAAATGCTCATGTACATCCCATTATGATAAATCTTTCCTTCAAGTTTCCTAGTAGATCTCATTTCTGTTATACAGGCAGAGTCTTTATGTAGTCTAAATAAAACTGTATTGATTATTTAAAATTTAATGCATGCATGCATAAATTAGCCTTGGATCATACATTTTTTGATCAGTTCTGTTTAAAAAATGGCTTAACATTTTGTCATCCTTTCTAATATACATACATATACATATATACATATATACATATATACCTATATTCCAAGCTAAGGAAATGGCACCAAAGAAACAAGCAATACCTGAAACTGCCCTCATAGTTTCAGTATAATATCAGAATATGTAAATTTTATTTTGTGAAACACTTCTGGGTTTCTATGAGATTAAATCTGTCAAGAAAATTAGCAACTGTATTTTAGATGACAATGTGCATTAAACAATAGGTAAACCATCCCTAGTAGAGTAAAAGCTATGATACTGAGTGAAAGTGCCTAAGATATGGAAAATTAGTTAACAGAAAATAGAATTAAACATAAGAATTAGCATGAAACTTTTATTAATATAAATGTATCTTTTTTGAGAAATTCATAAATGTGTCTGCTATTTTCTTTTTTTTTTTTTTACAATACCCATTCCCTATCCCAATCTTCCCAAGTCCTCCACACACTTCCATAATTTCTTATATTTAAGTATTACTGTTAAAGATATGTGCAAATATTTATTCATCTATGTAATAAGAAATCAAATCCTTTGGGTATGTTCCAAGGAGTGATACTACTAAATCATATGGTAGTTCTGTTTTTAGTTTTTTATGAATTCTCCACATGGATTTCCCTATTGAATACAGCAGTTTGCAATCCACCAACTTGTGAATAAAGGGCCCACTTTCCTCACTTCCTAGTCAGCATTTGTGGTCAGCTGCTTTTTTTTTGTTTGTTTGTTTGTTTTTTTTTTTTGTTTGTTTTTTTGTTTTTTTGACCATAAACATTTTTTTTACAGTTACTGATATGACTGAGTTAAAAATGAGAGATGAAAATGAGATCTTGAAGTAGTTTTAATTTCAAGGATGAGGAACACATTAGATAAAGGTATGGTTTAGCCATTTTTTTTTTTAAATAGTAAGGATGTTGACTATATTTTAAGGTATGACTTAGCCATTCTTAGTTCTTTTTTCGTGAACTTTCTGTTCAGATCTGTAGCCCATTTTTTAATTGTATCATATGTTTTCTTGATTCCCCCCCCCTTTTTTTTGAGTTGTTTGTGTCATCACCTGGTTTTGTTTTTATAGTCGCACTGGATTTGTAGAATGAGTTTGGGCATCTTTTTCACTTTCTATCTATTTGAATAATTTTAGCATTATTGGTTGTAGTTTCTCTTTGAAGATGTTGCAAAAAAAGTTGCTGTTAATCATTCTGCACCTGGACTTTTTGCTTTGTTATTGGAAGGTTTGTATTACTGTACCAATATCCTAATTTACTATGGGTCTCTAAGTTGTTGATCACATTTGGTTTAGCTTTACTGATTAGATTAAATCTAGAAATTCATCCATTGCTCTAGATTTTCTAATTTAATGTAGTGTAGGTTTTTTTTAAGTATTCCCTTACATTATTGTGGATTACTATACTATCCGTTGTAATGTTTCACTTTTCATCAATGGTTTTGTTGCTATGGATCCGCTCTTTCTTTTATTTAGATGGGCTAAGAGTCTGTCTATCTTTTTATCTTTTTAAAGAATCAGCTCTGAGATTCATTGAATTTTGCATTGGTTTCCTGTTTTTTCTTTTCATTGATTTCTGCAGTGAGATTTTCTTTTCCTTATGTTTGCTGGGTTTGTATCTTTATTATTTTTTAATGTTGGCACATGAAGCCATAAATTTCCTTCTCAGGACTGTTTTTTTTGGAGTATCCCAAAGTTTTTGTTGTGTTATTTTAATTTTTTATTTTATTTCAGGAATATTTTTCTTTATTGATTTTTTTCATAGATATACTCATCATTTATTAATGTTTTATTTTAATCACTGAAAACATTTATTTAGTAGAGCTTCTTTTGCTGTTGACTTTTTATTTATTTATTTATTTATTTTTACTACTATTTTATTATTTTTTTTTAATTTTTTTGAACAGGGGGCTTTTTATATTTTTCAAAAAGATTTATGTGTTTATTTATTATTTTATAATACATACAACATTTATAAAGTTCATACAACATTTTCCAAACAAATCCAAACTTTCTTCCCCATCCATGTCTCATCCCAACCTCCCCCTGAAACCCATGCACTCTGCCATACATTTTGAGTCCTATTTATTCAGCTGTTTGTACCCAAATGATCTTCAATGTAAATGCATCCACTGGAGTCTAGTCAGCCCATCCAGTGATCATATGTAAGTCGTACTCTCCCTCACCCAGCAGCAATTAGTCACAAAGAATTCTCAGTCTAGTGCCTGCCCGATACGTATTTTAAGCTTTGTTGCACTTCAGTTCAACAGAATACAGAGAATTCTTTCTTTTTTTCTATTTGTTGAAGTTTGTTTATTACTCCATTATGTGACCTATTTTAGAAACACATCCATGAGTTGCTGAATAGAATGTATTCTTGTGTACTTGGGTGTAAAGTTCTGTAGATATCTTTTAGGTCTGTGTGATGTGTGATATCATTGATGTTTCTCTGTTTATTCTCTGTTCTAGATGACTTGACAATTGGAGAAATTAAGGTGTTAAAGTAACCAAGTATTATCAAGTTGTGAGTAATCTTTGTCTTGAACTCCAGTGGTATTCTTTTATACAATGTTAGATGTGCCAGATTTTGATGTTTATGTGTTTATGATTATGTCTTCTTAGTTGGTGTCGCTTGATCAGAATGATGTGAATTCATTTATCTCTTCTGCTTAAATATCACTTGAATTATGATTTGCCAGATATTAGGATAGCAATACCTGCTTTTTTCTTGATCTCACTTACTTGATTTTTTTTTTCCATCTTTTCACTCCTTGGTGTGCCTGTCCTGGAAGACAAGATGAGCCCCTTGACAACAGAAATACTTTGTTTTTTAATCAATTCATTTAACTTGCATCTTTTGATTGGGGGATTAAGAACAGTGATGTTTAAAGATGTTATTGAATTTTTTTTTTATACACCCACTTCCCAGGTAGCACCCTACCATAGCCTCCCTCCCCCTACTAGAGCCCTTATACTCTTATAATCCCTGCTACTTCCTGCTGTGTTGTCGGCACCCCCAGCCATTCCCCACTACTTGTCCTTCTAGTGAATCTAGTCAGCCTATCTAGAGGTCTTTGTTTTAGGATAGTAAACTGTTCTTCATCTAGTGGCATTCAGTTGTCAATATTCCTTTGGATAAGATTGGGGTGTGCTGTTCAATTTCCCAGTTCTATGCTGGGTTACTACTACCTTGGAAAAATGTTTTTTTTTTAATTATTTATCTTTATTCTCTGTGTATGATTGTGTTGGCTGTATGCATGTTAGTGTACCTGTGTCATTACATCCTACAGTTGCTGGAGATGGATTGGATCCCTTTGAATTGCATTTTCAGACAGTTATTATCTGTTCTGTGGGTCCTGGGCATTTAACGTGGGGCCTCTGCAAGAACAGTCAGTGCTCTTAACCGCTGAGCTATTTCTTCAGCTCTGAAAGATGAATTTTGGTTACTGTCGTTTTATTTTGTTTATAGGACAAGAATATTTGGTGCTTCCATAATTATAGATTCATCTGTTTTCTTTCCATTGCCTGTTGAGTATGTATGGTTATTCCTTTCCTCAATATTCAACTTGCTTAGCCTATTTACATCTTCTTATCTCAGCTAGTAAAACCAATTAACTCCTTTATAAAGTCCTTTAGTGACAACCCTTCCTTGTAAACACTCCTAGTGTGTGGGAAATCTGGCTTCCTATCTTTTAAGCCCTCTTATATAATAAAACTCCATTCCAAAACTCTATACTTTTGGACATGAAAATAATTCTTTGAATTATAAAACATGGGACCTTGATATCATGACTGTAGACCAGTTTTTGTTGACAATAGTTTTCTGACACCCCCTGCATCCTCAGTTATGCTCATGTGAGATAAGAAATTTCTGACATACTCAAGGATCACCTACTTTATTTCATTTCAATTTCATATTCAAAATTTAAAAGTGTGTAAGAGAAAAATGGTTCTTTTTTGCTTTTTTATTGAGATTTTAATTTTATACATTTCTCACTCAAATCCAGACCCCCTTCCCTATCCATGTGTCCCCCTTTATCCCCTAAAATCCTATGTACTCTGTCATACTTTCTGAGTTAGATTCATTCAGGTGTTTGTACCCAAGTGACCTTCAGTGTAAATGTGTCCAATGGAGTCTAGTCAGCCAATCCAGTGGTTGTATGTAAGTCATACTCTCCCTCACCCAGCCTCAATCACCAGCCTCAATCTAGTGATAGCCAGCCACATATTTCTCATCTTCCCTTTGGGCCCCTGTTTAATTGAGCTGACCTGGGTCCTGTGCTCAACACCACTGAAGCCATAGGCTCAAATGAGCAAGCATCCAGTGACCTGGAAGCTTCCACATCCCTGTGCTCATGACCAGCCCTGGCTCTTACAATATTTCTGTCTCCTCTTCTGAAATGGTCCCTGAGCCATGGGTGGGTGAGATTCCATATAGGGATCCCATCCTACACTCTACAGTTGCTTATTCTCCAAAACTTGGTCAATGTGGCCTTCTGTGTGTATCATACTCTCGTACATGGAAGCCTCACTGGTGAGATTTGAGGCGGGGAGACATTAGCCCTCTATCCCTTATTCTCCTATGCTCAGGAGTCTTAGTTGTAAAGATTCCGCTGCAGATGTGTCACCTAGTACTGGGCAGCAAAAGGAAGTTTCTTTGATGAGTGCTGCACAGCATGCTTGTCACTCTAAGGGAGGTCTCTTCTATCTGGAATTGTGTTCGCTGCCAAGCACTTCACAGGTATACATCTGCATTAATGTTCAGACACACTATATGCATTTATCATAGGGTTCCTAGGCCATCATTTTTCCCTCTACGTTTCCTAGCCCCCTTAGATTCATTCATCAGCACTCTTTTTTTCTCCAACCTGGCTTCCCTCTTTCCCTAGCCACAGTGCCCCCATTATCCCCACCTTTCCTCCCCAATACATCCCAGCTCCCACTATCCTTCCTCTCCTGACTTCCCTCCCTCCTGCACACCATTGTCCCTTGCACATTCCTCCCTCCTCTCTTTGCCAATAACTCCCACTTTTTCCACATCCCCCAGATAACATCTGTTCCCTACTCTCTTCCTTTCATGTTATTTTCTTTTACCTTCATGTATCCTTTTCCTTTACCTGGCTCCTTGTGTTACATCAGAATTTATGTACTCACATATAAGGGATTGGTGCTACAATCCTCAAATGATGGAGAACATACATCACTTGCTTTTCTGTGTTTTTGTTACTTGACTTAGTAACACTCTTTACCTCCATCCATTTTTCCTGAAAATTTCATAATTTCATCTTTTCTTAGTGCTGAGTCAAACTTCACTGAGTAGATGTACCATATTTTCATTAACCATTAGTCAGTTGAGGGGTATTTAGGTTGTTTCCATTTCTTAGCAATTGTGAAGAAAGCAGCAACAAACATGGATCTACAGGTATCTCTACTATATCATGAGTCCATTAGGTATATGCCAAGAAATGGCATCACTGGATTATAAACTGAATACATTTTTATTTTTTTGAGAGTTCTCTCCTCTTTCTCCATACCTCTCCAGCTTGGAGTATTTTATTCTGTTGATATTTGCAAATCTGACTGAACTAAGATAGAATCTAAAGGTTTTAATCTGCATTTCTCTAAATCCTAAGAATATTGAGCACTTTTAAAGGTGTTTTTTAGCCATTTTTATTTCTTTCTTTGAGAGCTCTCTGTTTAAGTCTATCACCCACCCATTTATTGGGTCATTTTTTTCATCCTTCCTTCCTTCTTACATTCCTTTCGTTCTTTTGTTTGTTCTTTCGTTCTTTAATTCTTTCATTCTTGAGTGAGTTCTTGAGTTCTTGAGTTCTTTCTATATTCTGGATATTAATCCTCTTTTGGATGTATAGCTGGTGCAGATTTTCTCACACTCAGTTGGTTTCCTCTTCCTTCCCTTGTTTCTTTTGCTGCACAGAAACTTTGTGATTTAATGAGATTCCACTTATTGATTGTTGGCCTTTGTGCATGAGCAGCTGGCATCTAATTTAGAAAGTCCTTTCTTATGCCTATATCTTGGAAGGGGCTGCCTATGTTTTCTTTTAGTATTTTCTGAGTTTCAGGTATTATATTGAGGTTTTTGAGCCATTTGGAGTTGACATTTGTGCAGGGTGAAAGAAAAGGGTCAGGTTTCATTTTTCTGCAGGTTAAGATTCAGTTTTGCCAGTAGCATTTGTTGAAGATGGTATCTTTCTCCCATTCTGTGTTCTTAGCACCTTTGTCGCATATCAGTTGACTGAAATTATATGACCTCATGTTTGGGTCTTCTATTCTGTTTCATTGATCAACTTGTCTACTTTTCTGCGAGTACCATGATGTTTTCATGATTATAGCTCTGTAATATAATCTGAGATCTGGTATGGTAATCCACTCAGCATTATTCTTTTGGCCCAAGATTGTTTTGGCTATGCAGGATCTTTTGTGATTCCATATGAATTTTAGGATTATTTTGTCATGCTCCATAAAGAGTGCCATGGGTATTTTGATTGGGATTGCATTGAATCTATAAATTGCTTTTGGAAAGATGATCATTTTCATAATAATGATTCTATCAATCCATGAGTATAGTAGATCTTTTGTCTCTTAGTGTCTTCCTCTAGCTCTTTCTTTAGAGTATTGAAATTTTCACTGGAGCGATCACCAATGGTTAGATTTCTAAATATTTTACTTTGAAGTTATTGAGAATGAGATGGTTTCCTCAAGTGCTTTTTCTTATTGCTTGTTATTTGTATGTAGAATGGCTACTGATTTTTGTAAATTGAGTTTGTATCCTGCCACTTAACTAAAAGTATTAATCAATTCTAACAGTTTTATGTGGAATTTTTGGCATCTTTTAGGTATAGTATCATATCATCCTCAAATAGGGATAATTTGACCTCTTCTTTTCCAATTGGCACTCTTTAATTTCCTTCTTTTTTATATTGCTCTTGTAAGAGTTTTAAGCAGTATATTGAAAAAGGATGGCGATAGGAGACAGCCTTGTTTGGCTCCTGATTTTAATGAGAATGCTTCCATATTTTCCTCCATTTAGGGTGATGTTGGCTATGGGTTTGTTGTATATAGCTTTAATTACTTTGAGATATGTTCATTCCAGGCCAATTCCTTCTAGGACTTTTAACATGAATGCATGTTGAATTTTGTCAAATGCCTTTTCTGGATCTATTGAGATGACCATGTGGTTTTTGTCTTTATGTCCATTTATATGTTTTATTACATTTATTGACTTACATAATTTCCACCATCTCTGCATCACTGGAATAAGCTGACTTCATTATGGTGAATGATCTGTCTGTATGCAGTTTGCAAGTATTTTCTTGAGAAAATTTGCATCTTTGTTAATTATAATATGTGTCTACAGCTTTCTTTTTTTGTTGTATCTTTACCTGGTTTGGGTATTACAGTGATACTGGCTTCACAGAAGAAGTTTGAGAGTTCTCCCTCTGTTTCTATCTTTTTGAACAATTTAAGCAGTGTTGGTTGTAGATTTTCCTTAAATGTCTTGTAGAGTCCTGCAGTCAATCTATATGGGCCTGGACATTTTTAATCAGGATATTCTGTATTACTTTTGGTTGCACCAAATTTTCCTCTGAGAAACCCATGCTCACTCTCTGGGTTCCCAGAGACCATGGTTCTATCTAAACCATTGCAATATTCCTTTTAACTTACAGTTTGGAGAATATCTATTTGGGCTTGCCAACAAAGTTTAGATGGTCACTTGCAAAGACAGGAACTTTTGTGTGCTCCTTCTTTACCTCGTTTGAGATCCTCCCTGTGGTGGTTTGAATGAAAATTTTCCCTATAGGCTCCAAGTATTATCATATTTTTTCCCCAGATGGTGGTGCTGTTTTGGGAGGTTTTAGAAAGTGTGGTTATCCTGTAGGAAGCATGTCACTTGGGGTGGGCTTAGAGAGTTCTTCAGCCTTGCCAGATCTCCAGATGCTCTCTTGTTTCCTGTGCCTGCATGATGATGTGACAGCTTAGCTACTGCTGCTCCTAATGCAGCCACCTCCAGCCACCATGCCTCCCTGCTATGAAGGACTGTAATTCCCCTGGAACCATAAGCTCAAATATACTCTCCCATTTACAGTATTTCTTTGGTCAGTGTTTCTATCACAGCAACAGAAAAGTGACAAACACAATAATTGGTACCAGAAGTTAGGTGATTGTGAAGAACCTGACCATGTTGGGTTTTGGAGGAATGTGGAAGACTTTGGAAGTTTAGGCTAGAAAAGTGGTTGACTGCTGTAAAGGGAGCTTAACAAGGCACTCTAGTAGGCATCTGGAAGAAAGTAGTGCTGAGAACAATGTAGTTCCAGAGGGATATAAGGACTTAAAGAGTACCTGGGGTATTTTGGTAAAGGGTCTCCCTGCTTTCCTAAGGCTAAGTTGAAAAGAAATGGACTAATTTCTTTGATGGAAGAAATTTCAAGACAGCCTAATGTAAAAATAGTGGCATGGCTATTAATGGTGAATATTATGCAGATCTGCAGTGAAAGAGAGCAAATGGGATGGAAAGAAATACAGTTTGGATTGAAAAATAACACTAGGAAGGAAAATGTTGAAGCCCTGGCATGTGATGGAAGGATACCATTGATAAGGAGATTAAAGTGGCTAAGGAGATTCAAATGATTTAAGAGGGGCCTAGAGATTAAAACTTAAACAATGGAGTGAGTGCTTCCAGGGCAAACCATGTCCAGTTAAGCCTCCAGCTTGTGAAAGGAAAATGCTGCCGAGAGCACTGAAGAGAAAGCTTCTAAAGTGGATAAATTAGGCTATAGTCCATCCCAAACTTGCAGTCAAACTTGGCATTGTTGTTCACCTGGTGCTGGCTTTAGAGGCATGAAAGATGAAAGAGTGAAGGGGTCATCAGTTGTTCCTGCACAGCTTCAGAGAACCACTGAGGCCAAGCAGCATGCAGCAGGGATAACTCTGCCTAAAGAAGTCCCTGATAGGCCATTGCGTGAAACTGTGAAGGTAAAGTCTGGTTGGCAATGAAGACCCCAAGAAGTTCATGATGCCAGAGCTGTGAGGCATCTGCCAAGAAGACGTGCATACAGGGAGTAGTACCAGCACAAGAGAGAGAGAGAGATGTGTGTTGCATACAGCAAAGTTAGAGAGGGGAGCCATCTAAGCCCTTTGGAAGTAAAGTCCCAGAAGTTGGATGTGGAGCTAGCTACTGGATTTGTTGTTTGCACTGCTGTTTTTCAGTCTTGTTTTGGTCTGGTATTTCCTTACTATGCCTCCATGCCTCCCTTTTAGAATGGTAATGTGTATTTGGTTCCACTGTATGTATGTAATTTGTCTATTGATTTTAATAGAGGCTTACAATTAAGATATTTTCCCGAGTCTCAGAAGAGACTTTAGACTATGGACTTTTAAATAGTATTGAGACTGATAATGACTATGAGGTCTTTTAAAGTTGGGGTAAATTCATTTTGCATTTTATATGGTCATGAGTCTATGGAGCCAGGGGATGGAATGTGGTGGTTTGAATCAAAATGCCCCCCATAGGCTCCACATATTTGGACATTTTGTCCCCAGATGGTGGCACTGTTTGGGGAGGTTTTAGAAGCTGTTGCTATCCCTGAGGAAGCATATCACTGGGGATGGGCTTAGAGAGTTCTTAAGCCTTGCCAGATCTACAGATGCTGTCTTGCTTCCTGTGTTTGTGTGATGATGTTAGAGCTTAGCTTCTGCTGCTCCTGCTCCAGCCGGCTCCAGCCACCATGCCTCCCTTCCTTGATGGACAGTAATTCCCCTGGAACTGGAAGCTCAAATAAACTCTTCTATTTACAGTATTGCTTTGGTTAGTGTTTCTATCACAGCAACAGAAAAGTGAATAATACACTCCCCATCAGAGTGTCCTGCCTGCTCTCTTCACTCAGTTCCAAAATGGTGACTAGCCTTCCCCTTTTTCCTAGTGTGCTCAGTGTTTCTCATTGTCTGTCATTTGGGGATTTAGTTCTAGTTTCCTTGGAAGACATGTCTACCCAACACTGCTTCAATTTCCTTATTTGTTATCAGTGTGTTTAGACTGTGATCTCCTCTTGGTTTAACTTTGGTAGTGGCCATAATTTCAGAAATTCATCTATTTCTTTCATGTTTTCAGATTTGATGGAGTATAGATTTTTAAAGTGTTTTCTGGATGTTTGGGATTTATTTTGGTGTCTGTTGTGATGTTTTCCTTTTTGTCTCTGATTTTGTTGATTTGGTTTGCTCTTTCTTTCTTTTTGTTAACTTGGCTAAGGGTCTGTCTATCTTGTTTAACCTTTCAAACAACCAGCTCTTAGAAGCATTGATTTTTTTTTGTATTATTTTCTTTGTTTCTATTTCATTAACCTCTGCTCCAAGGTGTGTTATTTCTTCTCATCTGCTAGATTTGAGGTTGGTTTGTCCTTGACTTTCCAGAGTCTTGAGTTGTACTGTCATGCTATTTACATGTGCTCGTTCTGATTTTTCATGTAGTCACTAAGAGCTGTAAACGTTCCTCTTAGAACTGCATTTAGCATGTCCCAGAGGTTTTGTTGTGTTGTGTTCTGATTTTCATTTTGTTCCAGTAACATTGTTGTTTCTTTATTAATTTCTTCTCTGACCCATTCAAGAATATTGAGTGTGTTGCTTAATCTCCCTGAGTTCATGTACTTACTAGAGCTTCTTTTGCTGTTGATTATAAGCTTTATTGCACTGTGATCTGATAGAAGGCTTAGAATTATTTCATTTTGGGGGTATTTGTTGAGATTTCTTTTGTGACCCAGAATGTGGTCAATTTTAGATTAACTTGCCTAAGCTGTTGACCAGAAAATATATTCTTTGATGGTTGGGTGGAATGGTTTGCAGATATCTGTTAGGTAGATTTCATGTAATATGTCATTTAATTCAGATGTCTCTGTTTATTCTTTGTCCAGTTGACCTGTCTATTGAAGAAAGTTGGGTGTTAAAGTCCTCCACTATCACTGAGTTGGTATCAATCTCTGTTTTGTATTCCTGGACTAGTGATTTTATGAAATTGGGTGCTCCAGAGTTTGATGCATAAATGTTCATGATTGTAATATCTTCTTGTTCAAATGTTCCTTTGATTAGAATGAAGTAGCCCTCCTTATCTCTATTGATGAGTTTAATTTGAAGTCTAATTTGCCAGATACTAAAATTGCAACAACTGCTTGCTTCTTAGGGCCATTTTCTTGGAATATTTTCTATCCTTTCACCCTAAGAGTGTATCTATCCTTGAAGGTGAGATGACTTTCTTGAAGATAACAAAAAGATGGGTTTTCTTTCTCGACCCATTGCATCAGCCAGTGTCTTTGGACAGGTAGTTGAAGCCATAGATATTTAGTGTTATTATTGAAAAGTGTATGTTGTATACTGTCATTTTAATTTCTTTGTGTTTGTGGCCCTATTTTGTGTTTCAATTGTTATAACTTTCATTATTTTCTTTCTGCAGCCTCCTGTGCACACTCATTCCTTTCTCCAGTCCTTTGTATTTCTTCAGGTATTCTCTGTAGTGATCGTTTGGAAGACAAATTCCTTCAATCTATTTGTGTCATGGAAAAATTTCTGTTCACCTTCGACCTTGATAGTTTTGCTGGAAAAAGTATTCAAGGTTGCCATTCATGGTTGCTTGCGTCTGGACATGTTTTGTTCCATGTTTCCTCTGGCTTTTGTAGTTTTTACTAAAAATACATCTGTAGTTCTGATGGGTTTTACTTTATATGTAACATGTTTTAGTCTAGCAGCTTTCAATATCCTTTCTTTTTCCTTTCGATTTCATGTTTCAACTATGATATGTCATGGGTCTTTCTGTTTTGATAATACCTTAATTGTGTTCTCTGTGCTTATTGAATCTCTATAGATATAGCTTTCCTTAATTTAGGGAAGTTTTCTTCTATAATCCCATTAAAGATCTGTTTCATGTCATTGGTTTGAGTTTCTTCTCCTTCCTGCATGCCTATATTGCATAGATTTGGACATTTCATGTTTTACTACATTTACTGACTATTTCATTCCTAGTTTTTGTTGTTGTTGTTGTTTAAGTTTGCAGAGTCTTTGCTTAAGGAGTCGATATTTTCAACTTTATCCTCCAGTCTTGATATTCTGTTTTCCATTTCATTCATTCTGCTTGTGAGACTTTCTTATGTTGTTTCTAATTGGTTTATTGAGTCTTTCAGTCCAGTGTTCATTTCCATTTGAGTTTCCTTCTCTATTTATATCTCTTTAGTGAATTTGCTTTTCAATACATAAGTTGTTTTTGATATTTCATTAAGCCATGTATTTGTATATTCTTGGGCTCCCATCACAAGTTTATGCCTTTTCTCCTTGAGTTCTTTGAGTTGTTTGCGTTTTCTTGAGGTTCTTTTGTCATGCTTATGATTGTTCTTTTAAATTCTGCTTTTGGGGTTCTACAGGGTGGTTCTCAATGCTGTGCACTTCTGTAGGACTCATGGGGTTTTGGGGGGACATATTTTCCTAGTTTTCATATTGTTTGTGATTTTGTGTTGCCATTTGTTATATTGATATTATTTGTTGGTTTTGAGTTTAGCGGGAACTTCTACTCTGTTTTTGTTTAATTTAATTTTGGCTCTGTTAATATTGTTCATGTAGCTTAGTTATTTTTTCTTAGGTATGGAAGACAATTTAATGTGTATTTCAAGTTCTTGCTGGGTATTATATTGGTCAGAGTCCTGACTGTGTAGGTCTGTCTGAGTTGGGGGGGGTAGGGATCTCTGGTAAGGTGTTTAGTTAATCTAATTTGCGGAGCTAGCCCTGGGACTTGAAGTGAAGGAATTGGAGCCTGCCTATGAGAGAGGCCAGCAGGGAACAGGGTGAGGGTTAATGAGAGAAATGAGGTAGCTATTCCTCCTGAGATGAAGGAATTGGAGCCCAGTTGTGAGAGATGCTGGCAGAGCATGGGGTGTGGGAGGATGAGATCAATGGGATAGAGAAGCTGTGAGCTGGAATTGACTTACCAGAGTCCTGGCTGAGCAGGTCTGTTTACCTGATCCAGAGGCTGTAATGTTGGAGGTAAGGGCACTGCCTGGGTGAGGACTTATGTATCTGTGGTAGGGTTTTTATTTACTCTGTTTTGGGAAACTAGTCCTGAGACTTGCAGTTAAGGAACTGGAGACCACCTGTGAGAGAGGCCAGCAGGGTATAGGGCGGGTGGAGGTGGGTGAGAAAATTAATCATTTTCTGATTTTTGTATGAGAATCAAGCCTTCCTTTTTTGATTTTAGGTCTGTTTCTGTTTGTATACTTTATGTCTATGCTGTTTTCTTATTGGTTATGAAAAGATGGTTGGCATATTCTTCAGATTCTCTCTTTTGATTTTGTATTGGAGGAGCCCGATGGCTTCAGTCCAGCTGTTCAGTAGTTCCCACAGATACCCAAGTCAGAAGAAGATCAGATGCTCTCAGCCTTCCTCCTAAGGTCTGGGTCCCTCTAGTCAGCAGGAATAGTACAAACTGGGAGGCTTGCTAGGTAGAGGTAAGATTCAGGCACTCTCAGATAGTTAGGGGAGGAGGGTGGTCTCAGTTGTCCAAAGCAAGTTGGGAGTGGGGACAGGCTGTGAGGTCTCTAGGGAAGTTAACTGAAGAATTAGTTTGGTCTGGGTACAAAGGATCAGGAAACAATGGGGGGATCTGGGTCAAGAGGTTAGTCTAGAGGTTTAGAGTGTCAAAAGAAGTGGACCTCTGCCCATGGGTAAAAAGATAACAGGATGTGGGAGCTAGGAGATTGAATCAAGTGTGGGAGTCAAGAGCAATGGTCATGGTCAAAATTACCAGGGACTGAGGCTGGCCTCAGGAATCCCAGACAGGTTAGGGTAGGGGCAGCCAGGGTGGAAGCCGGGTCTCAGGTGTGCAAAGGCAATTTGGGGGTGGAAGCAGGCTGTGAGGTCTCTCAGGAACTAGATGAAGAATTGGATTGGTCTGGGTGCAAGGTATCAGGAAGCAGATGGGAGATCTGGGCCGAGAGGGTAGTCCAGAGGTCTGGGATGCCAAAAAAGAAGCAGGCCTGTGTCCAAGGCTAGAAGGAGAATGGGATAATGGAAGATAAATATAAGGTAAGCAAAAGAATCACTTTGCAAATAGGTAAAAATTTTAACCACTTTTGCAAAAGTGATTAAAATAAGCTTATATTACATGCTCTATGGAATTTTATGACTGACCCTTTTCCCAAATAGAAACTGACACTTTTATGATGGTTAAACTTGATTACCAATTTAATTGGACTGAAGAATGCTGAAATTAGTTAAGTGCACTTTTTATTTCTGAGAGTTATTTAGAGAGTATTTACAAAGAAGTAGAGAGGCACAGGGATGTGTCTATCAGTACATGGAGACGTATGGAACTAAAGAAAAGAAAGATGAAGCCAACTGTTACATTCACGCATTTTGTCTTTCTCATTCCTGGAAGGCAGATGGTATCTGACTAACTCAGAATAACTCTAAATACCTTCCCACTACAATGGACTCAAACTTCTGAATCTATGATCCAAAATAAATCTTTCTTCCATGATGTTGTTTATGCAGTTGTTTGTCACATTGACAGGAAAGTATGATTAACATTAATATATCATTAAAAGATACATTTGTAAACACCTGCTGGTATCGATTGAATGACTATAAAAAACTGAAAAAGAGAATCCTGGTTAGAAATTTGTGAATATGAAGGGTATTTTCACTTGGACTTTTTTGCTGAACTGTGGTTTTCTGAAACAGCTGTTGCAAAGAGAGAAACACTGATGAGGTAAAAAGTCTAAGGGATCCATTTATGAATGCTAATATTCCAATTTTAAAATTCTATGTATTAAATATAAGATTCAATGAGAAATGGTTTGAACTTAGTTACATGTAGAAATATAGATTAGTTCAATTTTTTGCAAATTAGCCTAAGTGGTGGTTCACACTTTTAATTTCAGTGCTCATGGGACAGGGGCAGGCAGATCTCTGTGATCGAGATCAGACTGGTTGATATAGTGAGTTCCAGACCAGTTGTGACTAAAGGGAGACTCCATCTCAAAAATAAATAGTAAAGTAAAGTAAAATAAGATAGGTAACATAAAATAAATGAATAAAAATTAAATTAAATAAAAACTTCAAATCTCTTTTTAAAATTTTAGTATCCTAAGTTTTATCTAACAGTCAATGTTAGATTTTTCCCTACATAATATGTATTTTCTCTGAAAAACCAAACATCATAATGATACTTATTTTTAATGTCCTTTAGATATGTTATTCAATAGCTGGGGCAACAGGGAGACCCTGTCTCAAAAAGAAAGAGAAAAAAAGGATCTCATAGACAAAAATAATCAAACAAGCTAATTAATGATCACTAACTGATCACTATTATATGTAACAGACAGTAAATAGATAAGAATATTTTAGGTAACCGAATTTTCAAATATACATTTTACAAAACAAATATGTTTTATAAGCTTAGACAAAACTTCTTTACTGTACTTGTAAATACTTAAAATATTTAAAAAAAAAAAAGTAAAGAAGACAGTTTTAAACCTGACACTTAATAATCTTGGACGTCATCACTTTTTAAATAGTGATTGTAAAGATTAACAAACAGAAGTCAAAAATACTTCTTTGATCTATGTGCTATTTAATGCTGGTTATCACATTTATTGGATTCAGAAATTCCTAAGACATTGATCAAGCACTCTACTGGTTGTGTCTCTGAAGATTTTTCTTCTTTTTTTCTTCCATTTTATTATTTTTTTGAAGGTGTCAGATAATGTTACATTCTGAAAATAAGAAGGGTACAAAAGGAATTTTTTTCAAGAATATTTCAAAGGATGGTGCCAGTCTATAAATGTCTGCAAAGCACTTCACATACTATTACTGTAGGTCATTTTGCCTCTTAATTAATGTAAGAGACCATATGTCCATAGTTTTGGCTTGTACTGAAACAGGGGTAAAGAGTGTCCCCTAGCGGTTTCTTAGTCTCATTCATAAAAGAATTGAAGAATGGACCCAAACGGCAGGAAGCAGAAAGACTTACAGAGACCTACATGATTGTGACTAGTCGGAAGTTCTGCAGAGTTCAGTATTACAAGGCAGGATTCCAGGCAAGAAAAAATTACTATTTCATTGACACACTAGGTATTCCGCCCATCTATTTAGTATAACAATGTGAACCTGCCTTCCTAGAGGTGGTTCTATTACCAGGTGATTGACCAGTGAGATTGGAAAGGTGAGTCCTCCAACAGATAGACTAGAGATTTTATAGTATTGACCAGTTAAAATTATGGAGCTCTTTGTTACTCTAATATTCTGCCCTCTGAAGAGGTAACCATAAAGTCTTTTAAGGATTAGATAAGAGCTCCCAAATACTTTTGACAACTTTGGCTTTTGGAACAGAATATGTTGCTAAAAAGCCTAAGAAACTAGCTAATTTTCTTTGGGGTCTATTTACCCTAACTGCCTGGCAAATTCCTACCTCCTATTCTTATCAGACCATCCTTTAGAAAGGTTGCCCAAATTGCCAATAGGGAATCAGGATGCAGACCACTCTGGCTTTTTCCATGCAGAACAGGGATGCAGGTTGAGGCAATTGGAGTACCCCTTCAGTGGGTCTATCTAAAAGACTCCCAATGGCATAACTCTTAACTGTAGGGAGAAAAGAAGGTCCTTGACTGGTGAATAGGGGATGTGAAGAAGAAGCAAAGGCAAGAGTAGTTAATATCACACGTTCTAGACAAAAAAAAAAAAAAACAGAAAAAATTCAGAATAGGGAAAATTTCAAGTGTTGTTATCAGAGTACATTGGAATTTCTTGATGAGAGCTTCCAAAAGCACCCCTCTATTGTGTTCCTCCTCGTTTTTCTTTTGTCTGCCAAGGCTGGACTCAAGAGTGATGAACTCAAGATCTATTTTCAGGCACTTTGATAGCTGTTGGAGTGACTAGAATCGATATCAGTTCCCACGCAAAGGCTTCTAGATGGGGTATAAAACAAATTTAGCCATCACTTTAGAACAATACTGGGTTGTCTCTCTTAGCTATAGGTGGAAACTATGGTATTTAAGACCAATATTTGAAGTCATACACCTCAGCAAACCCTCAGTCACCTCTGTAAGTAAGCGCAGTAAATTCACTCGTTCCCCAGGAAAACTTTAATCAAACTTTAACCTTAGATAGAAAATGTATTTGTTAATGTCATTATGTGTCATAATTATTAAAAAAGAAAATGAGCATGTTAAAGATGCTAAAAGGATAAAGTAGAAAAAAATGAGAAAGCCTAAGCAAGTGATTAAGGTCTGTGTAGGTTTGTTATAATATATAAAGGGTAAGACAAAAATATTGTACACATAATTTAAAAATTCCTAAGGTCATTGTTTAGTCAACTAGTTTAAGAAACAAACTATATGTGTAGTCATGTTTTATCTGAGAACGTTTGGTTTTTTCCCAAGGTGTATCTACATAGCACATGGTAATTACAAGTACTAGACTGGTGGAACTATCCTTTTTGGATGCTTAACAGCCATACTTTCAGGTATATACTAATCTGGTCAGAGGGACCTAAAGGATGCTTTTGCTCTTTGCCCTCCAACATCAACTAAGTTCCCAGGGGACTATGGGTCATCTCTCAAAAGGTTCTGTAATTGTGATGAGTCACATGTCCTTTTGTTCAGGGAGGCCATGGAGACCCCACCAGATGTACTTGAACAAGTGTCCAGTCTACAAAGAAAAAGGTCAGCACAGAGCAAACATTTCCTCCACACTTCCCCATCAAGCCAGCCATGCTGGAGCAGGACCTTTTGCTTATCTTCACATAGATGGTAAAAGAAAGGAGCCCGGGGCCCTCCCAAGCCCATGTGATCCCTGAGGAACAGATCCTCAAATGACCTTATGAGTTAAAATAAATGTGTTTATTTGGGCCAACTATATTTTCTTAAACACCCAAAAGGAATGTATAACCAATGATTATACATATGTTTCTTTAAGAGTACAAGGGATTACACTTCCCAGAAATTAGACTTACGTCCATATAAAATGTTATTTAGATAATTATTTTACAATGATGATTTTATTTCTCTAATAAGAAAGTCTCTGAGGATCTTTCCAGAGAACTTATGTGATGGAGGATAACTTAGGGGAAAACACCTATTTTAAATGAATGCACCACCATCTAATAAGATGTGCTCCCTAATGCAATTAAGGGTGAAAAAATGAGGAATTAAGCCAGTGACTGAAATCGTGTTCTTGAGTGAGTGGATCTCCTGCTGCTGCCTCACCTATGGACATCGCATTCTGCCTTCTTTAATTGTCCAATTTTTAGTCATTCTAGGCATTCCATAGACCATTGTCAAGATTTTAACCATGTACCTGGTCTGTATAATTGTACCTTCACACCTCTGTTAATGAGGCTTTGTTACTTCAGCCTTTGGGGTCAAGCCACAACTGTGTTACTCTTTTTCTCTCTCCAGCCTGAAGGCAGCCATTGGGTTACTATGTATTGTTCTATTGTGTAAACCAATATAATGGATATCATATTTCAAAAGAAGTAAAACACAGAAAACTTCGGTTACCTGAATTCCTATTGTCTCAATCACACATAATAAAAAACTACATAATGAGAAACAAAAATTACTCAATTTAAAAGAAAGAATTATGAAAGACATGTATACTTTTAGGCACAAATGAATCCTAGCATGTAGCACTCATGACTCTCCCATTCTTAATTATTACAAGGTCTTAATTTTTGTAAAATAAAAACAATTGTATAAATATTTCCCATTATTCTTGGTTCAGTTTCTAGACCACATATCTGCCAACTATAATTTTGGCAATTGAAACTGGCCTTTGAACAAATATATTTTAAAATAATTTTATTGAATTACAGTCACCAATGTTGGATAAACAATTGATTATTGCTGCTTCAGTGTGAGTTATTTAGCTGCAATGGAGATTGTATGGCAACAGAAATCTAAATCATTCATCAGATGCTCCAGAGTCACATGTTTTCATTCCTAGAATATTAAAAAGCACAGCCCCCTACTGCCTCTAGAAGTCAAAAACTCAAGATTGATCTGAAGACTAAAAGCATCACAGGATTTCTAGAATTAAATTGTCTTCATCAGGATAAATGTTCATTCAAACCATGCAGCAAATTTCATAATTGGTTAATAAAATTGATAAAAGAAGCTCTCATAACTTAGAGACACAATTGAAACTCTCTATAATAAATTTATAGAAATGGTCTTCTAATGACCACTCACTATCAAAGGAGTATATACAAACATAATTACAAGTATAGATTTTGGAACAAATTCCAAATATAATTAATAAAATTATTTGTTGACATATAAAGCACACCACATTGTAAAATGACAGAATATGAATTATCTTAAATAAAAATGGAAATTCATAAATATTGCCAAAATGCCCATCCATAATATAAACTGAACTAAAATCAGTAGCGATATGAATGTTAAAAACAGCAAAATTATTGAAACATTAAATAAGAAATATCCATATTTGAAAATATTGCATTACATGCATGAATAACCATTAAACTATACCATAGGAAGATATCATGTATTATGTTCTTATAGTGTTTTAAATTCTTTGTACATGGCACAGTACGTTCTATATACGAATTATGTGTAATATGCATTTATATAATAGTTATTATAGTGTAAAATCAATATATCAATCATCTCACAATGAATTTGCTTCAGGACAAGATTAGCTATCATCTATTCATTCAGGAAAAATTCTGAGTATAGCACACTATTATTAACTGTACCTTTTAAGACACTTAAAGATATACTTCCAGAAAAGATAAGCACATGATTCTAAATTGAATAAGGCTTCTTTCTGAAAGAAATTCAGATTTGATTTTTCATGGAATGTTGGTGAAGTCAAATAATACATGGAAGAAACACACAGAATTTAAGGGTGTCCTAATAACAAAGACATCTCTTACCTGTACACAAAAGGATAGAAATTATAACAGAACAAAAGAAGCTTTTTGTAGAAGACGGAGCATAAAGACAAATAGCACATTTCTGAAAAATAATACATTAGAGCTTGATCTAAGAGCTAAGAATGCCTGGGAGAAAGGAAAGAAATCCATCCTCTCGTGTTATCAATGGGCCCTTGGCCACAGATGCCTTGAATCCTCAGAATGTGCGCATGGGTGAAGTCTTATGTTGTTCTGTCCAGAAGAATTAAAAAAATAAAATAGTTGCCATCACATTATTTTATTGTTTTCCAGTTTTCTTGGAATGTTTAATGTTGTGGCACAGCAATGTTTTCTGAATGTGTATTGGCCGTTGAGAGAGTGTGATTATTTTTTTCATTTTATTAAGAAGCTTCTTTTTTTTGCTTTTTTTAATTTTTTAATTATATATATAT
>NW_008337147.1:3860268-3872713 GCF_000622305.1 Nannospalax galili
CTTTTACATAATCAATAACAGTTTCCAGAGCAAAGATACATCTCTTTCAAAAGTGGCTATAATATTTTTAGGTTCACTGTTGAATTAATACAGTTATATAAGGTTCTTAATTAGCAGAACCTTATTATTAGTAATTATGGTGTACTTTTGGAAAATGTGGCATGCTGAAAGAAAATATGATTTTATGTTTGTTTGGTTTCTCGTGTTGTTGTTTGTGTGTGTATGTATTTACTTGCGGCCCTACCCATTTGTGTGTGGTGGCAAGGGTTCTGTGTTGTCACTTTCCACCTTAATTTTTAAGAGTCTCTCACAGAATCCCGAACTTTCCATTAGGTTAGACTGTCTGGCCAGTGAATCCCAAGGATCCACATGTCTTTTCATGCTTCCCCTTCTCCCCTACCTGGCTCAGGTCATAGACCTGTGATTCAACCTCTGATTTTTTACCTGGATCCTGGTGATCTGAATTCAGGACCTCCTGTTAGGTTAGTATTCACTTCGCTCACTGAGTAATCTCCTCATCCCCAAGAATATTTTAATGAAATAAAGTCAAGTCACAATTTCTAACTAGAAATTTTTAATAAATTGTCATGTGTATGGAGTGGTTTACTCAAAATTTAGGGTTACTGTGTGAATAATTTGACTAATAAAATTCAGTGGACATAAGTACCTGTTGTAGCTATTTTTATAACTTTTACTGTTTTAGCTTTCAACATTTGCTATCATGTGAAACATTTAGAATTGCCCTACTGTGGAAGCACTGTAATTAACAAAGTCATTTTACAGCAACCAAACATAGGATAGGTAGGTCTTTGTCTATAGGTGACTAGAAAGTTGTGCATCATTTTGAACTTAAGGAATCAAACAAGTTAGGATGTTTCAATGAGCATTAGAAGAACATGGAAAAAAATAGAAGAAAACATTGTAAATACTACTTAAAACCATGTTACCATTACTACCCAGATATGCATTATTCACCTGTTATTTCATGCTATTAATATTTTAAATATGTGGCAATGTAAACTTACATATTTTATATCATATGCCAATATGAAATATTGCCTGTGACTTACAATTTTAGTCAATTTTTTATAATAATATATGTTTAGGAAAGGAAATAGAATAGTAGTGACCACATGGTACTAATGAAAGTAAGCATATTGTAATATTAATATAAATTATGTATGTTAAATAATGTAATTGGAAAAGAGGAAGTCAAATTATTCTTTTTTGAAAATGATATGATATTATACCTAAGAGATCCCCCCAAAATACACTGGAAAACTTCTAGAAATGATTACCACTTTCAGCAAAGTTGCAGGTTGCAAAATCAATCTACAAAAATAAGTAGCCTTTCTACATATCAATTAAAGCAACCATAGAAAGAGTGCATGGAGACCCTCCTATTCAAAATAGTCTCACAAAAAGAAAATGTATAATAATAAACTTGACCATGTCATGAAATATTGACACAATGAAAATTTTAACTCTTTGAAGAAGGAGACTGAGGAAGAAAACAGGAGATGGAAGGACTCCAAAGCTCATGGATTAAAAGAATTTTATTGTGAAAAAAATAAATTCAATTCAATGCTAATAAAATACTCAGAACATTCTTCATAGAATTAGAAAAAATCTAATATTCATATAGGATCATAAAGACCTGAGAAATCCTAAGCACAAAAAGAAATGCTGAGAGAGTTACTATGTCATATCTCAACTATATTTCAGAGTTATATCCCTAAAAGCAGAATGATACTGGCACAAAATCAGACATATAGATCAGTTGAACATAATTGAAAAACAAAATATGAGTACGTGGAATTTCAGCTGCCTAATACTTGACAAAGGGGCCAAAAACACACACTGGAAGAAAGACAATATCTTCAATAAGTGGTCCTGCAAAACTGGATCTCCATCTGTAGAAGAGTGAATATAAACCTGCATCTTTAACTTTGCACAAAGTTAACTCCAAACTGATCCAAAACCTTAATGTTGAACCTGAAACTCTGAAACTATTAGAAAAAAACATAGGCAGTGCCTTACGAGATTTAGTTATAGGAAAAGACTTACTAAATTAGATAGACCTTGAGAAAAATGACAGAACGCATCAAATTTAGTTTGGAGGGGGCTATGGGAGGGTTCCAACGGGGAAAGTGATATTAAGGTGAGTAAGAGGTTGTGTATATGAAACACAAAAATTAAAAAAAATAAAATGTCAAAATTCAGGTAATATTAATAAACTAATTGTATTTCTCAATAAACAGTTTTTATTATAGGTTGAATTTTTGTAACAGATTTTTATATTAATATTCTTTGATTGTTACATTCTATGATTAAAATATTAATATATATAACTCCAACATTTATCAAAATATTTGCTCTTATCTACATTTTACCCATTGTTTTCAAATTATGTTTCATATGAAACATATTTGAAGTTTTTATCATACAAGTAGAACTTTTGACAGCCTGAAAAAAAGACTACTTAGTCTGTTTCTACAGTTGGACGGGTTCAAATTCTTGTTTTAAGAGACACAGGTTACACAGGTACTTCTCTTTCACAGATTCCATGTAGAACACAGGTTCTATAATCTAAATAAGTCATGACAAATTATGATCACCAGAACAAGGTCATTTGAAAGAATTTACAGATTTACAGCAGTTCTCCTTCATTTCACAATGGTGGAAAAAACACTATTTATAATATGATATTGCTATATTTATATAACAATAGGACAAAAATATTTCATAATTTTTGTGTTAGCTGTGAATATAATTAAAAATAAAAAATGTTTACTTTTTCTATTTTTAATTGAGGCATACAATGTGAATTATGCATATTAAAAAGCATGTGATATATGGTTAAGTTTTATATATAATATATAAGTGATGTTCAACTTAAACATAGCTATCTCTTCAAGCATTTATCATTGCTAATTTTATTCTACTTTTTATTCTAATTTTATCCATTCTAATATTAAAACATTAGCAGTTGCTTGCTTTTAGTCCTGCTTGCTTAGGCTGCTCTTCCAGACTTTCATCCTAATTCTCCTTCTGCCCTTCTAGCACATTGACTTTGTTGTAGACAACAAATGCATGAGTGTTCTTTTGTAATCCAATCAATTGATCTATGTATTTTCTTGATTATTTCAAGAAATAAGCATGTGAGTTATTATTAAAAGATGTATTGATATCATACATTTTTGTTGTTACTGAAATGGTTGATACTTTCCTAATAAACTTTTGCTTGTCTTCTTTTCAATTTTCTATGACCATGTACATGTGATTATCTTTCCATTTGGTGTATTTCACTTTTTGTAATGAGCTTTCAGTTGTTTGCCCTTCAACTAGAGTGCAGTTCACGGGTGGGACTATGGATACTATTATTCTAGGTTTCTTTTTGTATTTATTTAGTGGAGCAGGCTGTCAGCAAGCTTTCCACCAGCATGCCTTAGATCCTAGCACCTTTAAACATTTACTACTGCTCGTTCCTCTCCTGGGGTGGTAGTCAGGCTCAGTTTTGTCTATGGCTCAGACCAGATTTCCACATGATTGTGGATTAAATCTTTCATGTGTTTCTAGAGACAACCAGTAAGTTATATCTCAAGTATATTATGCTGATGATTATCATTTGCCTCCAAAGTGAGCTATGTAGAGAGAGATCTTTCCCTCCTCTTTCCCTTTGTAATTAAACTTATTTGAACTGATCACATTTTCAAAAACATTTTTATTATGGAGTTTTATTAAAAACTTTGTAATAATAGTTTGTAAGAATTTTTGTATATATGGGAGGAGGAGCATCCCAAACTTCAACTCTGACATAAATAGTTTACTCTCAGGCCTGCCAGTATATGGTTATAATTTTACCTTGTTAAAAGCTATATGAAAGAATACTAAAAATTGCCCCCATGAGGACCTACTGCATTCCAGATGCACTTCTCACCAGCACTAAGTAGCACTGATCCATTTGTTTTTGGATCAACCATGTCACTTTCCCAAGAAATAACACACACCATTTTTTGGACTTGTGATTCACTACTGCAATGAATCAAACAAGGAAAAATCTCGCTAACTGAAGTTGTACTTACTGCTGACTACTCTGTTTGGCAGGTTTCCCTGGAAAGGACTAAGTGCAATAGTGAGTGCAGTCTAGAATAATCTCAGCCAGTGGAGAGATCAAGGTGAATCACAGGCATATGTAAGTGAATCAATGAAACCATATGTAGGACTGAGCAGGAAGGAAGAGTATGGACTGCACCCGAATTACAATAGAATGGTCCATGTGTTCACAGCTTCAGGTTTCAGAGTCAGAAGACTTGAGTACTAACAAACAACATGACCAAGGCCTGCCTGCACTCTGAGTCCTTCAGAGTCAGAGAGGAGTATGGGCTCATGGGAAGATTTGAGACCACAGCCCATGTTGATAGAAGATAAAATGAGCAGATTCCTACAGGAATGCAAAGGATTGAAATGTGAGAATTCAGAAAAACTAGATGGCCGGGCACGGTGGCACATGACTTTAATCCCAGCACTTGGGAGGCAGAGGCAGGCAGATCTTTGTGAGTTCGAGGCCAGCCTGGTCTACATAGTGAGTTCTAGGACAGATGGGGCTACAGGGAGACTCTGTCTCAAAAAGCCAAAAAATAAAAAATAAAAAAATAAAAAAGACGGTTAACTTAGGAATTTAGTAAAATCTGAGCAAAACCTTTATAAATTAAAGAGGTCTTTCATACTCTGAATCATAGCTCCTCATGTATGTAGTTTCTGCATGGTGACAATGCTTTCAACTTGGACGACATTTTTGTTCTTTTTATTTATTGTCTACTGTCTCATAGGCTAGAATTGTTCCAAGAGAATATTAAGTGGTGAATATTTACAGAAAAAAATGTGTTAGTTTATGGAGAATGAGGAAATAATGGACTGAAAATAAAACAAAACCCACAGGACTCTAAAGAGAGAACTTATGAGACATGGAGTGAGAGGGAAAATAACAGACTCCGCAAAGGGAGAAGACACTTTTCTTAATGTGTAGCTCCTTTAATAGCACTTGGTACCATGAAATGTTTTTCCCCAACATTACATCAAGATATATACTTTATTATATGACTTGTACGCATATTTTTCTATTTAACATAATTACCTTTACTTAATGAAACTGTTTGCCAGAGAAATTCCCTGACAGAGTACCCAGTCATTCATAGATCCCCTACAAGTGGGTAAGTGTCATTAAATACATGACTACATTTTTTTTTTCCTGCTTCAAAATCTATAGTATTTGAAAGAAGCATGTTTTACTTCCATTTAAAATATAAGCTGACTTTATCACAATTCAATTTATGTTCAGTTAATCTAAGATATTAGGAAGGGTAGGAGAATACTTTAAAGCATTCTTTATATAATTGTCTCTAATCTTTATAGATAATTCCAACTTATCCCATAGCTTTCTACACGCCAATCTAAATAATTACTATCTCTTTAACTTTCTCTCAGAGGTCATACTTTAATCTTTTGATCATTTATGGAACTCTTTTTTAATCCTCGGAAGTTCTTTCTTAAATTGTAGGGTCAACACTAAATGGGGTGTACATGAAAGGTGTCCAATAAACAGAAAAGATGAGTTTTACAGGAGATTTATTTCATGGTGTCAACATATTCTTCTTCTCACTGTGAATCCTAGTACTGTTCTTTTTTAACAACTAAGGGTTGACATTGTGCACTCCTGTTCATCTTGTTACATGCTGCTAATGAATAGCTCCTACTGAGATTAGAAAGTGAAGAATCAAAGATGTCACTTCATAGGATGAAATATGAATCATATCTTCATAATAGAACAATTCAAATCCATTGACCTACCTCTATAATAAAACATCAATTTATAGTTTTTCCCAGACTTTATCTGCATGTGTATAGTTTGAAATTCATTTAATCTTCTATTGGTGCAAGTGAAATGTGTGAGAACCCAGTTCAAGGCAGACAGAGATAGGTTGATTAATTTAAATATAAGCAGTATGTAACATGCCAGAAAGAGATTCTTCATATTCAAAACACCCTAAAACCAAATACAATATTTTTGACAATGTTTTATGACATTCTTTCCACTGAAAAATTAATGTTCATTAACAAATGGAGGGATTTACTGCAAAGCTTCTTTGGAAGGGATTACCAAATTCTACTCAGGGAAGAAAGAGTCTCGAAGCAGTGCAAAATTTGCCTGGTAAGAACATTGTATTTGTTTTCCTTTTGCAAATTTATGTTTTGAAATAATTGTGGACCAGAAAAATTTTAGGGATATACTGGGAGGACTCATACAAATTTCATCCAATCTCCCTCAAAATTAATCTCTTACATTACCACAGAACAAAATTAAAGCCAGGAAAATTTACATTGGTACAATCCATGTAGCCTATTCTGAGTTCAAAAGTTAGACAGTCTTGTGTGTTTCTAAGCTCATTTGTACGAATCATAGTAAGTGTAGCTTAATAGGATGATTATAAGTAACACACATCACAATATAGAACCTTAATTGTCACTTGGCAAGGCTTGCTAATCCAGCTCCTTTATAATCAAATTATTTTATTCCACCTTCTTTCTCAAATCCATGGACAATACTTTTTCATTGTTCTTTGTTATGCTGTTATAAAAGTTATGAAATTGAATCATATTTATTATTGGTATTGAAAAATAGAAATAAATAACAGAGCTTCAACTTCCCACTGAAAAAATAATCAAAATACATTTAAAAAAAGAATTGTGTGATTCATAGTTTTAGAGGTTGTTCAATCAATTGGCAATATACTACTTTTAGGTTACACTAAAATAAGAGGAAAGCTATAGAAATGAGATTAAAATCAGTGAAAATAATTTATAATAAATTGGAAATTCAAAGTAACACAAATTTTTTATGTATGTGAAGAAAATTCCTTTATATTGAAATTTCACTTACTGTGTATTAAGAAAAGACACTCTTTTATAATTCACTCTACAGTACTTTATACTGTTTTAAATAAAAACATAAAATTGAAAAATCTCAACCAGTTAATTAAAAATTATTCCATGAGGAATGTTAATGTACAAAGATAAACTGATTTTCTTGACTATATTGAATACTAGTGAAGGAGATAAATGATCCAACTCTCAAATTCATAATTTAACCTTTATATAGCTTAGTATTTATTGTGAATTTCTAAATAAACTAAGGATTAAATGACTGTGTGAACTAGTCTTTTTAAATTAAATTATTTTAAAATATTGTATTGAAATTTGTGTATTTTATACACAAGAACTTAATTATCTGTATACCCCTTTCCCCACCGTCACCCTTCTACAAACCCCCACTGGATTTCATGCCTTCTGACATTGCTATTAAGGCCTGTCGAGTCAAGTTAGTATCCCCAGACATCCCTCAGTCAAAGCGCATCCAATGGGGTTTAATCTTTTACAGACATGTGTGGCATTTACAGACATGTATGCCAGTCACCACTCGTCAAAGAAGTTTCTTTTGCAACACATGGAGACTACTGCAGAGTTCCAAAACTGATCATGTACAGAGCTTAAGTGTCTATGAAATGTTGACTATTCTAAATAAACTGTATATAATAACTTGAAAAAAGCTCATCTGGATCTTGCCCTAAAATATTAAAACAAAAATCAGTTTCATACATGCTACAGTGAAAACACATACATGCACACCAACAGGAGCATAGCTTACAAAAAATCCTACATATTTCCAAACCAAAGAGGTGCTCTATATAAATCTATTAACATAGGAACATTACATACATATATATATGATGTATATATATATATGATAGATAGCTAGATATAGATAGAAATAGACATATAGATATGTACATGCCTGCATACTACTTCTATTCAGAATTTTTTAAAAAACTGGTGAAAGATCTCAAAGAGGCAAATTCTGCCACATCAACATTCCTACGTGGTGACATATAAACATTGGCAAAACTAATCAGTATAATTGGTTTTGGAAAATTAACAAAATTTTCCGAAATGATTTTTAAAGAAAAATTGAAATGAATAAATATAGGTAGGGCCCATGAAAATTTAAAGAACAAATGCTGAGAAATATTTGCAAAATAAACCATTTTCAACTGTTGGTGTTAAAGTAGAAGTAAAAATTCGCTTATGGCTGATGGTTTTCATACAATGGTGTGAAAGTTGCTCAAGGAAAAAAATTACAGTCTTTTCAAAACTATTGTTGGAATAATTGCATAAAGTAAAAAAAAAAATACATCCTACACATTATGTAATATCAAAACACAGCAGTAGAAAAACAAATTGAATTGGATGATATGAATAGAAATATCCATTGAAACATTAAATATTTTCAAACATTATTTGGAAACTTGATTGTTACTAATCACTGACTTTTTTAAATTTTAATTTAAGGATATTAAATTTATATTTTGGCTACCCAATAAGCAAATTTGAAGAGAATAAAGGCATCAAAACTTCATTCGGAAGTAATGTGTGAATAAAATTTTATGTATTATACTGCTACAAAATACAATTTTTGTAATTGCTACACTTATATATTTTCTCAAGCAATGCTATTACCGATGGTACATTTAGTAATAATAAAATATTTTTATAGAACAAAATAAATTTTAAAATAAGACTATATATTGCAAAAATTATAAAAGAAAAATCAACAAATCAAGAGGATTAGGAGAGGACCAGAATTCAGTTTGAAAAGACACAATGATATCTGAAGTTAGGAAAATATAAATAAATATATGGACAGAAACAAAGAAAAGATTACATAAACATGAAAAAAGTATTGGAAAGTGACATTTGTAAAACTGATTTGCAGTGAGGTTGTGTGTGCATAAAAAAAAAAGCCAGTGGATTGATTTAGTAACTGTGGACATAAATAAGATCCCCAAACATTTAGAAGTCAGCATTCCTGTGTGCAGAGTGAATCTTTAAGCTAGAGTGCTGGTGCCATGCTAAAGAATGCTACAGAAGAGAAGGTTTATACAAAAAAGCAAATGACAGCCTGTGTGTGTGTCAGAGACCATGCTGCCTGGCAGCCCTCCCTGCCCCCCAGGGCAAGCATCCTCCGGAGAACTTGCTGATCAGTCCTCCCTGTCCCCTAAGATAAGCAACCTTTCCTATGATTTAAGATAAGTTTGAGCAAGCACCAATTTCCTCATCCTGCAACCAGACCATGGCACCAGGTCCCTCATCCTAGGGACATTCATTAACTCATTGAGACAACACCTTCCCTTCCCCTTCTGTAGCTAACTTCCCGCTTCAGCCCGTATAAGATTCCCCGTGGAAAAATAAACTTTGGCAGCTTGATCAGAGTTCTTTGTCTTGCTGTCATTCTTCGTGTCTCTTGTCCCATCATTCCAGGTCCCTGGGAATTCGAGTCTCCGTCTCCCGCCCTGCAGGCCGGGGCAACTGGTGCCCAGAACGTGGGGCTCAAAGCCCCCAGGATCCCCTGGAACATCGCTGATTGTATGGGTGGGGCCACCCGACAACACTGAGCCACCGCGGCCTGAGAAAGGTTAAGCACTGGCTCGCATAAGGATCCTAAAAGGTCTTAAAGATTCTCTCAAGACATGGGGAAGTAGGGTTAAAAAGAAAGATTTAAAAATATTTCTTGAATATATTGGGGAACTTTGCCCTTGGTTCCCCCAAGAAGGAACTATAGATGAGAAGCACTGGATGCGTGTTGGTAACTGCCTCCAAGATTACTATAATACCTTTGGGCCTGAAAAGGTCCCAGTCTCTGCCTTTTCATACTGGAATTTGATTAATGATATTCTCAAGGTTTATAATCACTCCCCTGACTTAAAGAGTCTTTTAAAAGAAGGAGAAAAAGTTCTTAAAGAACACTCCCACCCTCCATCCAAGTGTCCCTCCATTATAATTGATCTCGAGGACAATGGGGACTCATAGGAGGCCCCTACCTCAGAGGACTCCCCAAAACTAGTCACTGCCCAAAGTAACCTCTGCAAAAAAGAGATAGAAATTTCAGATTTAAAAAAGCCCCTTTTAAGCAGATCTACCCCTCCTTAAAAGATTTTCAACTAACACCTGAGGAGGAGGCCACCTTAAAAGATGAGACAACCAAATACCATAATTCTGACCAGTCTCTGGTAGGAGCTTCTGCCCTCCTTGCCCAGCCCCTGCCGGGATTGAGGCTGATAGTCCTTTTATTAAACATCTGGCCTTTAAAAACGCCAACCCTGCCTGTCAAGAGGCTTTGCGCCCTCACAAGCGCGGCTCCCTTTCGGACTACATTAAGCTTCCCCTTGCAGGAAAGGTTGGTCCCTGCTAAAAAGGAACCTCTCATACTAAACCTGTCTTGGCCTTTCCTGTCACTCGTAGTCAGAGGAAAACTCAGGAAAAGGGGCAAGAATCTGAAGGGGAGGAGGACCAGGAAGGTGTAGACTCCTCCTGTCTGCCTCCCCAAGAGGATGGTGACTCTGCCTCAGAGGGCGATGGTTATGATAGGGATGATGGTGACAGTCATAATCCTCTCCAAAAATATAGAAGTCTAAATTTAAAATACCTAGAGAAGTTAAAGTCCGCGGTCACCAATTATGGCCCCACTGCTCCCTTTACTCTAACACTCTTGGAGAGTTATACTGATAAGTGGCTTACCCCAAACGAGTGGAATAGGCTGGCGCGGGGCGCCCTCACGGGCGGCGGCTATGTTCAATGGAGAACTGAGTATATGGAAAATTGCAGGGAATTGGCCGGCCGTAATGAGAAAAAATTATCTTCAAAAACCTGATCCTTTAAAAAACTTATGGGAGACAGCCCTTATAACAGTAATGAGGTCCAAGCCTGCTTTCCTCCTGGCTTATTACCTCAGGTCCAACAGGCCGGCCTTGGAGCATGGAAGCGCCTGCTTCCTAAGGGATCTGCTACTACCTCTTTGACAAAGATCAGGCAAGGACCAGATGAACCGTACAGTGACTTTATTGCCGGATTAAATGAAACAGCTGAAAGGCTTTTTGTAGATGGTGAGGCTGATAGTCCTTTTATTAAACATCTGGCCTTTGAAAACGCAAACCCTGCGTGTCAAGAGGCTTTGCGCCCTCACAAGCGTGGCTCCCTTTCAGACTACATTAAGCTCTGTGCTGGTATTTTACTCCCTCTTAATGACATCCTAAATGGAGATAACCTAGAACTTTAACAAAAGAAGCACAGTATGCACTTGATTCTGTTGATACAGCTATTAATAAACAGTCCTTCAGAGAGTGTACTGCTCCTCGTGCGCCTGCTTCTGAGCATCCTCCCCCCTCCTCTTTGTGCCCACGCTGCTTCAGAGGCAAACACTGGGCCTCTGAATGCAAGTCTAAAATAAATATACAAGGACAACCTTTACCCCCTAAACAGTTGGGAAACTTCCAGTGGGGCCGGCCCCAGGCCCCTACTCAGAGGACAGGCCCAGGGGCTATTCGGTTTGTCCCCCCAGCTGCTCAGACTCTCCCTACAGCAACCCCCAAGCCCCATCCTACACCTGCCAATCCATCACAGACCTCTGGCGTGCCACAGCAGGCAGCGCAGGATTGGACCTCTGTGCCTCCACCTACTCAGTACTAACACCTGAGACAGACCCTCAGATCCTAGCTATAGGAGTCCATGGCCCTTTGCCTTCTCAGACGTTTGGCTGAATATTGGGAAGAGCTAGCTCCACACTTAGGGGACTTCACATGGCCCTCAGAGTTATAGATAATGATTTTATAGGCGAGTTTAAAATACTTTCCTCCGCCCAGGCCGGCATAAAGACCATTGCCCCCGGAGATCGCCTGCCACAGCTCATTCTGCTCCCCCTTAAACATGTTAATAATAATTTCTTTAAAAAGGATATAAAAGGATGGCCCTCCTGGGTCCTCTGATGCATATTGGGTCCAACAAATTTCCCATGATCGCCCCTCCCTTAAGCTTTTTCTAAATGGCAAGCCCTTCTTAGGAATCTTGGATTCTGGGGCTGATGCCGCAGTAATCTCCAAAAAGGGCTGGCCTTCAGCCTGGCCCTTAACAGCCTCCTACACCCACTTACAGGGAATTGGCCAGTCCTCCAACCCTCAGGTCAGCTCCCAAACACTAACCTGGACTGACGAGGAAGGCAACTCTGGCACTGTAACTCCCTTTGTAATCCCGGGATTGCCTGTTAACCTCTGGGGACGTGATATTCTTACACAAATGAATGTTATTATGTGGAGTCCTAATGAAATTATTGCCAAACAAATGCTTAATCAGGGATCCCTCCCAGGAAGAGGCCTTGGCAAGGATGCCCAGGGTAGAAAATCACCCATTCCCATTACTCAAGGACATGACAGGTCAGGATTGGGAGCTAGCCCCTCACCACCTTTTCCCTAATGGCCATTGACATCCCCGCCCCCCACGCGGATAAGATTTCTTGGAAAACAGATGGCCCCGTATGGTTGATCAATGGCCTTAGATC
>NW_008337147.1:3872875-3875808 GCF_000622305.1 Nannospalax galili
TGTAACCTCCCCCACACCCCTTGAGGATGTGCTCCTAATTTTCACTGATGGTTCAGCTAATGGAACAGCTGCCTATGTTATTGATAACTTAGCCACCCCTTTCCAAACACCCTACACCTCGGCTCAATTGGTAGAACTATATGCTGTTGTCAAGGTTTTCAAAGAATTCCCTGCAAGGCCATTTAACTTGTTTACTGATAGTGCTTATGTTGCTCACTCGGTCCCCTTATTGGAGACAGTTCCCTTCATTAAGCCATCCACTAATGCCTCAGCTTTGTTTTTTGAGCTACGCTCACTTATAACTTATTCTTGGAGTTGCCCTTTTAATGTGGGACATCTGCGTGCCCACACTTCCCTCCCTGGACCCCTCTCTACGGGAAATGCCATTGCGGATGCTGCCACATGCACTAAACTTTTCCCATTGTTGCTTGATCCGCTCTCCCGTGCCCAACATGCTCATTCCCTCCATCACCTTAATGCACAAACCCTGCACCTTGCCTATAAAATTACCAGAGATCAAGCTAGGGAATTGGTTAAATCTTGCCCCACCTGTGTGACAACCCTACCTGTCCCACATTTAGGCGTTAACCCACGAGGCTTGGTTCCCAATGAGGTTTGGCAGATGGATGTTACTCACTTTAATGAATTTGGAAAACTTAAGTTCATTCATGTCTCTGTTGATACTTATAGTGGGTTTATGCTTGCCTCCCTTCATACTGGGGAAGCTTCAAAAAATGTTATTGCCCATGTACTCCAATGCCTATCTATCATAGGCCAGCCTAAAATAATAAAAACAGACAATGGGCCAGGATATACTGGAAAAAATTTCCAGTCATTTTGTCAAAGCCTTGGTATTAAACATGTCACAGGCATTCCTTATAACCCACAGGGCTAGGGAATTGTCGAACGGGCTCATCAAACACTTAAGTCAATGATCCATAAACTAAAATAGGGACCCTTTTATGACTCTCGTGGCACCCCACAAAGTATCCTCCATCATTCCCTCTTTGTACTCAATTTTCTGACTCTGGACAGTGACGGAAAATCCTCTGCAGATCACCTTTGGCACCCCACGACCCAACATCAACATGCCTTGGTCAGATGGCAGGACCCACTCACGTCACAGTGGAAAGGACCTGACCCAGTCTTGATATGGGGCAGAGGCTCTACTTGTGTCTATGATCAGGAAACTGAAAATCCCCGCTGGCTTCCTGAAAGACTACTTAGACAAACCAACAAAGCTAACAATTGCGCTTAAAAACCAAACAAATCTCCTGAGATAAGATTGTTAATTACAACTAACTCAGGAAAAAAAAAAAAAAACAAAACTTTGAGGTATTTCTATCTCTTCTTTCTTTCAGAATGCAATATTTCGGTGGAAGGTTTTCATCACTATCCTGGTTGCTGCAACAATTACAATTATCATCTCCTTCATCATGCTAATTATTCTAGACCTCCTGGAAGAGCTCCAGAAAAGCTAAGATGTGGACACCCCCCTTTTTAACTGCGACCCTGATAACACCAGTGATTGTTGTAATGGTTTTCAGCCTGCCTCAATCACCACATATTCCCTGGAATTTTACATGGGTGGTTCTCTCAGAAAGAAAAGACGTTATCTGGTCTATTTCTGAAATTACTCCTGAAATCTGGTGGCCAACAGCCCTGACTCCTGACCTTTGTAAAATAGCCCTGGGGGCCCATGCACCTTGGGGAGTGGAGCTCTTATTTAACCAAACAAAGGCTTCTAATATTGACAACTCCCCTGGACCAGCATAGGCTGGCTTTTCAAATTATAAATGCCACTCTATGCTACGCAAACATGCCTTATATGTCTGCCCTGGCTTCCATAGAGACAGATCCCTTCTTCACAAATGCAGTGGCTCTGGTGATTACTATTGTGCATCGTGGGGCTGTGAGACTATGGGTGATGGCTATTGGAAGCCATCTTCTTCCTGGGATTATATTACCCTCAAAGCCACCTATAGTCACTCTAAAATTCCCTATATTAATGAAGAATGTGAGCTTAATTCTCCTACCAAAGGCTGGTGTCATCCCCTCATAATTACCTTCACAGCTAAGGGCAAAGAAGCCACTAATTGGGATAAAGGATATGAGTGGGGAATCTGAATTCATAAGCCTGGGTATGATGAAGGAGTCTTATTCTCTATTAAGCTCCTCAAAGAACCTATTAACGAACACATGCCAGTTGCTATCGGGCCTAATGTCATATTAACACCCAAGGTAGCACCTAAGTTGGGGACACATCCCACTGTCACGCGAGTGTCTACTGCTCAGCCTGCTCAAATAACAAACCCCAATATATCTCCCTTCCCCTCCTCTACCTTTCTTCCCTCTGCCCCTCCACATCATGTGCCCATCCCTACAAAAAATCTAGTCCTTAGTCTGGTCACTCAAACAGTCTCTACCTTCAATGATACTTTTCCAAACCCTCTTGGGGACTGCTGGCTTTGTTACAATTCCAAGCCCCCTTTTTACGAGGGTGCTGTGGTCCCTATAATTCCTACCTATACTAATGATGTTAATCAATGCCCATGGCACTCAAATAACATATTGGCTATAACTCTTACACAGGTTTATGGCCTTGGGACCTGTATCTCCTCCAAAACACCCCCTGCCGAGTATTCCCACCTTTGTAATACTACCCTTCAGCCTAATCAGACTTATGCTTACGTCCTCCCCACCACCAATACTTGGTGGGCCTGCTCCAGCAGCCTCACCCCATGTCTGTCCACAATAATCTTTCAGCCAAATCATAATGAGTTTTGTGTGCCTATAATACTCATTCCTCGCATGACTTATTACTCTAATGAAGATTTTCTTGACAGATGGGATCAGCCTTCAGTCCCTACATTATCTCGGAGACTCAGGAAACCTATTACCACCATCGCAATTTCCGTTCTCCTTGGTCTCAG
>NW_008337147.1:3875828-3876505 GCF_000622305.1 Nannospalax galili
CTCAGCGCAGTAAGCAGCGGGACAGGCATCATCTCTTATGTTCTTTCTAATTCCAGATACTGAGAGCTCCATGCCACCATTGATGAAGACATCAGAGACCTCCAAAAGGGAATAACTGATCTTGCTAATTCCCTTGATTCCCTCTCTGAAGTAGTCCTCCAAAATAGACGAGGACTTGATTTACTTTTCCTACAACAAGGAGGGCTATGTGCCGCCCTCAAAGAGGAATGCTTTTTTTATGTTAGTAAAACAGGAGAGGTTAAAGAAGGCATGAAAAAAGTCCTAGAGGGGCTTGTAAAATGAAAAAAGGAAAGAACAGCAAAACAGCTGGTTCTCGTTCTCTGCCTCTTCCTGGGCTCCTTACCTCCTCCCTCTTCTTGGATGAGTAATTTTTCTCCTCCTGATGTTGTCTCTGGGGCCCTATCTTTTCAACAAAATTGTTGCTCTGATCAAAAAGCAAGTAGATACTCTATTAGCAAAGCCTATACAGGTACATTATCATCACCTGGACCTGCAAGATGGAGCCCATGATGAAATGATACGTTATGGCGACGCTTTCAGTCGCACCCCCTGAGAGCTGAGTTGGACAGTCAATGATGGGTACAAGAGTGACTCCTCCCCAAAAACCACCTAAGACAGGAAGGCCGCCTGAGCTGCTGCCTAATCCCATGACGGGG
>NW_008337147.1:3876786-3896244 GCF_000622305.1 Nannospalax galili
TAGGATAAGTTTGAGCAACCACCAATTTCCTTATCCTGCAACCAGACCATGGCACCAGGTCCCCTCATCCTAGGGACATTCATTAACCCATTGAGACAACACCTTCCCTTCCCCTTCTGTAGCTAACTTCCCGCTTCAGCCCGTATAAGAATCCCCATGGAAAAATAAACTTTGGCAGCTTGATCAGAGTTCTTTGTCTTGCTGTCATTCTTCGTGTCTCTTGTCCCATCATTCCAGGTCCCTGGGAGTTCAAGTCTCCATCTCCCGCCCTGGTGGCCAGGGCATGTGTGAGTTATATCAATTAAGTGTTGGAGAGCAGCAAAACCATGAGAATTTAGGTTCTTGTCCCATCAGTATATGATCAAAATGCAAGTTTGAATTTCAATGCATTACTACCCAGGAACTAAATTTTGATTCATGATGATAAAAAAATGGAAGAAGTATATATTGTAAATACCAATATTTCAAGTTTACTCATCCAAAAATTGGATGGTTATGGAGATTACTGAACATTTTATAAAGACAGAAGACAGTTTCAAAGAAAAGATATAAATATTCAGGGAAATCTGAGATAATACCATTGGAAGACAAAAGTCATACAGAAAAGAAAACTCTCTCAAAGAGCAGGGAAGTTCCTAAGGTAGTAATGTCGTATTTCTTGGGGACAAAAACAAAACTAAAAAAATAAAAAAAGACAAGAGTAACAATAAAAGTATCTGGAAAAGGGGGGAATTGTGGAAAGATGTTCTATTTACAAAAGAGAGGAGTAAGTGAGCACATAAAATAAATGATTAAATAAATTTTATCACCAAAGAGTAGGTGTGAAGTTGAAAATGGTGACATTTAACCACATAGCTTGTAGGTTTGAGTTTGTTCCCCAGGACTCACAAGATTAAAGAAGAGAAATGATTTCCACAAGTTTTCCTCTTACCTCCATATGAATGTCATGGCACATGCACACAAAATAAATAAATGAATGCAATATGAACAAACAAACTAACAAAAAAGAAACAAATAGATTGTCCTGTCTGTGACACTGTGTTATAGTAGCACAAATTGGAGTGAGATACTTTCCACTGAACAGGACATGTATTTAAAATTCATCTGGGTTTCAGGTTCTACATGAGGAATCTCCTGGAAATGCATTTCTCTGTACATCATTTTTGGTTATATTCACTGGTAAATTGTATTGAGTGTTTGCAACTTCTACACCTCGGAGTAATGAACCAGACAGAAAAGTATGTAATATTTGCTGTACTGAAGTCCTTTCTATTTTCTTTCATTTGGGGAAAAATAAAAATGCCAAAGTAGAAGGACAAAATGAATGAGCAGGCAGGTAGAGAAAAGCACTCAAATGACACATTCTTTATTCTAGATAGAGTTCTATCTATTTATATTAGCAATAAGAATATTATCTGTCAGATGTATTCCTTTTATTAAGAAAATGCATTTTTATATACAGTGAGAAAAGTAAAACCAGTAGCATAACATACAAAAGGGTTGCTCTCATGTAACACTTAGGTATCTTCTTTTACGGTATTTCTGTTAAAGAACAACAGTTATAGTACAGAAGGAATTCTGAAATCTGTATAAGGCAATATTTTTTCTCATTTTGAATAATTTTTCAATAATTAGTTAAAAGATATTTAAGATTGCATAGTTAAATTTATAACATCCATATTAAAATCATTTTACAAACATTTATTTATTCTGTTCAGACTTGGATTCAATGATTATGTCAGGAGGGTGTAACAATTCATTGTCTTGTTAACAGCCTCTTGATATTATGGGAAATGAAAAGTGTGTTTTGATAGAATGTAAATCAATAAACAATTAAGAATATAGCAATTTATCAGCTTAGAAACTGAAAAACATAAATTTTAACACATTTGCTGTCCAAGAGAATTATAGCAAAAATTTTATAAATAAAAAAAGACCAAATTTGTAATAGGGTGAATGTAGAATAAATATATACTTCAAGCTTTCTAAAAATGTTCATTATGCCCAGATATTTTCTTAGGAATTTGTACAATCACATGCCAATATATTTTTTAAAATATGGATTATATATTACCTATTCAATTATTTTTTTCTCCTTAAAGCATGTGAAACCTTCCATAATAAATTGGTGGCCAAAATGTACAATTTTACATCTAGAAAGAAAAAAAAAGGAAAAATTAATTTTATTGAAGCTTAATCTGAGCAGGATTTCAAAATTAAAGGCAGAGTAAGCATGGATTCCCATTGCCTAAGGTAAGGACATCAGTGGTGATGGCCCTCTAGTCTGGGTCAAGATGGAGGTTGAAAGATAAAAAGAAAGAAAAACCCTAAGAGAATGGATATTACAGAGAGGATTTTAAAAGAGACTATATATCACAAGGGAAAAATAAACTTAATATTTCATATTCAATGTAACCTTCAGTTTAGATATCAGATAGGGAGCTATTATAAAACACTGACAAGTGGCACACTGACACAAGTCATTCCTATGAATTCATTCCTATTTTTTCCATGTGGTATGAACTTGCTATGTGTTTCCTGGTAGCTGTCAAGCATCTCATGAATTAAAACACCATCTATTTTGTTCAAAGGTGGCTCAAAAGGTGATTATTCTTTAGCACAATTTCAAACTAAAATATACAACAAAATTAGAAAAGATGATATTAGTAGGTTCAGGAATTTAAAATCAATTTAAAGACATCACATGCAAATTACTGAAGAGTAAATAAAAGTATAGTTGACAATTGACCCTGAAAGTTAAAGAAGAGGAGGTAGCATTTTGCTTGAGACAACAATACGTGGACTAAAGACAGAAAAGTTCACCGATGTATGAGAAGAGAATCCAATAGAATGTGGGCTTAGAAGCAATAAACTTTGAATAATTTTATCATAAGAGGGAAATGTTTCTTAACTTAAAATTTAAATACATTTTAAAGTCATAGCTTCATATAAAATTTTCATTTTATTACAAATGTTTTACTAACATATTTCCCACATATTATAATTATTAATTAATATTTTTATTATCTTCACAAAGCATAGTATCATAGCTCAATGAAAATGCTCTAACAAAATACCCTAAAATAGGTATCCTACAAACAACTGAAGTTTATTTCTCACAGTTTGGAACATGTCGGAAGTCCGGGAATCAGGTGTTGTCTGCATCAGCTTCTGATGCAGAAGCATGCCTGTTTCATAGACATGGACTTTTTGTCATTGTTGTGTTCTCGTATGATAATTGGTTTTAGGAAGTTCTCTAACCTCTTCTAGAGATCTAGTGATCTGTTCTTTTGAAGTCACTAACTGTGCATAAGGGTTCAGTTCTCATGAGTCAATAACCTCCCAATGGCCTTATCTCCAACTGCTACTACAATGGGGCTTAGTTTTTCACATAACACATTGGGGGGAAAGATAATCTAGGGCTTATACTATAATGTTATTTTCTACATACCATAAAACATTAAATAAAACTTCTAAAATATATACCAAAGTACATATATTTGAAAATTTTTCAATTTTTATAGTTTAGCATATTAAAAATTAATAATAACCAAATTTAAATCTAGACTTATCCTTTGATATTTTTTCTTTTCAGACAGGTTCTCTCTTTAGTCCATGGTGGCTAAGTTGATTTGAGTGCCTCTACCTCTCAAGTGCTGGGATTAAAGACATGTGCTACCATAGTTGACTCAGAATTTCATTTTTAAATTAATGAACTAAAAACCCATCCAAATATTTGGCATCCAAGTATGTTTTTTTCTTTTAAAAGTCAACTGGATATCAAAACTATAAATAGAAAGGTCTATATGTATCATTCTCCAGATAAGAATTTTATGAATGATCAAAACTAAGTGAATATTCTCATGATTAAAAAAAAAAACAAAAATTGAAAAGGCATCAAAAATCTTCATTCAGAGGGCTGAGGAGATTGCTCAGTGGTTAAGAGCACTGGTTTCTCTTACAGAAGACCCACGTTTGGTTCCCAGCACCCACATGGCAGCTAACAATCATCTTTGTAACTTTAGTTCTAGGGGATGCAGCACTGTCTTCTGTTCTCCATGGGAATTTTATGACATGGGTGTACTTACATACATGCAGACAAAACACTCATACACATACAGTCAAAATAAAAAAAATTAAAAAATTAATATAAAAAAATTCTGCTGGGCATGGTAATAATGTATGCCTTTAATCTCAATATTCAAGAGACAGAGCCAAGTGGATCTCTGGGAGACTGAGCCAGCCTGATCTACATAGCAAGGTCTAGACCAGACATGGTTACAGGGAGACCCTGTTTCAAAAAACAAACAGAAAAATCTTTGTTCAGATCAACATGAAATCTGAATAATAAAGTTAAAATTTAATCAATTAAAATCTATACCAAGTCTCATCACAGTGAAACTTGATCAAGGGTAAGAGGCAAATGATAAAAGCTATAGGATGGAGCTGGAGAGATGGCTCAGTGGTTCAAAGACTAGCCTGGCTTGGTGTCATGTGCTTCTAATTCCAGGTCTGCTAAGGCAGAAATGGATTCATCCCTGGGGCTTAATGGCCAGCCACCCTAGCCTATTTGGCCTGTTTGGAGCCAGTGAAAGACAGCATCAGGGAAAACTAACCTGAAGACCAACACTCAAGGTTATCCTGTGGTGTCCACACCCACATCTGAGTGCACTTGCACATATATGAAAACACACAAAAAAATTATATAAAAGCTGTCAAGAGTTTACGGAGTATACATTAAGATCCCGTGTTGGTTGAATAGGAAACCCAAAATAAGATAAATTGGGACTTATTTGTTTTTTAACATGGGTTCAAGGGATCAAAAAGACCCTCATGCTTGCAAGGCAAGTAATTTATCAACTGAGCTATCTTCCCAGCCCCTATTTTCTTTTTAAAATTTGTTATTAAATTTATTTCTTTTGTGAATGTGTGTGTACATACACATTCCACAGCATGCATGAGGAGATCAGCAGTCAATTTGCAGGAGGCAGATCTCTCCTTCTACCATGTGGGTCCTGGGGATGAACTCAGGTCATCAGGCTTGGCAGCAAGTGTCTTTTCCTGCTGAGCCATTTCACTGCTCCTCTATTTTCTCCTTGCCTCTTCATGCTATGTTTTGGGGAAGGCCTCACTACTAACTTATAATCACTTAGATGTCTCAAACAATAACTGTCATTTCCTTCTATAGCCACACCCTGAATCTCAAGAGGGTTTCTCCTTTGTCTTCCACACTTCAGGGACGGTGTTATTATGTCAGAATCCCTTCTTCTCCCAGGATCGCCCTCTGCTCATGCTCCAGGCTATTCCTAGAGCACAGTCTAAATGGTACAATTCTAATTTGATTAATCCCATAATTAAAAGTAGTAGTATATCATTGAACTTCAGAAACAATCTTAGAAATCACATAGGATATGGCTCCCAGTTACCCCATTGACTTCACATCATTACAATTCTGAGCATACTTTACCTTCCATTCAAAGCCCATTTTTGTGTATTAAGTGCCCATAATGTGGTATTTACTCTCCTGGGTATTGGGCTTACCTCTGTTAATAAAACAGACCACAAATCTTCTTTGGGGGTACTCAGTAGCAAATGTGGATAGTAAACAAAATAAATAAAGATGAGTATAGTCTGTCAGAGGTAATACACTCAAGGGAAAGAATACAGCAGGAAGGGAGGAGGGTGCTGGGGGTGAATATGGAAAAAAAAGAAAAACAAAAATTGTATTATGAGATTGAGGGATATTAAAATATGGTCAAGAGGAAACGAAAAGGAATAGATGATGCATTGTCTTTGTCTTCTTTCCACGTATTTTTGTTACATCAATGTATGTTTGTACGTCTGGTACATGGGTGTAAGTTTACATGTGTGTTTGGGCCAATATGTATATACATATGTGTGTTTGTGTATGAGAGAGAGAATAAAATAAGAGGAGAGAGAGAGACAGAGAGAGAGAGAGAGAACAGTGGCCTGAACTTCTATAGTGGCTCCTCACTGTATTCTCTGAGGCAAGGTCTATCATAAAGTCCAGAACTCACTGATACAGCTAGTCTCAATATCTGGCCTCCAGGGAGCCCCCATCTTCACCTGCTGCCCTGAATTTCTGAAGAGCTTCCATGTTCTTGCATCTTTATCTGGATTCTAGGAATCCAATCTCTGCTCCTTTTGCTGCAATGCAAGTACTTTAACTATTGATTTATCTAAGCTGGAACTAACGATTTTAATACATGGTGACCAATAAATGAAAAGTAAATTTCACAAAGAACATGCAATGTCATAGATATTTAAATTTTAAGGCAGCAATGAGAATAAGTTAATAGTATTGTGATGGTTTGAATGAAAATGTCCCCCATAGGCTCCAGGTATTTGGACATTTTGTCCCCAGATGATGGCAGTGTTTTGGGAGGTTTTAGAAGGTGTGGCTATCCTGGAAGAAGCATGTCACTGGGGGTGGGCTTAGAGAGTTCTTAACCCTTGCCGGATTTCCAACTGTTCTCTTGCTTCCTGTGCATGTGATTATATGAGAGCTTAACTTCTACTGCTCCTGCTCCAGATACCTCCAGCCACCATGCCTCCCTGCACAATGGACTGTAATTACCCTGGAACTATAAACTCAAATAATCTCTTCCTTCCATAAATTGCTTGGGTCAGTGTTTCTATCACAGCAACAGAGAAGTGACTAATACAGTAATTGGCAGCAGAGAGTGAGCTGTTGGCTGTTAAGAACCTGACCGTGTGGGGTTTTGAAGAAATGTGGAAGACTTTGGAAGTTTGGGCTAGAAAAGTGGTTGATTGCTGTACCAGAGCTTAACAGGCTATTCTAATAGGGGCTGGAAGAAAGTAGTACTGAGAACAATGTAGTTCCAGAGGAGAATAAGGACTAAAGCAGCCATTGGAATATTTTGAAAAAGTCTAGCTGGAGTCTGTCCACAGCCAAAAAGCTTGCCTGAGGCTAAGTTGAAAAGCCATGAACTAATTTCTCTGGTGGAAGAAATTTCAAGACAGCCTAATGTAGCAATGGTGGCATAGCTATTAATGGTGAATATTATACAGATTTACAGAGAAAAAGAGCAAATGGGGCAGAAAGAAATACAGAATGTACAGGATGGATTGAAAAAGATCACTAGGAAGACTAATGTTGGAGCCCTTGTAAGTGATGGGGAGGATCCCATTGATAAGGAGATTAAAGTGATTAAAGTGAATCAAACTTGAAGATGGAGTGAGTGCCTTCAGGGAAAGATCACACCCAGTTAGGCCTCCAACTTGTGAAAGGAAAATGATGCAGGGACCACTGATGAGAAAAGATTCTAAAATGATAAATCAGGCTAGAGTCCATCCCAAACTTGCAGTCAAACTTGGCAAAGTCATTCACCTGGTGCTGTCCTTAGAAGCATGAAAGATAAAAGAGTGAAGGGGACATCAGTTCTTCCTCTCCAGTTTCAGAGAGCCTTGGAGGCCAGGCAGCATGTAGCAGGGGTTTCCCTTCATAGAGAAGGCCCAAATGGGTAACTGCGTGAAGCTGTTAAGGTGAAGCCTAGTTGTCAATGAAGACCCCCAAGAAGACATTTGTGATGCCAGAACTGTGAGGCATCTGCCAAGAAGACCTGCATACAGGGAGTAGTACCAGCACAAGAGAGAGAGAGTTGTGTATTGCATGCAGCAAAGCTAGAGAGGCTGAGCCATCTAAGCCCTTTGGATGTAAAGTCCCAGAAGTTGGAATGTGGTGCTACTAGATTTAGTGTTTTCCCTACTGGTTTTTGGTCATGTTTTGGCCTGGTATTTCCTTACTATGACTCCATTCCTCCCTTTTGGAATGGTAATGTGTATCTGGTTCCACTGTATGTTGGGAGTATGTAATTTGTCTTTTGATTTTGTAGAGGCTTACAGTTAAGATATTTCATCGAGTCTCAGAAAAGACTTTGGACTGTTTACTTTTAAATAGTATTGAGACTGATAATGACTCTGGGCACTTCTAAAGTTGGACTCAATGCATTTTGCATTTTATGTGGTCATGAGCCTACTGGGGCCAGGGTGTGGAAAGTGATGGTTTGAATGAAAATGTCCTCCATAGGTTCCAAGTATTGGACATTTTATACCTTGATGATGGCACTGTTTTGGGAGGTTTTACAAGGTGTGGATCTCCTGGAGGAAGTAAGTATGTCACAGGGGTTGGGCTTAGAGAGTTCTTTTTTTTTTTTTTTTTATAAAAAATGCCTTGCCAGATCTCCAACTGCTCTCTTGCTTCCTGTGCCTGGGTGGTGATGTGAGAGCTTAGCTTCTGCTGCTTCTTCTCCAGCCACCTCCAGCCACTATGCCTCCCTGCCATGATGGACTCTAATTCCCCTGGAACCTTAAGCTCAAATAAATTCTTCCTTCTATAAATTGCTTGGGTCAGTGTTTCTACCACAGCAACAGAGAAGTGACTAATACACGTATGTAAGAATGGAAAAGTGCAGTCATATTGAATAGCCTCCTTCTCTCAGGTAACATTTGGCCCCGAGAGAAAAACTTTCATAAAGGACTATTTTCTGTGCCTCTTTCATTCTAAGAATTTCTCAATGGTTAACTTCACAGGTGATAGTCAATCAAGAGAATTATCTTTGCGATCTCTTTTAAATATAATCCATAAATTATTTCCAGCAACCAGGAAATACTTATGATTCTCTTCCCTCAGTGTCTATTATAAAACTTTGCTACCTTCTGCCAAAGATAGGCATTGAAATATAGCTTGTGATTATTGTTTAAATGTGTGAGGGATGCTAAAAGTTAAACTTTCAGAAACCTTAACTCACATATTTTTACCTAGAGAGTCTCCTTGTCATGGTACCTTAAATACTGAAGTCTAATAAAATTCCTAACCAAAAGAGACAGGTGACACTGGTAAGATTTAAAATTTTAAGACACTGAAATTTTATATTTTGGTTTAAACACCATTAGTATTCTGAAGGAGGAAGGAAGGATTCGAGAATTGGAAACATGAATCAGAACTGGTGGATCTGTCCTTTAATCTTAGTACTGGGTATCTGAGAAAAGAAGATGGTCATGATTTTGAGGTCACCTGGGATTACAAGTGAGTTCTAGGCCAGCCTGAGTCACATTGCAAAACCTACTTCAACAGATGACAGAGAGATAGATGATGGATGATAGATAGATGATTATATGTAGACAGATGATAGACAGGTATAGAAAGATGATAGATAGATGAGAGATAAAGAGATAGATAGATGATGGTTAGATGATAGACAGGTAGATGATAGATGATGATAGATGATAGATAGATAGATGATAGATACATAGATACACAGATGATATAGATTGATTATAGATATATAGGTGATAGATAGCAGGTTATTGATAAACACATAGACACATAGTTATTAATAGATGCAACTAAATGTTACAGTCCATATTTTTTATCACTTTTCAGCATTGGCTGTGGACCAGTTCATGGACATGAACTCCTAGGATACTGTGCATGGAGAAGGAGATTTTAGTATTCCTCTAGTCTGGAACCACACTATGTGCTTTTGTTCATGTAGTTTAACCCAGCAAAATTATTTTGGGGTAATATATTTATTCTTTCATAAATCTGGAGCTTGAATGGGTTAGTTACTTAGGCAATAGACCCAGTGACTGACTCCCCAGAATTACTACAGTTCTGAAGCTCAGATAAGATCCCTTAGCTGGAAAATTTTTTTGTACTTTTCTTTCTTCCTTTGCTTGTGGTGCTGTGGATAGAACCAAGAAGCTGTCACATATTGGAAAGCATGTTTCTCCTGCGGTATACCACCAGCTGTACTTGGCAAGTCTTTATATGTGTTGTCAGAGACCATTGCAACAATTGCAGGAATTCCTGAGTGGCTACCTACAGGCAAACACTTGGAGTATTTTTCCAGGTCTCCTTTGTGCTTTGTCCCACAGATCTGTGTTTTTTGTTGACTTTGTTAGTGTTTTTAGATGTTATAAAACAGAGCTATTAACATGGTAGTTTCTATCAATAGTGTCAGAAAATCATTAAGTGTGTATTTTTTCGGGGGTACCCTCCTCAAATATGCAATAGTGGGGAAATTCTTCCATCACAAAATTTGAAGAATGCATTTCCGGAGTGTACCTTAGGTAGTGAAAACTTCAATTGGAATCTAGAAGGACAGGAAAGCATATAATGCTATGTCAGCATATCTCTTGATCCCTGCATAATACTGACAACAGAAAATTTACCCAATGTTCCTGTAATTCCCAGAGATAAGTAATGTCCTACAAAAATGTATTGTCATTTTAGCAGTAAGGAGAAAAAATTCCAAAAACATAATTGTGAAATTCTAGAAATGGTTAATTTGTAAAGGGTGATTTTCATCTAATATTGGAAGACATGTGAAAAAAATTTAAGAAAATAAAACTTAGAGTAAATGAACTGTAGCCTGAAATTCAAAATCAGATAATTTAATTGGTTACCTCAATAGCAATATATGTATTTACTTTATAATAAATGGCTCAGTTTTAATATCGGAACCTACCATCAGGAGTCACTTAAGTCCATTCAGACAGTCTGGGGAATAAAGAATGTATAGAGACACACAAAGAAATGTCCAACAGCAAATCTTAGGATAACATGTGCTAAATAACCAGAGTCTAAAAATCATAAAAAGAAAGAAAAATAAACTGCTTTGTTGTAATCAATCTATATTTATATGCAACATGACTCTTTCAGAGAAAAAAGTGATCCATCAAGCTACAGAGTAACTTGGGGGCTTCTGCAAACCAGAAACAGATAAGAAATGAAAGCAGAAATAATTTCCTCCACGATCACTTTGTATGAAGCCATGCTGTACAATAGAATTGGAAAAATAACTCAAATATAGTGTTCTCTTCAAGAATGGGAGAATATTTACTTATATTTTGCCCATTATGAATTGTTTTGTGTTGCTACATAGAAAAGCTGAATCTTTCATGCATAAAACTTTGTATCCAGAGAATTCATATGTGGCCACAAGGTAAAGGTTACACTAAATAATTCCTTAATATAGTTGTTCTTGCTTATTAACCAAAAACTCTAGAATTTAAGCTGTTTGGATGACTGAAATAAAGGAACCAATAGGGACAGAAGGTATATTGAGTATCTGTTGAAAGGCAGAAAGTATTGTGTTGAAAGTGCTGTGCATTTTCTTTTTTTTTATGGTAATACTGGGATTCCTTCTTATGATATTTTTAGCTGTGGTGGATATCTGTGGAAAGGAGGAAGGTATAAAATATTACATTTTGGCTGTGTGTGATGGCATGCAATTTTAATCCCCTCACTCAAGCAACTGAAGGAGGCAGGTATCTGTAAGATTGAGGCCAGCCTGTACTACATAGCATGTTCTAGGCCACATTGCTTAACCTAGGAAGACCCTGTATAAATAAACAAAACCAAAGATTGCATGTTGGATATGTGATGTTTCTACATGTATTTCTTAAGATGGAACAGTAGCTCATATGAGGAGATCAGGTTAATGAGCTTTTAGTCAGCATCAGACACACTGTACACATTTTGATCCCAATTATTCATAGCACACTTTGACTCCCTTACCACAGACCTCTTTTAAAAAGAGGCAATCCAAACCTTATCCAGATTTAGTCAAAACTCAAGATTTCTTTGTAATAAATATGTGTTCTTATCATTTGCATCTACAGGACCTCATGGCCAGTTTTCTTAAGAAAAACACTCACTACATTTCCACTGTGTACTCTTGCAATATATGTATGATACTTTCATGAACAATTTCATCCAGAACAGAGAATGACAAATAATAACATTCACTGTCACTTTTAAAAATTTTCTCAGTACCCAGACAACCTTTCAGCCTAAAAATTAGTAAATTCCATTGCTTACACTTAATTCTATGGTAGAGAGGCATTCTTTTATTCACTGTTTTTTGCAGCCTCTGTGTCTTCCACCTAATGTGGACAGTGATGTGTCCTGCTTATACTGGAAACAACATGCTTCAGTTTGGAGTCCAATATATTGGTTAGGATTTAATAACCAAAAAATATTATATATTAGAAAAATCTGGAATTTTGTAATAAGAATAGTATACACAGAGGGTGAAAATGGGTTTTTTTAGTATTTTATCTATTATTCTTATTTTAGGTGTATGAGTGTATTGCCATGTGTGTAAGTGCACCCTTGTCATTCAATGCCTGCAGAAGCCAGAAGAGGGAGTTAGAGCTCCTGGGACTAGACTTACAAATGGTTGTTAGCTGTGATATGGTGCTGGGATTAGAACTCAGGTCCTCTGCAAAATCAGTCAGTGCTCTCCATTCCCAGAGGCTGAATAATTTAGTAAAGCTCTTGTGACCAAGTTAGCAAGAACAACCATAAAATTGGTGCCTGAGGAAAATGCATGGGCCTTGGACACAAAAATAAATATCTTTTTAAATCTTTATATATAGAATTATGTTCATAGACATGATGAAAACAAGTTTCTCTTGTAGTCTTTGCCTAAGAAGACCATAATTCCATAATATTATTATCTCTATTTTCCCTATACACTAAGTCCACAACCCTTGTACCTCTTCATTCTGCATTCTGCATGCCCTTGACAAAGAGTTGATATTCCACATTCCAGACTCCATTGGATTTTCTCAATCAAACTTTCACATAGATGGCCCTGGTTAAACAAGTGAATCTCTCTAGGCCCTTGTCTAATTGAATTGGTGTGAGTCTTGTGTGGAACACCACCATCACCACAAATTCACATGTGAAAGCTTCCAGTAGCCTGAAAACCTCTGTTTCCCTATATTCTTGGACCAACCCTGATCTTGTAATCATTCCACCCCATCGTTCAGAATGTTTCCTGAACCCTGGGTGGGTGAGGTTTAATGTAAGAGTCCTATACAGAGACACACACTCTAAAGTCTCTTATTCTTTACAACTTGGCCAGTTGTGGCCTTCTGTGTGCATTGTACTCTATTGTATAAGGAAGCTTCACTGTTGAGACTGTTAGAGACTGATTACTACTGGGAGAGGGAGAGTAGAGCTTACTTATGATTTCTAGATAAACTGACTAGACTTCAGTGGATGAAACTGCACCCAAGACCACTTGGGTTCAAATTCTTGACTGGACGGGACTTAACATGTATGGTGGAATGCATGAGGTCTGGTGAGGGGCAGGGCATGAGTAGCAGAGGGTGTCTATTTTAAGAACCTTTCTATAAAATGTACAAAAGCTCAATTCAAAATTTAAAAAAAAAAAGAAGAAAAAAATATCATGAATTTGGATGAGGTGCTGGTAGAGAAGAGGTTTGTTAATAGGGAATGAAAGGAGATAAACAGAGTTTGAGGTTCAAGAGACAGAAGCATGAATTAAATATTCATTTACCATTAAAGAACTAATTGAATAAAAAGATACACACATCATAAGGAAAGCAAAAAGAAACAAAGAAAACCTTTAATTATATCAAATTATATCAAACATGCTTAAATCTGTATATTTTTAATGGATAGGGCAATAATTTAGAATTATTCCATGAAAAAAAATGGTGTAGTCTTTGGGGCTGGAGAAATGGCTCAGGGGTTAGGAACACTGGCTGTTCTCGCAGAAGACCCGGTTTCAAATCCCAGCACCCACATGGCAGCCCACAACTGTCTGTAACTCCAGTTCCAGGAGATCTGACAGCCTCTTCTCTCCTCCGTGGGCATTGCACGACATGGGTGCACTTACTTACATACAAGGCAATACATGCATACACATAAAAAAATAAAAATAAAATATTTCTAAAAAATTGTGTATTCTTTGTCTGGCTTATCATTTAAAAATGATAAATGCATAATTGAATACATATATGGGATTAATATAATATTTTCTTTTTAACGATTTAAAATATATGTGTATATTTGCATATCTGTGTATGAATATGTGCAGGTGCATCTCCATACCCATGGGAGCTAGAATTGGACAGTGGATCTTCTGAAGCTGGAATTATAGGGAGCTGTGAGTCATGTGATTTTGGTGCTGGAAATCATACTCCATTACTCTGCAAGAACAACAGTCTCTTAAACTCTAAGCCATTTCTCCAGCCAACAAAAGTGATTCAATTGCTGTACATCATATAATGATAAAATCAGAGTAAAAAGCATGCTCATATGGTTAACTTTTATGAGTTCCTTACTTTAACTACATTCAGAAACCTATCTGCTATGCACTTTGAGATAAACAATGCAAGGCTATAAATTATGTTCACAGCAATATACCATAAAACACCAAAGGTATTCTTCCTGTCTAACTGCTACATTTTACTGTGGGCCATGCCTTTCTTTCTACTCTCCCCATATCCTGATAACCACTTTCTACTGCCAGCCTTCCGGTGATCAACAAGTGATATGTCTAAAGATAAGATGATCTCTATCTCTGTGATGATTTTCTTCTGTTACTCTGACATAGCACTTAGGAACTAACATCATTCTATATTTGTTAGATATAATAGAACAAAGGTAAATCAATAGCTTATTTTTTTCTTTTTAGATATAATCCATCGATAATTATTTTATCTGTATATGTGTATAGCCTGCATGAAAGTAAGTGCAATGCCCACGGAGGACAGAAGAGGCTTTCAGATCCCCTGGAACTGGAGTTATGGACAGTTGTTAGCTGCTATGTGGTGCTGGGATTCGAAATTGGGTCTTCTGTAAGAACAGGCAGTGTTCTTAACTGCTGAGCCATCTCTCCAGCCCCCTAAAATTATACATTTAAAAAAGTTTCCTACCTAAGAAATGAAAAGCCAAAACTATCAGAAGAATAAATAGTATGATATGTTTCTATTTGTATTATATTTTATGTTGTTTGCATACATGATGAATGTGTGTGTGTGTGTGTGTGTACATATGTACATGGATCCTGGTATGCCACACCGTATCTGTGGAGATTAGAAGACAACTTGGAGTTGGTTCTTTCTTTCCACTATGTGGATGTTCAGGACCTAGCTCATATCAGGTTGACTGCAACTGCCTTTACCCACTGAGCCATCTTACAGCCACTCCCACCCATCTGTATTCCTTCAGAGAGAGAGAAAGAGGGAGAGAGAATAATTTAAAATCAGATCAATGATGTCTATTTCACAAGAGTTAAAATGACATGACATAGTTAATTACATCACAGCATCTCTCAGTTTGGTTAGGAAAAGCACCTAAATTTGCAAACAACAGCAAAAGAAACCTTAAAAGATATAATAATATTACTTATGTTTTAGATAAACTTCACATTAAAATATAGAATAAGCATCATACAAAGTAGTGTTACCACACAATTTTTGTAAATCCTGAGTGGACCTCTCTCAAATTAAAGAAGTTATAGGAGTTTGAACACTGACTAGGTATTTACTCATATTAAGGAATTTTCAGACATAATTATTACTTATGTTTATGTTTTAATGATACAAAAAGAAAAGTTACAAATATACATTGCATTTTTGACATCGTTCATTAAGGATGTCTTGCTTTGTGCACTTGGCAATAATTCTGATAAATTAACATTTGGATGACATTTTTCTTAATGTAATAAGTATATTTAGACTTTCGCTAGTTAGATTTATATTTCTGCTTCTAGCTCTAGGTAAAAGAAGGCATATCAATTCTATCACTTTAATTACTAGATTTTTCCTTTGTGTTATCATTAAGCAGCTTATTATCACATTAGAACATGGTTATAAATCTCATAGAATGTAATTAAGATTGAAAATATTTTTCACCTGGAAATTAATGTAAAAATTCTTTTTCAAGACTCAACGTTGCATTTTACAGCTGCTGGACTTCTCTAAGAACAAATTATTTGCTTTATTACTTCCTCCTTTTCCAGCACTTCTCTATCATACACACATAAAAGTATCATTGATTTTTTTACTATCATCATGTATTTTTTTCAGGGTCACTGTGGTTATGGAATTAATAAAATGGTCTATTTTCAAAGGTATTATATAATTTCAAGTTACCTATTCTTTACCTCAAAAGGTTCCTTCTACTAAAGATCTACTGTCTTACCATATTTGAAGCCCAAAATATTTAAGAAGGGAATTCTATCACTTTCAACAACTTGGAGGAATCTGGCAGATATCACGGTAAGTGAAATAAGCCAGATCTAGACAAATACTGCATGATCTCATTTGAATGCATTAGTTTCAAATGTAATATCTTTTGTATTGCTATTGATTCTCACTGAAGTATATAATGTCATTATTAGCCTGCCTTCATCACTGAAAACTCTAATTCCCAATTTCATTTGTTCTATATTATCACAACTTACATGAAATTTGTTTTGAGTAGACACAGATGAATTTTGAAATTAGCAAATATTAACAATGGATGGATAACATTCAAACTCATCTACGTGTAATATTGGGCACTGTTACACTCACTTTATGTTCCTTTTTACTCTTTCCATTGATGGTTATCATTACATCTTCTGAAACTGATCAGTTTGGAATACTTTTTGGTAAAATTTTTCTCCTCTGGTTTGGCTGCATTTTTCAGTTTCTCTAGAATCTTATGGACAGAGCCCTGACATATCCGCTTTAAAGCTACCTTATGTTTTAGTCACTTTTGACCAGAAGTATGGAGAGTGCAAAGAGACCAGGAAAAAGGAGTTCTTCAAAAGCACACCTGCAGTGACCTACTTCTTCATCCAGTTAGGCCATGTCTCTTCTAGTTCTGCAATCTCTTAACAATGGCTTTGAATTATAAATGCATCGATGGATTAAACAGCTGTACATGTATGCAGCTGGTTTTCCAAAGACTCAGTTCTGGGGATCAAACTTCAGCACATGAGGTTTTATGTGCTAGTTCACAACATAACCAAGATGGGCTGAATAATGTTCCATGCCTGCAGTCTTCCTTACTCGGCTCAGTAGAAGGAGTGAATGTGTGGCTACTTGGCAGTGTTCATTTTGCATTTGTGATTGGTACTGAAGACTAATGAAATTATACTGGTATGTCCAAACCAATTACCTACACCTTTGAAAATAGGGAACTTTGCAGAGCTAGATACAAAAATAGAAGACAGATATCTCAAGTAGATCAATTACTCTGTGATATCTCTCATACTCAGATGTAGACATCCAAGGCCCAGGAGGAGAGGAAATTGCTCTCCTCCTGGGAAAACTATCGCTCAGAAAAGTATCCAATTGATACAACAAGAATATGGGGCCACAAATCCAACAATGATAAGAAATTTAATTCCACAACTACTTGAAGGAAATTGGAAGTGGGTTTACTCAGAATCTCTCAGTTATATGTGAGCTGCTCAATGTCATCTCTTCAGACACATGAAACCTGGAGCAGAGAAGCCATTTACATAAGCCTGGATATCTGATCTACAATAACTGTGAAATAGTCACTTTGCTGATTAAGCCAAAGTTTGTGATGAATTATTGCAGAAAAGTGGATATGCCTATCAAGTATATTCAATTACCAAGGACCTGTGGTACCCAGAGGACAGATTTTTCTTTGCTGTCATTTCTAATGGTTAGATCTAATGCATCTAATCTGGAAAATATCATTATGTAGGACAAAGATTGGTCAGGTTAACTTGCAATCACCAATAAAATTAACAACTAAGGTTTTCCAAACTTTAATTTCTCAACTTGGACCAAAGTAATTGTATGAATAGTGTCATGTGTACACACACCACTGTCAAATGGTGAAATCAGAAAGAGTTGGTACAAACAGAAAGCACTTGTATGATCACCAGTGTTGTCTGACACACAACTTTTTTATGTTATGACATCAATGAAATTGCAGAAGACTTTCATTTAGGAGAAATTTCAATCCCTATAAAATTTTAATCCTGAATTCTTAAATATTTAAATACATCAACTTCTCTCTAAATTCACAATTATTCTTACGCATCATAGTCTCACCTGAAAGATTACAGCAGCTACTAGGGTTTTATCAATATTTAAGCACTTGCCTCCTAACTTCTAAAGGTACATAGTGTTCATATATCATTTAGAACAAAGCAAGTGAATTGTCTTGGATATTGTTTTAATGATTTTCACAAAAGTTTTTTGGTCATATCTGATCAATGTACACATGTGTCTCTTTTTCAAGGGAGAAAATTGTTAATAATCTTATAACCTTATAGTAAAATTTGTTTTAGTGGTTTTCTTGAAATATCCATTTATAAAATGCAATATTCTACGCTCTTGTTTTCTTTTGAAAGTTCCAGTACTAAGAATAATGATGTAGTGCTAAACAAACAAAAATCAACAACTAAATAAGAAATAAAATCCAAAAAGAAGAGGAAGAAATACTAACCACCCACATAGAGTTGAACATTTAGTTATTACATCACAGGCTACAAGAATATAAAGAAATAAATTCAATGCTCATATCAGTCAAACTCCAGCCACCATCTAAAATGATAATTGAGAGACCCCGAAAAAGAATTTCCCTACTGGGCCCAATCAGCACACAAGAAGGTAAAAGATAAAAAATCAATTATAATTTTAGCACATTTTAAAAGATTTGGTAGCTGGTTACACATCAATATATAATTGAAGTCATTCATTAGTTGAGTGACCTATTTTAAAATGAGTTAGGTACACGCTAAAAGTACCTTCTGAATCTGAATTATTCATTCCTCCAATCCCAGATCTGGGTTAATCACTATTTCATGCTAATTTGCATATTTTAAATATATTTAGCTAATCTTATATTCCTTTTACTTTTCTGAACTATATCTATTATATGTTTGCAGCATATTTTTATCATGTTTATGATCTGGATCTTCAAGTCAGTTTATAATAAAAATACTGCTTTAAAGTGCTCTTGATTCATGGAAGAGTTCCTTCAGTTATCTTACTTCAGAATCCTGAACTGATCTTTTTATATAGTACTCTACCCAATTTAAAATGTATTTTGTCTAGTTAATCCTGTCTAATAGCACACCAACAATAAACAGGTTGATGACAAATTGTGTTAATGTGCAAAGCCCTCTTGTCATTGCAGCCCATATTTCTATGTTGGCCCCATTGATTGACAGGTATTCTTCTCTGTTACGGATTTTCTAATCATAACAACAATACATTGTATTTATAGGAGTAAAGGTAAATCTATCAAGGTACACTTTACAGAATTAATCATTCATTTTACATATTGTTTAATTAGCATTAGGAAAAGATTAGGTAATTTTTCTTTTTGAGTCACAATCTCTCTGTAGTCTTAGCTGGCCAGGAACTTGATATGTAGACCAGATTGTCCTCAATATCAGAGAGCTCTGCCTACCTATGCCTCCTGAGTGCTGGGTTTAAAGAGTGTGCACAGGTAATATAAGATCAGGTAATATTAATAAATGAATAGCTAACTAATTTTAAATTATATTTATCTATATCTTTCTACCTGCATCTATCTATCTATCTATCTATCTATCTATCTATCTATCTATCTATCTATCTATCATCCATCATCTATCTATCTATCACCTATCTATC
>NW_008337147.1:3896262-3902980 GCF_000622305.1 Nannospalax galili
GTCTATCATCTCTCTCTTTCCCTAGTAGATACTTATTTCACCATAACTTTAAACTTACTTGGTCTATTGCACCCCTCACACACACAAAATCTCTGGCACATTTGTAAGGATCTTTCTGTTATAAGAAATACATTCAATTAAGATTCAGGGAACTCAAAATACATAGAGGTGGTGAAAGTCAGGCATGTTGCTTTGTAGCAGGATATTAATACCTGAGCATCCCATTATTGTAAGATTTTTAACAGACTTCAAAAATGTTGTCAAACTATTATCCAGTGCCTAAACTACGAGTTTTTTAAATTTGAGAAGGCTTTGATGGGAAGAATCAACTATCATTCACTGAAACAGATAAAACTATGAAGCTAAAGCAAAAAAGAAATTGATTTTTAAGGAGCATGAAGAAAAGTACGCAATCCAAATAAGAATTCTCAGACTGAGAAAAATGCTTCAGAAATTACCTAATGCCTGAAATGACTACAGCATTTCAGAGCAAGGATGAGGGAATGACTGAAAACTCTAGAGCTGCATGCCCCAAAGAAAGATTATACTGGAAATTCTATGCAAATACATTGTTGTTTTTCTGCTTTCAGCAGATACTAAATAGATACGCTTTTGAAAACCTGAATATCAATGGTGATTTCCTCCATATTTCTGAGCTCTGGAAAAATATAACATTTGCTACTAAATAAATAAATAAATAAATAATGAATACATTATATAAATAATTTTATTTACATTTATCTATTGATAGTATCATTACGAAAATATCCCAACATGATAATAAACAGCATTCATTCAGTGAAATAAGGTACAAAAAGTTTCTTATAGTTTTCTAGTTTCTGGAAATATATATCAGCACAAGAATGCAAATGGACTTTGCATATGACTGGAAAAATATAAAAACACACACATAATATTTCAGATTAGATCAATGCCTAGAGTAAAAGAAAATAGAATAAAGAAGTAGAATGGCAAATAGTTGAGTATGTACAGAAATTTAAAGAAATGTATTAGTCTATTGATGATGGTTGCAGATTTCTTTTCTTTAATATCTTTTCCTCTGAGCACCAGAAATGAAACACATGGGCAGAGATGAATGAGTAAAGTAGTGAGGAAATTAAGAGAAAGACCAAAACAAAGAAAAATCCCCAATTAATGTGTTGGAAACTTTAACAAGTTTTCTACCCCCAGGTTTGAGTTTTGTAGGGTAATCTGTGAATTGAGACAGATGACTGGCCTGGGTAATATATATTAACGAAGCAAAATTTAGCATGCCATGTATATGACAGCAGAATCTGTACATGGTCCTGTCAGTCCATTTATAACCCAAGGTCTGTAATATCTACTCTACACAGGAAGAACAGTGCCCCTGTAAGTAAGTAAGCACATGTAGCATTTAAGTTGCTCAAGTAGAAGATTTCCATTTGTTGTAATCCTGGTGGATAGTCTGATGCCATTCTTCATGAGAAACCTTTTTCTCTTTCTATCTGCCTGTTAGAATTTGTCTGTCTCTTATCTTGAAATTACTAGTAATGTGTTTTAGCAACCCAAAGACAAACTACCTAATTAGTGCTTGTATTCATTATCTCTGGTTACACAGTATCTCCATGTTGTAAATTCCCATGAGCTAATAAATGAATGTGCTGTTTATGAAACCGAATTTATGCTAATATTGTGTTATTAAAGATGAATGGCAACAAATACTTGTATAAAATGACAAGAAAGACTGTTCCAGACTACTGGAATGGGAGAATGAGTGATTTCAGCCCTACTGAAACAAACAGCAGGGGAATTTTAAACTTCAGAATGAGCTAATAGAAAAGCCCTGAAGAACATTGGCAAAGAAGTTATACAACAAAATTACGCTACATGTGTTCCGTTAGTGGTGCTTATATACCTAGTTTCCATCAGAGACTGAAGCACTGGGATACTTCCTTAATTGTGATATTTCCCTTGAAGATGACATTCTGGAGAAGCAATATACATCTGAAAGATGGGGGAAGAATTTATAAATTCATGTTTTCAAAGCTCAGTGTGCTCTAAGGAAAGTTAGAAGAGATGATAAAGAAATCCGAGCAATGTTTGGGTAAAGTCAGTGGAATGTTTATACCTTCTTTGTCATTAAATAGGAAGAGGTTACTAATATATCATTACCCAGATATCATTAATCTAATAAGCCCAAGTCCAAACATACAACCGTATGGCATATTTTTATTTTCTTTCCATGGTTGCCAGGTCTGGCTGCTCTCCTCCGGCTATGGTCACTTGCCTGCTCTCTCATTCCTCTGACCAGTCATCCAGTTTGGACCCCAGGGCTGGTGAGGAATCTGTGCCAGCATTGCCACATTCAGATGCAGGAGACCAAGTTCAGTGACACAGATCTGCTTTATTGCAGGAAATATGGACTTATATAGGGGTAATAGTCCAATCATAACACAGCATATGGGATCCCTTATTAGCATGGCAGACTAGTATCCTATTACAATCTAGTGGGCCATATGCCCTATTAGCATGATAAGTTTCAGTTTCTCTAAGTTTTGGATTCCTGGAAACCATGTGACTTACATAGTTTTCTCTCTGATAAGAAACAGGAAGAACTGCATTCCAGCATGATAGGTATGTAAGGCAAAACACAAAATCAGTCACAAGACTTTCCACAACATCTTTCAACAACCTTATTATTGATAGTTAGAACATGAAAGGAAAGTTTTTTGTTGGTATGGTCTCTAGGCCATTAATAATGATAAATTCATCAATCAGGTGAGAATTTTACATAGTTTTTTGCTACTGTTAATAATATTGCCATAAATGTATCTCTCTGACATGGCTTTCAAATCATCACTACTCAAGAGTTATTATTTTATTAGTATAATTATGAATGCCTTTATGTCAATTCTTCCAAAGTTGAAGATATTGATTTCTTGGAAGATTTTCTGGATAATATTTTTACTCAGATTAGCAGAATTTTTAGTGAAAATATTAATGTATACTGATTCATTCCCTTAGGCTAGCAGATAAAAGTCTTTGCTGCTTGTGTAATAAATAAGGGGGTTGGGGATTTAGCTCAATGGTAGAGAGCTTGCCCAGCAAGGGCAAGACCATGGGTTCAGTCCTCAGCTCTGAAAGAAAAAAAAAAAAATAGTCTAGTCAAACTATTGAACATAGTATACCATTAAATGTTAACAATATTCGTACAAAAATATGTTGTGAGGGGCTGGGGATATGCCTCAGCAGTTAAGAGTACTGACTGTTCTCACCAAAGACCTGTGCTTGAATCTCAGCACCCACATGGTGGCTAACAACCATTCTCCCATTCCAGGGGATCTGATTTCCCCTTCAGTCTTCCTCAGGCATTTCATAACACACATGCAGGTTACACACTCATTCACATAAAAATGAATAAATTAAAAAAAAATCAAAATATATTGTGTTCTCAGAGGCTGCTACAGGATATACTATTGTACTGTATACCTTCTATTCCAGTTAAAGCACAAAGTTGAAGCTTCTTTGGCTAATCCAAATAAAGATGAGTTTGGTAATAAAAAGAAACTAAATAATATCCAGTTCAATATCTTGAAGATATCTTAGTTTAATTTCTAATTTTCTTAAATATTTTCTATATAAATTCATATTTTCTGTAATCACAGAAGTAACCCCTATTAAATTAACAGCACACGCTTTGTTCCTATTAGATACATAACAAATACAAGACATCATTATGCCCAAATGATAATGCAAACACACACACACACACACACACACACACACACACACACACACACATATATATGTAATCACAAGAGACTATGTCCCCAACAAAATCCACCAGTCCTACAGAAGTGTACTAAAATGAAAATCACCCTGAGGAACACAAAAACTCAGAACTTAAGAGAACAATTATAAACATCATCAAAAACTTAAAAAAATCACAAACAACTGAAAGAACTCAGGGGAAAGCATAAAGTTGTGATGGAAGCACAAGAGTATACAAATATGTGGCTTAATGAAGTATCAAAAAATGCAGGTCTTAAAAATAAATTCACAAAGAGAAATATTGAAGATAATCAAAAACTGAAATGAACATCTAATTAAAAACCCCAGCAAGTCAGTTGGAAATAACAGGAGAAAGCATCACAAATAGAATGAATAAAAACAGAAAACAGAATATCAAGACTGGAAGACATAGTTGAAGATCTGGAATCCTTAAGCAAAGACTCTGAAAATTTTAAAAATCACGTGAATGGAATACACAAGAAATGTGTGATGGAAAAATCCAATTTATGCATCCTAATCATGCAAGAAAGAGATGACTCTTGGGCCAACAGGATTATAGAAGAAAACTTCCCTAAATTAAGGAAAGATTTACCTATACACATTCAAATAACACATAAAACACCCATTAGACATGACCAGAACACTAACTCCTGATAGCATATCACAGTAAAAACATTAAACGTACAGAAAAGAGAGGGTACTGAAAGCTGCTAGAGAAAGAACAATTTACATGCAAAGGAAAACCCATCAGAATTACAGCTGACTTTTGAATACAAATTATGAAAGCCAGATGAGAAGAGCCTGGACCAAAGTTCTCCCAGTTCTAAGTGACCATGAATGCCTATACCAAATACTTTATTCAGGAAAATTACCTATCACAGTTGAAGGGTATGAGAAAGTTTTACATGACATAAAATGGCTGAAAGAATTCATGTTCAACAAATAAATTTTACAGGGAATGTTCAAAGTAATACAAAGGATTGATGATAGGAATAAGTATACACAAGAGGTTACAGAAACAAAACAGGAAAGTATAATTACAGAAACACAAAATAGGACAAAGAACACAAACCAATTAAATGCCAGCAATCAATAAGCATCATTCAATAATTATTCTAAATATCAATGGCCTCACTCCCCAGTAAAAGGCACGGGCTAGTAGAATGAATTAAGAAAGAAATCCATCTTTTTGTATTCTTCAAGAAACTCATCTCAACTTAAATGATAGACATAAGGTAAAATTATGGAAAATATATTCCAAGAAAATGGCAGTAAGAACAAAAAGATGTTGCAATTTTAATAGCTGACAAAATAAAACTTCAAAATAAAACTAATCAGAAGAGATAAAGAGGGTCACTTCACTCTATTTAAAGGAACAATTGATTAAGAATCGACCATCGGCTAACTCTCCTGGCCTGCTCCCTATCCTCAGGCCTCTCGGGGTGGGTCAATCGTGGAGCCCTCTGCGCCTTGACTCCCCCGGCCTCAATTACCCTTCCATCTCCCCCGCTGTTCTCTGCTCCTGGTTTGGGCCCTGCGCCATTCCTGGTCTTGGGTCCCCAGACACCTAGGGAAGCGGTGCTGCTTCCTGATCCTTTTCGCCCAGGCCAGCTTGGTGCCTTCCTTGGGCTCCAGGAGCACTGCATCTGCGAGACCTGGCCCCACCTCACCTCTCCCTGCTTCCCGGACCTGCACCACTGGCTAATACTCCTGGCCCACTCTCTGGCCCTCAGACTTCTCTTGGGGTAAGTCTACCGTGCAGCCCTCCACACCGTGACTCCCTCAGGCATGCTCACCCTTCCATCTCCCCCACTGTTCTCTACTCCAAACTTGGGCCCTGTGCCATTCCTAGTCTTGGGGCCCCAGACACCTGGGGAGCCAGTGCTGCTTCCTGACCCTTTTCACCAGGACCGGCTTGGTGCCTTCTTTGGGCCCCAGGAGTACTGCCTCTGGACCTGGCCCCACCCTCACCTTTCTCTGCTTCCCTGGTCTTGCAACACCCGCCAGCCTCTTTCTGGGACTGACAGCCTCTTTCTGGGGCTCCGAGGCTTACCTATCCTCTCCCTGATCCTCTGCATACAGTACAGCTCAGCTACTCAATCCACTTCCTGAGAAATCTTGCGGCTTCTTTCGTAATTGGGGCACCGCGGAACTCCTGAAGACAAAATCAATCTGGCCACAATAATATAAAATCAAAAGAGAGACCCAGAAGCTTAGACGAACCAGCTCTTCTTACCCAAAAAGTAAACCACAAAGAGACCTTATGTGTCTTTGCATCCCCAAATTAATCCCAGTCTATCATATGTAGCTGTAGCACTGCACAAATGGTTAGATGCCCTGATAGACTGGGATTAATTTGGTTCTAAATAATTGGATTGTGAGACACAAAAGATACAACATTTATTTGACTTGTCCTGGATAGTGGCCATCTAGGTCTTCATATACTCCACAGCTTTTCAAAGTCTACTCTGGAGTAAGCAGAATGGAATTTAATGGGGCTTCCATAACATATGACATCCCAGAAATCAGCAGAGTATCGTTGGCAGTACTAGACAATTAAGGCTATTTAAATATCAGGCACAGGGGGATGGCAAGACCGCTCAGTGGTTAAGAGCTCTCCTTGCTCTTCCAGAGGACCCAAGTTTCATTCCTAGCACACATGACTGGTGGCTCACAACTGCCTATAACTCCAGCTCCAGGGGATCCAACACACTCTTCTAGCCTCTGATGGCAAAAATAAATTAAAATTAAAACACACACACACACACACGCGCGTGCGAATGGAACACACAGGAAATGTGGGGCAGCATAAAAAGACCAAACTTGCAAATCATAGGCATACAGGAAGGAAAAGAAACCCAAGACAATGGCATGGACCAGATCTTCAACAGAATTGTGGAAGAAAATTTCCCAAACTTAAAGAAAGACATGCCCATACAAATAC
>NW_008337147.1:3905344-3947444 GCF_000622305.1 Nannospalax galili
AAGACAAGAGCAGGAAATTAAAGGAGTAATAATTGGAAAAGAAGAGATCAAATTATCCCTTTTTGCAGATGATATATCTAAGAGATGCCAAAAATTTGACCAGAAAAATGCTAGAAACTATTAACACATTCATTTAAGTAGCAGGTTACAAAATTAACCTACAAAACTCAGTAGCCTTCCTCTATACCAATAACAAGCAATCAGAGAAAGAGCACATGGAAACACTCCCATTCACAATAGCTGCAATATATATACATATGTAAATATTTTGGAATAAACCTGACCAAGGACATTAAAGAGCTCTACAAGGAAAATTTTAACTCTTTAAAGAAAAAATTGAGGAAGACATCAGAAGATGGAAGGACCTCCCATGCTCATGGATTGGAAGAATTAATATTGTGAAAATGAGCATCCTACCAAGAGTCATATATAGATTCAATGCAATGCCGATCAATATCCCCATGACATTTTTCACAGAATTGGAAAAAAGTATCCTAAGATTCATATGGAAGCACAAGAGACCCCGGATAGCCAAAACAACCCTGAGAACTAAGAGCAATGCTGGGGGGATTACTATACCAGATTTTAAGATCTACTACAGAGCTATAGTCATAAAAAACAATATGGTTCTGGCATAAAAATAGACCCACAGACCAATGGAACAAAACTGAAGACCCAAATATGAGTAATTGCAATTTTAGCCACCTGATATTTGACAAAGGGGCCAAGAACATTAACTGGAGGAAAGACAGCATGTACAAGCGTAATAATTCATCTGTAAACCTAAAAATATACAGCCAATTTTGAAAGAGATGTACCCTAGCTCAGAAAAATGTTATTGAATAGGTTAATGCTGTTGTAATGAAATGCTTCTTCTATTAAACAAACAAACAAACAAAAAAGAATTTACTACAGTCATGAACATGTGTGAACCAAACTCTGATGAACCCAACTTTACAGAAACAATATTACAGAACTATAAAACACAGATTAATACCAACACAGTAATACTAGATGACTTTAGTACCCCACTATCTCCAATAGACAGGTCAACTGGCCAAAGAATAAAAGAGAGACAGCTGGATTACATGGCATCATAGATCAAATGGACTTGAGGGACATCTAGAAAATATTACACCCTAGCACCAAAGAGTGCACTTTCTACTCATCAGGACATTCTAGATTCCCTGACAGTGAACACATGATCAGACACAAAACAAACCTCAACGAATACAGAAAAATTGAAGTAATTCCATGGATTCTATCAGATCACAGTAGTATTAAATGTTCAGTCAACAACAAAAGAGGCTCTAGTAACTACCCAAACTTATGGAGATTAAACAACACACTGCTGGATGATGAATGGGTCAATAAAGAAATTAAGAAAGAAACAAAAGTATTCCCAGAACAAAATGAAAGTGATAATACAACACAACCAAACTGCTGGGAATTTTTTTAAAGCAGTTCTAAGAGAAAAGTTTAGAGCTCTAGGAGCCTACTACAGAAAGAGCACATGTAAATGGCTTAACAGTGCAACTCAAGACTGGGAAGGCAAGACAAACCAACCTCAAACTTAGTAGAAGAGAAGAAATAGCAAAAATCAGAATATAATTAATGAAATAGAAACAAAGAAAATAATACAACGAATCTGAATCTAAGTGCTGGTTCTTCGAAAGGTTAAACATGATGGACAGACTCTTATGCCATTTAACAAAAAGAAAGAAAGATCAAGTCCAAATTAATAAAACCAGAGATAATTGGAATCATTACAATAGACACAAAAAAAAATTCAGAACATTATAAAGGAATAGTTCAAAAACTTATACTGTATTAAATTTAAAAATCTAAAATAAATGGATGAATTTCTAAATTCATGGAAATCACAAAAGTTAAACCAAAGTTATACCAAGAAGAGCTCAACAGCTTAAACAGACCCATTACAAAGAAGGAAATTGAAACAGCAGTACAAAACCTCCCAACTTAAAAAGCCCAGACCTAACTGGATTTGCAGCAGAATTCTATCAGTCAAAGAAAATCTACAACCAATGATTCTTAAATTTTTCAAAAAGATAGAAACAGAGGAAGGACTCCCAAACTCTTTCTATGTAGCCAGTATCACTCTAATACCAAAATCAGGCAAGACACAACAAAAGAGAAAACTTTAGGCCAATATATTCAGTGGACACAGATGCAAAGATTCTCAACAAATACACACAAACTGCATACAGACATATATCAACAATCATCCAACACAATTAAGCAGGTTTTATTACAGAGATGCAGGGAGGGTTCAATATTTGTAAGTCAATAAATGTAATAAGACATGTAAATGAACTTGAAGACAAAAATCACATGGTCATCCCAATAGCTGAAGAAAAGGCCTTTGACAAAGTCAACATGTGTATAGTCCTAGAGGGAACTGGACTGCAGAGAACATACTTCAACATATTTCAAGCTCTATAAAACAAACCCTAGGAAACATCTTTCGAAATGAAGAAAAACTGGTAGCATTCCAGTTAAAATCAGGAACCAGATAAGGTTGTCCTCTATCTCTACCCCTTTTAAATACAGTGCTTGAAACTCTTGCAAGAGCAATAAGATAAGAGAATTAAGTTAAAGGAGTATTAATGGAAAAGAAAAGATTAAATTATTCCAATATGTAAGCAATATATTAACCTTAAGTGATCCCAAAAATTCTACTAGAATACTATTAGAAACGATTAATACTTTCTGTAGAGTGGCAATACAAAACCAACTTATAAAAAGCAGCAGCTTTTGTATATACCAATAACAGCAATCAGAAAAATCATTTGAGGAAACTCTCTCATTCACAATTGCTTCAAACAAATATTTGGGAATAAACCTAACAAAAAACATTAAAGATCTCTATAATAAAAATATCAAATCTTTAAAGAAAGGGATAGAGGAAGACTTAAGGAGATGGAAGAACTTACCATGCTCATAGATTGGTAAAATTAATAATGTGAAAATAACTATCTTACCAAAAGCAATGTATAGATTGAATACAATGCCAATCAAAACACCCATTACTTCTTCACAAAGTTAGAAAAAAAAATCTTAAAATTAATATGGAATCACAAAAGACCCTGGATATCCAAAGTAGTCTTGGGGAAAAAGACAGTGCTGGTGTGTGGAGGGAATCACCATATCAGATCTCATGTTATATTACAGAGCTATAATAATAAAAACAGCATGACACTGTCACAGAAATAGACACATAGATCAATAGATCACAATTGAAGACCCAAACATGAGTACATGCAATTTCAGTCATCTGGTATTTGACAAAAATGTAAAGAACATGCAATCGAGGAAAGACAGCATCTTCTAAAATGGTGCTGGCAAATTTGGGATTCCACTTATAGAAGAATGAAATTGGACCCTTATCTTTCACCATGCAAAAAGTCAACTCCAAGTGGATTAAAGGCTTCAATGTAATACCTGGAACTCTGAAACCGCTACAGGAAACATAGGCAGCACCTTACAAAATAAAAGTGCAGGAAAGACTTTTTAAATCAGTTGCCCAGGAATTAAGGTCAGAAATCAACAAATGGGACCTCACTACAAAGATTCTGTACAGGAAAAAAAAAAAAAAAAACTAAGCAAGTGAGGAGGAAACCCACTAAGTGGGAGAAAAAATTTGTATGACACATCCGACAGAGGATTGAATCCAAAATATACATATAACAACAAAAAAGGAAAATCACAAATAAATATGAAAATAAATGACCTAATAAAAAGATGGGCTATAAATATGAACAGAGAGTTCCAAAAAAAAGGAATAAAAATGACTAAGAAATACCTTAAAACTTCTCAACATTCTTACTAACTACAGAAATGTAGATAAAAACCAAATCAAGATTCTATCCAGGGCTGGAGAGATGGCTCAGCTGTTAAGAGCACTGACTGCTCTTGCAGAGGACCTGGGTTCAATTCCCAGTACCCACATTGTGGCTAAAAACTATCCTTAACTTCAGTTCCGGGGGAATCCGAAGCCTCTTCTGACCTCCTCAGCATTGCACAACACCGGTGCACTCACATACATGCAGGCAATACACTAATACACATAAAATAAAAATAATAAATAATATAAAATAAAGATTCCATCCTGCCCCATTCAGACTGACTAAAATAAAGAGAACAATAGACACCAAGTGCTGGTGAGGATTTGGAGTTAGGGAAATGCTCATTCACTACGGGTGGGATTGGAAACTCTTGCAAAAAATACTATGGAAAGCAGTGTAGAGAACTCTTAAAAAACTAAAATGAATCTATCATATGATGTGGTTATAACACTCCTTGGCATATACTCAAAGGACTCATCCTACTGTCGAGATGCCTGTATATCCATGTTTGTTGCTGCTGTCTTCACAATAGCTAAGAAATTGAAACAATATATATATATATCCCTCAAATGACAAATGGGTAATGGAAATGTGGTACATTTACACCAAGGAGTTCTACTCAGTAGTTAGAAAAGATGAAAATATGAAATGTTAAGGTAAATTGATGAAATTAGAGACTATTATACTAAATGAAGCAACAAAAACTCAGCAAACCTAGTGACATATGTTCTCCCTCATTTGTGAATCTTAACACCAATCCCTTATATGTAAGTATATATCCTGATGTAACCGCAGGAGCCAGGAAATTAGAAAAGAAACAGGAAGCTAAAAGGATTGAAAAAGCCAGAAAGAGGGGGATATTAGGGAAGAGGTGTTACTAAGAAAGAGGTTGGGAAAGTGTGAGTATTTGGCTGGGAGGCAGGAGAGAGGGACATGCAAGGGACTATCAGGGTTGGGGAGGAGAAATCTTAGGAGAATGGGAGTGGGTGAGGTGAGTGTTATGGGGGAGTGGAGATAATGGGGGTGTTTGTACTAGGGATGGAGGAGGGAGGTTGGACAGGGAGAGAGAAGAGTGATGAATGGGTAATGGATAACATGAGAAGAAAGAGAGAAATGTGTTGACTTGGGAATCCCATGACAAAACCACATAAGGTTTCAGAACATCATGGATGTGTATACCTGAGGGCTGCATGACAAGATACACAGTGCCAGACAGGAGTGACCTCCCTTTGAGCGGTTGGTTGGAGCAGTCCAAGAGACTCCCAAAATAACAGATGCTACTTCAGCAGCCCTAGGTTATCACCCATAACTCAAAGGTAAGACCTTGCTGCTGAAGACAGGTCATAATTTAGACACAGGACTTGGAGCAATGGAGTAGGACTGATATGGAAGCTTTCTCCCTGAAGACCAGGTCTCATAGTTCTAGAGGTTCCTATGCAAGCTGCTAATGGAAAAACATCAATCAAGGGTCCAACCACGTTCTAAAGCCATATATACTTAAAGACTGGCATAGTAAACTACCTCTATTGGTGTGATAGTGGCACTGTTATCTGGACAGTAAAGAAGAGATCTCCAATTGGACTTGAAATCCTCTCAGTGGGAATAAACTCATGGGTGGTACTGTAATAGTAGCCAAAGATACATAGCTGGAGAGGTCATAGATCCTAGGAAACCTGTGTCATATCTTTAGACAAATGAAATGTCTTACCATATGCTAAATAGGGACCCTAATATTTATAGACACGTTTACAGTAAACCACTCATCAAAGAAGTCTCATTTTGCAATTGGCCGTGGCTACTGCAGAGCTCCACAACTGGTCACATGCAGAGAATATATGTCTCAGAGACATCCATCCCTTGGTGAAATATCTACAGTGAAATATCTACACCTATAGCTCATGAATCATAATGGAGCAGGGAGCGGGGAGAATATTGGTGCATCCCGCAACTCTCACCAGTGAAGTTTTCTTATACAACAGAGTGCAATGCACACAGAAGGCCACAATGACTATGTTTTAGAGAATAAGAGAGTATGTGTCCTTGGATAGGAATTCTATATTAAACCTCACCCACTCATGTCTCAGGGACAAATGAAGATGAGGAAGGTGGAAAGATTGTAAGAGCCAGGATTGGTCAATGAACATAGGCTTTCAGATTACTGAAAGCTTGCTCATGTGAACTTGTGGCAATGTTGAGCACAAGAACACTACCAAAACAATCAGATAAGTATCCAGTGTGGTGAAAGGGAAATGGGCAGTCACCCCTAGTCTGAGAACTGTTGGAGACTGACTGCTGCTAGTAGAGGGAGAATAGAGTTTCCTTAAGATATCTAGATAGACTGAATAGACTCTAGTGGATCAACTTTCACTGATGGACATCTGGGTAAAATGCTTGAAAGGATGGGACTTAACAGGTATGGCAGAATACATGAGGCCTTGTGTTGTGGTGTATGGGCCCTGAATGAGGAAGCGGGTCTTAATTTGTTTAAGAACATTTGTATTAAATGTACATCAATTGATGTTCGCCCTTACCAGCTCACACAGTGCTCTCAGAATATATGAGAGCTAGCCTTCAGGAGAGGAGGCTTTCAGATCAGTTTCAGCTCCATTCCTTCAAATTCTGTGTCTGAAGTCCTTCCTGTCTTCCGCAATAGGGTATTTCCTGAAAGTTCAGGATGGCAATCAAAGCTGTGGCAATAGCCTGTATAATTTTGGGAGTCTACTCTACTACCCTGATCAATAATGCAGAGGAAAATTTCTCCTTTCTGGCCCTGTTTCTTGCTATGTAGCCTTCAACTATAAACATGGACTTATGCAGAAATATTGTATGTGTAATATTTCAGTACATTTAAGGACTAATATTCTTCCCTCTGTGTTTTTTATGTACTAACTAGGCATTATTTATCCTCTTTCTCTCCCTGACTAATCTTCCCTCTGCCTTCCCCGTTTAAAGTATCCCGATTTTCCCACTTTCTCCATTTATAATTCTTGTCTGCTATGGTCCTACCTCTCTTGAACTCCTTCTTCCCCTTATCCCCATAGTTTCTTATATAGTCCTCACTCTCCCACTCCCATCTAACTACCCCTATTTTACACATTTCTCTCTTAGTAACACCTGTCTCCTAGTATTCTTCTCTCGTGTGTTCTTTCTTTTATTTACCTCCCTGGCTACTATCAATTTTCCTGGTTCCTACAGCTACACAAACATACATACTCACATCTAAGGATTTGGTGCTAGTATAACATTTTCTAGTTCTACTCATTTACTTCCAAATTTCATTATTTCATTTTTCTTTACCTCTGAGTAGAACTCCATTGTGTAAATGTACCACATTTTCATTATTTAGTATTCAGTTGAGGAACATTTAGGTTGTGTTCATCACTTGATTAATGTGAAAAGAACAGCAACAAATGTGGTTGCACAACTATCTCTGCAATAGGATGAATTCTTTCAGTATATGGCCAGGGGTGGTCTAACAGGATCATATGGTGGGTTCGTTTGTAGTTTTTTCAGTTCTTCACACTGATTTCCATATGAATTGCATGAGTTTGCAATCTGACCAGCAATGAATGAGCATTCCCTTTTCTCCACATCCTCAATGGCATTTGATATCATTTTTTTCTCTTGAACACAGCCAGTCTGACTGAGGTAAAATGAAATCTTAAGGAGGCTTTAATTTGCATTTCCCCAATTACTAACGATATTGAACACTTTTTAAGATGTTTCTTTGCCATCTTTATTTCTTCATTTTAGTGTTCTCTGTTCATATCTTTAGTCCCACTTTTAATTGGGTCATTTGTTTTATTGATTGTTTTTTTAAGTACTTTATATATTATGGATGTTAAACCTGTCAGATGTGTTGCTGCTGTTGAAGAGTTTTTCCAACTCTGTGGGTTTTCTCTTCACTTTCTTGGTTGTTTCTCTCACTGAACAGAGGCATTTTAGTTTAAGGATGTCCCACTTGTTGATTGTTGACTTTAATTCCTGAGCAACTGATGTCTGATACAGGAAGTTGTATTCTATGCCTGTATTTTGCAGATCACTGTTAATATTTATCTTCTAACAGTTTCAGAGTTTTAAGTTTCACATTGAGATCTTTGATCCAATTGGTACTGAGTTTTGTGCAAGATGAATAAGAGTCTAATTCCATTCTTCTACAGCTGGAGATCCAGTTTTGCCAACACCATTTGTTGAACATGCTGTCTTTTATTGATTGAGTGTTCTTGGCACCTTTGTCAAATATCAGGTGACTGAAATTTGTATGTACTCATTTTGGGGGGTTCAATTTTGTTCATTGATCTATGTGTCTATTTTTGTTCCAGTACAATGCTGTTTTTATCATTATAGTTCTGGAACATAATCTGAGATCTGGTATAGTAATGCCTTAGCATTGCTCTTTGGGCTCAGGGTTGCATAGACTATCCAGGTTCTTTCGTGCTTACATTGGAATCTTAGGATGTTTTTCCTAATTCTGTGAAGTATTTCAAGGGCAACATGATTGAGATTGCATTGAATCTATATATTGCTTTTGGTGGGATGGTCATTTTCACATTATTAAATCTTCCAGTCCATTATCATATGTGGTCTTTCCATCTTCTGGTGTCTTCCTTGATCTTTCTCTTTAAAGATTTAATTTTTTCAGTGTAGAGATCTTCGATGCCTTAATTCAGGTGTATTTTGAGATATTTTATTTATGTATTTATTTATGTATTTATCTTGAAGCTATTATGAATGGGAGAGTTTCCCTGTACTCTTTCTTTGAATGCTTGTTATTGGTATGTATAAAGGCTACTGATTTTTATAGATTAATTTTATAAACTGCTGCTTCACTGAGGGTGATAATCAGTTCTAGGAGTTTTCTGATGCAATTCTTGGTATTTCTTAGGTATAAAATCATATCGTCTGCCAAGAAGCGATAATTTGACCTCTTTTTCGAATTATTATTCTTTTAATTTCCTTCTCTTGTCTTATTGATCTAGGAATAGATTTTCAAGTACTATATTTAAAAGGAGTGAAAAGAGGGGACATCCTTGTCTGCTTACTGATTTTAATGGAATGTTCCAGATTTTTCCATTTAGAATGACGTTGGCCATGACTTTGTTGTATATAGCCTTAATTATGTGGAGGTATGTTCCCTCCGGGTCAGTTCTTTTTAGGACTTTTGTCATGAATGCATGCTGAGTTTTCTCAAAGGCCATTTCTAAAACAATTGAGATGACACTGTGATTTTTTTTTGAGTTCATTTATATGATTTATAATAATTATTGCCTTATATATAATGAACCGTCTCTGCATCTTTGGAATAAAGCTGACTTAACCATGGTGGATGATCTTTTTTTGATGTATGTCTGTATGCAGTTTGCAAAAAAATTGTTGAGAATTTTTGCACCTATATTCATTAAGAATCTGAGTCTATGGTTTCTTTACTTGTGTCTTTACCTGGTTTTGGTATTAGAGTGATATGGGCTTCATAGAAGGAATTTGTGAGCTCTCCCTCTGTTTCTATCTTTTGAATAGTTTAAGTACTATCAGTAGTAGATGTTCTTTAAATATCTGATAAGAAATACTGCTGTAAATCCATTTGAGCCTGGGCTATTTTTAGTTGGATGGTTTTGTAGTATTGTTTCAATTTCCTTCTATGTTACGGGTCTATTTGAATTGTATATTGATTCTTGGTTTAGCTTTGTTGCTTCCCATGATTTTAGATATCCATCCATTTCTTTTAGGTTTTCAAGTTGAATAGAGTAGGTGGGTTTGAGATAGGGTCTCCCTGTAGCGCCAGCTGTCCTGGAACTCACTATGTAGACCAGCTAGCATTGAACTGACAGAGATCTGCCTGCCTCTGCCTCCCACGTGTTGGGACTACAGGCATGTGACACCACGCCCAGCTAATAGAGTAGGGTTTTACAGTATTCCTTAATAATATTCTGGATCTTTTTGTTGTAAGTTGTGATGTTTTCCCTTTCATCTCAGATTTTATTTATTTGGATTTTCTCATTCTTCCTCTTGGTTAAATGGGCTTAGGATTTGTCTATCTCATTTAACTTTGCAAAATCTTGCTCTTAGATTCAGTGATTCCTTTTTATTATTTTCATTGTTTCTATTTCATTAATTTCTGCTCTGAATTTTGTTATTATTTCTTCTTTTCTTCTGGGTTTGGTTTAATTGGTTCTTGCCTTATGAGCATCTTGAGTTGCAATGTCAAGTCATTTGTTTGTGTCCTTTTAGATTTTTAAATGTAGGCACTTAAAGCTATAAACCTCCTCTTACAATTGCTTTTAAAGTGTCCTAGAGGATTTGTTGTGTTGTAGTATGCTTTTTGTTTAGTTACAGAATTCTTTTTTTTTTTATTTCTTTCTTAATTGGTTCTTTGACATATTAATCATTTAGGACTTTGTTGTTTAATCTCCATGAGTTGGTATAGTTACTAAGGCTTCTTCCAGTGCTGAGTTTCAGTTTTATTATACTGCGTTCTGGCAGAATGCATGGAATTCTTTTTTTCTTTTTTTATAGTTTAGGTAGTTTATTTTGTGCCCTATTATGTGGTCAGTTTTAAAAATAACTCCATGGGGTGCTGAATAGAATATGTATTCTTTGGTGCTTGGGTGGAATGTTTAGTAGTTGTCTATAAGGTCCATTTGATGTATAGTATCATTCAATTCAGATATCTCTTTGTTTATTTTTTATCCAGCTGATCTGTCTAATGGAGAAAATGGGTACTGAAGTCTCCTACTATCAATCAGTTGGGGTTAATCTGGGTATTAAAGTCCTATATTACTGTCTTGTTGTTGTTTTATAAAATTGGGTGCACCAGAGTTTGGTGCATATGTGTTCATGATTGTAATATATTCTGGGTAAATTGTTTCTTGATCAGAATGAATTGACCTTATTTATTTATTCTGATTAGTCTTAATTTGAAGTCTATTATGTCACATATTAAAATTGCAACCCCTGCTTGTGTCTTAGTTATATTATCTTGGAAATTTTTTTTCAATTCTTTCACATTAAGGTAGTACCGATCCTTGAATGTGAGATGGCTTTCTTACAGACAACAAAAGGAGGGATTTTTTTCTTAATTCAATTAACTAGCCTGTGTCTTTTGGCAGAGGAGTTTAGTCCATCAATATTTAAGTTATTTTTGAAAGACATGGTTGCCTTTATTCTAATTTCTGTTTGCATTTTTGATGTAATGTGTTTCCACTATTTTACCTTCATTTACTTGCTTTCTGTTTTCCCTTTGGTTATAGTTGTTCCCTTTTCCATTCTTTGTATTATTTATTCTCCTAAAGGCTGGTTTTGTGGACATGTATTCTTTCAGCTGTCAAGTATTATTGTATAGACATTTTGATTTGATTTTTGCATTTAATTTATCTTCTTTGAATATATAGAATCATATATATATGATTATGGGTCTGGGGCTATGATCTCAGCAAAACTGAAAAAAAATTCAGTGGTATGGAATAGAAAACTACATTTTTCTGTGTTTATTTTTGTGTTTGAATTTGAAAGCCAAGCACAAATCGAAGGCATGTTTATTTAAATAATCCATATTTTAGGTATTTTCATCACACATTTTATGTATCATGTACCTTAATCATTGATTTTTATTTCAAATGAGACCAAGGTTCTGAAGGTGTGATGGAATGTGTACTTCCTTGTATGTTTTGTTAATATTCCCATATTAGAACAAGTAGCACATATCATATGATTAAAAGAATAAAACACATGTAGTTCAAACTGATCATTTCTTCTCTTAGCTTTTAATTACATTGTGTGAACCTGCTAGTATTCCAAGATAAACAAAGCACCATAATTTTCAATAAGTAGAGTGATATTTCCAATGAACAGTTGATTGTAGCACACTATGCCTATTGGCACATTCCCGAAATAATCTAGTAGCTAGATTGGTGGAGTGCCTAACAGTGGGGATTTATTTTTTATTTTTCATTGTGTTCTCTCCTACTAGAAATGAACATGTTTTCTCCAAAGAGCACTTTTATAGGGGGCTATGGAAATATATGAAATCAATACATGCTGTGAATACTTACATTTGTACATTTTTCAAGGACGTAGGGATAAAGCCTTTGATGCCTGCCAAGAATACATTCATTAGGTTTGCTAAACCTTTCTGGTTTTTCTTAATTGTCTATTTGGTTATTTTAGGTACTTGCTATGTGTATTTATATACCATAGTCTACAAGGCACTATTGCTTTTTTCCTATAAATTCCAAGGAATTTTTCATTACTAAGCATTCCTCATGTTGATGTTTTTATAAAATTTTGGGTAAGATTTGCCAGTCCATATTTCAACATTATTTCCATTTCAAGAGCAGCAAATATTCAATATGCTAAAAGCCCAGTCCTCACTTATTTATTGGAAATAAGAAAACAGATTAACAACAGAATATCATTTCTTATGTTGACCTGCTGTTTGATATCACAATTTGCAGGTATTTGGCAGATAATTTGAAACAACAACAAAATGTGAATCAGGGAAATCTTTTGCCTCAGTTTGAGAAAACTATTTTTATTTTATGTAACAATGCAACAGAGAGTCCTTGTAGCCTCGATAATGACCCTAAATTTTATGCTCATGAGCAAGGGAATTGTTTCAAATCTTTGGTGCTTAACACACCTAGGAATATACCAGTTTCATTGATCTTTTTTGGTGTCTTCATCGGTATTTCTTACACTATCCCAAAATATAGACATTGTTTCTGGTCCAAAAATTAATTATTGGTGAAGTTTGCCAGCAACTCATAAAAAGTAGTGTTTATATAGTAGACCATGCAAAAAATTAGCCTAGACAATTTTTGGATGCAGAACCCCTACAGAGACCAGAATTTGGCTGAGTCTTAATCATTATTCACATTTATCAGTCAGTAGTTTTAACATATTTTTGAACTTTTTCCTCAAAGAAAGAAAGTCATGATATCATAAGCATATTTTATTAACATAATTACATGGTTCAGATATAATTTCAGTCTACCAAAATTCATTTTTGTCTTAAATCTTCAATGTGATATGGGGAGGTCATAGGGTCTATGGGAGGTGGTAGGCCATAGAGGCCATATTGGCATCAATTGATTGTCATTCTTGAGAAGTTGGATCAGGTTTCCTTAAGGTGAGTTAAATCTGTAGGGATTGAATTAGTTACCATAATAGTAGGTTATGATAAGGCAATTGGATTTTGTGCACTCCTGCACGTTTTCATGAGCCACATCCTTCACATACTGTGAACATGTGATGGTATCTGCCATGTTTTGGTGAAGCATAAAGCCTTCACCAGACATAACTATCCATCTTCAATGTTCTTGGTTCTATATATATATATATATGGAACCTCATATATATATGAGCAAAACAAACTATACTTCACAATACATTTAGTCTCAAGTTTTTATTTATTACAATAAAAGAAACAGATTAAGATTCATATGTTAAATGATCACTGCAATGGTCAATCTTACTGCTGAAAACTAGTGAAATTAGAGATACCAGGGAAATACAACTCTGGGTATGTCTATGAAGATATTTATGGATAAACAACTGAGGAGAGAAGATCAGTAGTGAATATTGGTGACACCATCAGTGTGTTAGTGTAAAAGAAAGAATATAAGTGGCAAAGGGAGCTAGTCACCAACATTAATCTCTCATTAGATTCAGAGTACTTGTGCCATGTGCCCAGATGCCCTTCACTCCTGCTACCATATTGTCATCACCATGATGAACTACATACTTGAATTTTGAGTCCAATGCACCCTTCACTAAATTATTTTTGCAAGGTATTTTGTCACATATAGAGAAATAAGATAATATAGCTACCACACCTGTAGCTAAAAATCACTTCTTGGAGACATGCCTGGCTTCCAGCCCCATCGTCCCACCATCCTTATGACAAAATGACATATAACTTTTCCAAACGGTAGTTTAGGTATCCAAAGAATTTATTGGGCTTCAACACAAGTCAATGGATGAGGGGGTTACTTACAAAAGTGTGGGCACACGTGGTCTTCCTTCTTACATTGCTGCTGGGACCTTGAGACTCCCAGTGATATCCCAAGATGGCAAAGGCTACCCCTTCCCCTGGCTTCCCCTGTCCCTATCCTTAGTCACTCCCCTGTGTACCATTCAGCCTAGCTGGTTGGAAAGAAAGCATGACTGACTTTCTCTGCCCCACCCTCCTATGCAGTGTCCATAATCAAGTTTCTGTATGGCACTCAAAGCAAGTGAATGAAGCTAAGCTCCAAAAGGAGGTATCTATTCCCACCTTGCCAGTCTAGTAGACCAGGCAGGGGACAAGTTCATACAACATGTCACCCCTACTTCTGGCTCTTACATTCTTTATACCAGCCACTTCTTCCAGAGTTCCTGAGACTTGGAGAGAGTGACACAGATGTAGAACAATCCTCCAGTGTGGTGACCTAGTGAACTATTGGGCCTTCTCATGATTTGTTTCCAAGAGGGGGCTGTTGATTCATCTCAGTGGTATTTTTCCTGCTATAAAGACAAACGAAAAGGAGCAGGAACATCTGAATAATCATTGATTCATGTAATAATCTAACCTATAAGTATAAACACAAATGCTTCGAAGATACCTTAACAGGTGCATCACATTCGTCTAGCAAAACAACTATAATGGGTTCCCCACTTGGGTCTGTGACTTCCCTTGCCTTTGGAGGTTAGTTGGGTTGTACCAGATATGCGTTTCTCCCCATTTAGTGAGCCTTAAATCCAATCAGAAACCTTTAAGTTGTTCATACATTAGTTGAGCTGCTATTACACCAGCAGGCACATCTTGCCTGGAATATCAAAAACACAGCATGTGGGTCCATCATTATGCAGAAATTTGGGGACCATTTTCCCCTAATGATTCTCCTAAGCACCTCCTGGCACTAGAACCACCAGTCCTCTGGTGGCAGGGAGTTTCCAGATTAGTCTAAGCTTCATCTCTCCCTTTCTTGTGCTAACATCATGCAGTGGCCTTAATGATTATTTCTGGTGTGCAACCAACATTAATGACAACAAGAGCTCATGGAGGGTAACCCACCCCTGGTACTGAAACTTTTATTTAGGAATTGTACAGATTTGGAGAGGCTCTATTTTTTTCTATAAGGTATTTGTTGTTTACTTTGGCATCTATAGGATCAGACTACTGTAGAGTTTTTTCCACCCCTCCTGATGGGTATCACTTGTTACCTGACCATAAAGTTCCCAAGAAGTTTATAGCTGTGCCTTGCCATTGTTCCTTTAAGTGTACATGATATCTCTTAAACAGGTTTCACATCCATAAAACACTCAGAGCTTAACATTATATACTAAATCAAATATAAAGTACAACACAGCATGGAAAGATTTTAGCCGTTTGTATTTTTTTTTTTTTTCAACATATCTATGTTGTATACAAGAGTATGGATAAGAGGCATCAACTTAGTTATCTTTAGTTATAATTTTGGAGTCATTCCTCATCCTGGGTAATTTTACATGTAGCCTGCACACATATTTTTTATCCTTTTTGAACTCACTGGGGCTGGCTAAAGTTGCTTGACCCTGCATAGGGCCAAGGACGAATAGGGCCCCTTTTGTCCCTGTTGCATCTGTTGGTTCCCTAGATCAGGTAGGCCTTGGGTCTGACTCCTGGCTATAGCCATAGCTCTTGTCTCTCCTATTGATCACACCTGGCTTCTGGGGGAGGTCCTAGCTGGGAAAACTGCCTCTACCCCTAGCATAACCTTTCCCCATAAAGAAATATACCTTGTTTAATCTTTGGGGATCCTCATCTAACCGTGGGTCAGATTTTATCTTTTGTATACCTTTTGTGAACTATTCCTCAGGTTTTAAAGCCTTCCAGAAGCTCCTTAGTACAGAATCTGTCAACTTTTTCTTTAGGAACTTGTGCCAGAGACAAATCTTGCCACATTTGTCTTTGAGTAACCCACACGATCTCTTTTTCTGCTTTGTCTTTCTTTTATATCTATTTTAGGTTGCAGTACTATTTTACACACACATTTTGCACACTGGTTTAAGTCATTCATATTTGTCAAAGCCTCTCCTATTTCACAAAGTTCCTGCACCACTAGGGGACTCAGCTACTAAAGCTGTATGCCAATTTCTAGGTCCCTATTGAATCAAGTTCTTTAAATTTCTAGTGATCACACACTAATCTGGCTCAGTGAACTGGGCATAATACATTGCTTTCCTCATACCTAATTCTCTCAGTAATGCTTATCCTTCTTCTTTAATGCTCCTCCAGCACCCATTATCCATGGGAATCTCCATTGGTGATGACCAAGTATCTCTAATAGTTTGCATCAGGGACTGCTTTCCCCTGTACTACCTCCAGTTATGTACCCTATGCCTCAAGGAGGGATGGGTGGTTATAGTGATCAGCTTATTGCTTCTGCAACACTTAAACTAATAGCATTCACTCCTATGCCCCACATCCTCTCAAGCCATATGGTATGAGTCTCCTCCATTGCTTGTTTGAAAGTCTTCCCTAGGTCCAACAACTCCAGTATGGAATATTCTCTGATGGCTATAGTTCATCACACCAGACTATGTTTAAGGCTTCTACCAGCATGTTGAAACATGATTTATTTTTTCTTTCTTTGTTTTAAAGGTTGAATCTGAGGGGCATCTTTAGCGATTTTTATTATGTCATTCCCTTCCTCATGACTATCTGCCTTATGCCATAGGTCCCTTCTTTTGGGGTTCCAGGATGAGCCTTGTATTGCTGATCTAATCTGCAGTGTCTTCCCTTTTTGGTCCCCTAGTCTTAAAAAAAATGGCAAACTAAAATCCCATATCTTTTTCTCTCTGAAATTTACTGGCAAGATCAGAGGACAATACTGGAGAAGCCAATCTTGTATTTCTTTCTCCCTTTAGTTCCACATTTACCTTTTCAGTCTCCCTTCAGGCTATGTCCTCTGCCTGTGACAAAACTTCTATTATTCGAAGAAGCTACCAAGCAGCCTCTGCAGCTGCTTGGTGAAATTTTGGCACTTGACCTACTTACATGGCTTTCACAGTTTCCTCTAGACCTTCCACAGTTCTTAAAGCATCTCCATACACACATCGTGGACCCCATCACTTAAGAAGGCACACTATTTACATCATTTAGAAAACGATTGCCATACCAGTATTTCCACCAGTGACCAAGTCATCTTAGGTAGTCTCACCCTAGTTACACATCTCACTATCTATTTCATTATCCATTCACTTCTGCTACTTCCACTAGTCCTATGTGAATTTCCACCATATCCATATTTCCTCTGCCCAAACTCTTCCCTCACCCAACCTTGCATTTGTCATTGACATCCTTCCCCATATAAGAGGCACAATTGATTTTCCCAAACTGTTCATTGGTGTGGTTGTATTCTACTCAACTATATGAACTAGTTAAACATTAGGAAGCTAAATTACCTAATTAGTAATGCAGATAAACATTACTTCTCAGAGGCAAGAGTAGCTTCTTGCCCCCTCCTACCACCATCCTTCTGACAAAATGAGATATAACTTCTCCAGACTGCAGTTTGGAGAACCAAAGAATTTATTTGTTTTCCATAAAGATCAATGGATGAAGGCGATACTTACAAAAGTACTTACAAAAGTGTGGGCACTCCTGGGATTCCTTCCTACATTAGGACCAGGACCTTGTGGCCTCCTGGCAGTGGCCCAAGGTGGAGAAGGCCACCCATTCTCCTTGGTTTCCCTTGTCCCAAACCTTAGTCCCTCCCTCATGTATCACTCAGGCCAGCAGGTTGGGCAGAAGGCATGACTGATGCTCTTTTCCCATGCATCCTACTAAGTGTCCAATAGTCAACTTTGTGTGTGGCAATAGAAGCAACTGGGTGAAGCTCAGCTTGTAAAGGAGGTGTTTATCCACAGCTTGCAAGCATAGTTTTCCAGGTGAAGGAGAAGTTCATAGAACAATACCCATGTCCTTGGAGTAATCAAATTAAGAGAAACATCTTCATTGCAAAATATTCACTGCATAATTAAACTCTAATTCACAAAAGAGCCACATAGGGGAGGTGGATAATTGTCCCATGCAATATCCTGGGTATAATTACTCTAAACACCATTTATCTGTGAATTACAAACTTAACTAAGTCCCTACATCTTATTTCATGAATTTGGAAGCCCTGTTGTTATACATGGATGTATTCCAACTTATATGTGAAAGAAACCAGAACCTTTGTCTCTCTGTGCCTCTTATGCATTGTGTTATCCTTTGTTTGTAATTTATCACATATTAGGTATAGAAGAATCAATTTAAGGGCCTGAAGAAATGGCTCAGCGGTTAAGGACACTGGTTATTCTTGCAGAAGACCTGGGTTCGAATCCCAGTACCCTTAATGGCAGCTAACAAGTGTCTGTAACTCCAGTCCCATGGGATCCGACAGCCTCTTCTGACCTCTGCTAGCATTGCATGACACGGGTGCACTTACCTACATGCAGGCAACAAACACATGCACATAAAATAAAAATAATAAATAAAAAATTTTTAAAAAGAAGAATCAATTTAAGTATCTAGTTTATTTAATACCTTTAATCTGAACCTCTCTAAACATTCTGCATACTGGTCATATTGGGCTAATAAAGAGGCTCTTAGGGGGTACTAAATCATTCAGAGAAGGCCAGCGATATAGTTCAGCTGGTAAAGGTGCCTACCACCATGTATAATGACCTGAGTTTGATCCCAGTGGCAAGTAAATGAAGAGAATCAGACATGATGCAGCAGGACATTTTCCCATCAGTGGCATATGTTTGTACATGCACACATGCAAACACACACACACATACACACACAAACACACTCACATGTAAGCACATGGAGTTAAATAAATAGTTGTAATTTTAATTCTAAAATAATTTTTAGCATAGATTTCTTTAAGAAATGACCTGATTACTTTGAAAAATTTGGTATAGGTTGGAGAATTTGTAAAGGAAGTGAAAGGTAAAATTAAATGCTAACAACAATAACAATTTTCACATTATTGTTAAAGCTTGGTAGTACAGTTATGCCAGTAAATAATATTCAAAAAAATAGTAAGCATATAGAATTGTGAGTTTATATTCTAGAATATAATTGTATATTTTTAGTTTGCGAATTATATCAGTTTAGTTATTACTGCAAATTATATGTTTTTCAACATATTTTTATTGAGCTTTTTAAATTTCATAGATTTCCCACTCAAATTTACAGCGCCCCCCATCCATGTCTCCCCTTATCCAGCCACCAAACCCTGTGCACTCTGCAAAAATGCTGAGTCTTATCCATTCAGGTGTTTGTACCCAAATATCCTTCATTGTAAATGTGCCTACTGGTCAGCTCATCCAATGGTTGTATGAAAGTTATATTCTCCCTCACCCACCAGCAATCAGTCTCAAATAGTTCTCAGTCTAGTGTTGGCCTGCAAACTATTTCTCACCTCCCCTTTGGGCCCTTTTTGCACTGACATGGGTCCCATGTTCAACATCACTACTTCCACAGGCTCACATGAGCAAGCCTCCAGTGGAAACCATCACATCTTTGTGTTCATGAAACAGTCCTGGCTCTTACAATCTTTCTGTCTCCTCATCTGCAAATGTCCCTCAGCTGTGGGGAGGTGAGGCTCCCTATAGAAATCCCATCCTACACTCTACAGTCTCTTATTCTACAAAACTTGGCCAGTTGTGGCCTTCTGTGTCCATTACACTCTGATGTACATGGAGACCTCACTGGTGAGAGTTGAGGGGTGCATTAGCAATCTCTCTACACCTTATTCTACTATGTTGCATGAGCCTTATTTGTAAAGATTCAACTGCAGATGTATCACCTAGTACTGGGCCTCTCCCAGGTGTATGTTCTCTGTGCCTAACCAGATGTGCAACTCTGCAGTAGCCTCCATCTATTGCAAAACAAAGCTTCTTTGATGAGTACTGTGCAGCATGCTTGTCACTATAAGGGAGGTCTCTTTGTCTGGCACTGTGTTCCCTGGCAAGCAGCTCCTAAGTTTACATATGCATTAATGTTCAGGCACTGTACAGGTACTTCTCATAGAGTTTCAAGGGCATCACTCTACCACCTTGGTTTCCTAGCCCCCAAGAGTCACTTATGTCAGCTCTTTTTCCTCCCATCCAACTTCCCTCCTTCCTCCCTTCCTAGTCACAGGGCCCCCATTTTCCCCACCCTTCCCCCAATATCTCCCAACTGCCACAGTCTTTCCTCTCCTGACTTCCCACACTCCCCCACATTATGGAACCTTGTATGTCCCTCCCTCCTCTTCTCCCTGCTGATTACTCCCACTTTTTCTACCTCCTTCAGGTAACGTTTGTTCGGTAATTTATATTTAACTTTTAACATCAAAGATTCATTTTTAATGTATATTTTTATTGAAATTTTGTGCATTCCATACATCTTAATCATATTTAGACCATACACCCATCTTGAGCACCTCCCCATCACCAGCTAACAGGATTTCATGCATTCTGTCAAATATGTTAATACTTAATGAGTCAAGTGTGTTTACCAAAGTATCCCAGAGTGTAAGTTTGTCAAGTCACTCATGTAAAGATCAACTCTCTCTCACTTAGCATTGATCTGCTACTAAGTTTAGGGCCTCCTGATTACTTCCAGAGTTCTGTGCTAGTTTCTGTCTGATTAAGTTTGTCTATGTCTTGTGCATGATGTCTTCATTGCTGAAAGTTCATATAAGCAAGTTACCAGAAGCCTAGAAGACTTTATCTTTATGGTCATACACCACCCCTGGCCCTTTCAGTCTTTCTGCCCCATCATCCACAATGGTCCTTGAGTCCATTGGGTATGTTTTCATACCTTTCTAGAAACATTCACTCTGTAATTTGTAATTAGCAGCTAAGTTGCCTAATTTTACATCTGCTCAGTGGGAAGGAACCCATGTGTAGCATTGTAAACATAGCCAAATACTCTTTACTAAAGAGATCATATAGCTGAGATAATTCAGGCCTCTGTCACATCCCAAGACAAATGTAATTTCTTACTATATGCTAAGTAAGATCCTTATATTTACAGATGAGAATACCAGTTACCAGTCATCAAAGTTTTTTTTTTTTCCAACAGAGGGAGACTATACAGAGTCCCACAATGGTCACACACAGATAATAAGTGTCTCTGTGTTGCCCAGTCCAAAGTGATACTTCTGTATTGGAAACTCTACACGTAAGTCTCATGGAACATAGTGGAACATGGGTAGAGAGAACATTAGTATATCATTCAGCTCTCACCAGTGAAGCTTCCTCCTACAGCAGATGATGATGAACACAGACTATGACTTTTTTAACATATAAAAGTTCAATTAGGTGCTTTACATTTTTCCTGGGGTATAGGTGAATTCATACTATAGTAAAAACAATAATGGAAAACTTTTTGGTGTCTGGTAATGGTGGGAGGTCCAACACTAATACTGGATGCTCAGGACCAAAATGGAGTGAAGATCAGAGCCTCAGAGAAGTTGGGAGGTCAATTCTGGATAATCAGTCCTTCCAAGACCAGGATCTGCAAATGACAGAGACCTCTCCTCTCCCCAACATAAGAGGCACAGACACTGCCTTACACAACCTGGGATTTTAGGGGAGTCGACTGTTTGGAATGCATGCACTCAGAGAAGGCTGAAACTGCTGCCTAGCATTCAGAAGCCTCCCATTCTCCACTCTGCTCCACCACCAGTGTATCACCAGAAGAATGTGGAACCTTGGCTCAAGGTAGGTGAACAGAACTCCAGGCTTATGTGAGGGAATCACTGATCCATCTCAAAATTTTGAAGTATTTCCAAAACCATTTACTTAACTATAAAAAGGATGCCCCATTCCATTTGGATACACAATTTTTCATGCATGGTATATTAAGCAATGAATTAGTAATTAGTTAAAAAATATGTAGAGCCAGGACTGTTGACACATGCCTAATCCCAGAAGTTAGGCAGGTGGATATCTGTGAGAGCAATGTCAGCCTTCTCTACATAGAAACTTCTAGGTCAGCTGGGGCTATGGAAGACCCCATCTCAAAAAATAAGTAAATGCCTATAGAAACATTATATGTTACAGTCATATAAAATATCACACCCAAAATACTCAGACTAATACATTGTGAACACTGACTAATTTGCTCAATTTTCCTTTCTATTTTATTGTTCTAACCACTTTTATTTCCTCTTCTGAACATATCCATATGTTTCATGCGCTTTGAACACCCTCTGCCACTCTGTTTTGAAGTTTTTGTCTATCACATCTGGATATTACTCAATTCTTTGTATTTGTCATAAGATGCCCACTCACAGAGCGAGGGGTTAGGTAAGTAATTTTATGCACTCTACTTATATGTCTTTTTTAGCTTTTCATTTACTTGAATTTCATTATGTGACAATAAAAAGATAATATTTGGTGAAGTAATTTAGGAAGTAAATAGAACAAATATCTTACCTGTACACTTTACCCAATTGAATAAAAAGAAGAAGGAATTCTAATGAGATATAAAGTTCTTACCAGTAATTTTATAAAGATATTTTCTTAGTTTTCAATTTTTTAAATAATATCTGATTTACCAATTTGTTACTCCTATTATCAGAACTTTCACAAAGAACATTTTTTTCATGTATTTTTAGCCATTTTTCATGAAAACTAGATGTTATTTCTCTCTAAATATTCACTGCATACCAAAGATGAAATAAGGCTTAGAAGATAGTGGAGTCTATCACTGCTACTAACATGTATCTAATAGCCTGGTCAGTGACATATAAGTCAATATGTACCTTCATGCCATCACAGAACCAGTTTGATATTTTTTTTAGATTAGGTCTGACAAAAACCTTCCTTCACTAAAAATCAGTAAATCCCAAATATCTAGAAATATCTGTTCAACCATCTTTAGCCCAGGATTGTTTATTAAATAATTTGTTCCAATCAGCATTTCCAGGAAATGACATCCCTCCACAGCACCCTAAGCTTTATTCTAAGAATATGTGCAACTATACTAAGAATGAGTTGTGAGGATGTTTTAATTAAGATTCTTACTTATTTAGCAGACCATCCCTGGAAGTTAAGAGCATTTAATCACAATATTATTCATCTGTCCATTCTAGACTAATAGGCTATCTTCATTGATTCTATTTTGCTTTATTATGTTCCTATTGCCCAAACAACGATAGAAGCAGCAGAAATCTCTCCAGTGACAAGAAGTTCAACTTTGCATTTTAAAATAATTAATTGGATTTTATGAATTCCATATGATATATTTTTGTCATATTTAGATCCCCTCCTGTATCTGCACCCTCTTATTAACAATCTTACCAAATTTCTTGAATATATAATATATAGCATATACATCAACAGGGCTATATATCATATATAAATATATGTATATAAAAAAGGAATTACAAGTCTATTATATCAGAATCCATGTATCTGTCCATCTAATATCCCTCAGGATATACACCTCAGATTACAGACACTGACCAGGCATCACATTTTCTTTATTTATTTGCATTTTTTCTTGGCTCTTAATCATTGGTGATTTATGAAATGTGATTCTGAGAGACTATTGTACACACATTGAAAATCTCTTTTCACAGGAAGAGTGTTTGATCTATAATGTAGAACAATCTGAGCTCTTCCCAGACTTCCACCTGGAATTCTCCTGTAAACATCAGATAAAATACAGTCTTTTGTAATATTTTTTTCTGATTTAGGTCATATGTTGGCATTTTAAAATTTCATGAAATGAATGTGCATGTTCACTAAACAAAAGGGATTTTCAGTCATAAAATGTCTGCATTTTGACTCCCAAAATTCTAAAATGTGACATTTTCTCATCATTATATGTGCCTAAAATTCATAAATTCTGCTTGGTAAACTTAGAGAAACATCCAATATTGGTAAAAACATTAAGGATTCTCTATTAGTTTATCATTAAAAATATTATCTGGTATAATTAAACATGTGCACAATGAAACTGGCTCTAGTGAAATAAATATTTTGTTGTATTTTATGATAGAAAATGTTTTAGATGTATACCAGTTCCTATTTTACTTCCTGAAAATTTTTATAAGAAATATAAAACATAGAAATAAATCTTTACAGTTATTCAAATAGATGGAAAATAAATGCTTCGATGTGCCAAATCCTCTTTTAAAACATGATTTATGAGCTGAAGAGATGGCTCAGTGGTTAAGAGAATAGAGTGTTCTTGCGAAGGACCCAGGTTTGGCTTCCCAACACCCACATGGCAACTAACAAAAGTCTATAACTCGAGTTCCAGGGAAAGCTGATGACCGCTTCTGACCTCCATGGGTGTTGCAGGACACAGATGCCCTTACACCCATGTATGCAATACATTCAAACACATAAGATAAAAATGCTAAATAAGATATTAAAAAGCATGGTTTATTATTCTCTCTCTCTCTCTCTCTCTCTCTCTCTCTCTCTCTCTGTAGGGCACATATGTCATGGAACTCATGTGGAGGTCAGAGATGAATCTGAGGTAGACAGTTATCTTCTTCCACCTTTAAGTGTGTTCTGGGAGCTCTAACTCAGTTCATCAGGCTCATATGGGAGGGGTCTTTACTCACTGAACTATCTATCTGATCCCCTTCTATGTTTGGTTTGGTTTGGTTTAGTTTGTTTGCTTGTTTGTTTGTTTGTTTGTTTCTGGAAGTGCTGGGGATCAAAGTCATGGACTTGCCTACTCTAGGCAGGAGCAAGTGCTTTCATCTTCTTAGCCGTACCACTGGACCTGTGACAGACACTCTTGTTGGAAATTTACAAATAAGGTCTTAAATCATTGTTAGCAACAATCCTATTAAGTGATTTTATTGTTGTTGCTGTTGTTATTGTTGCTGATATATAAGGATGAAGGAACAAAACATGGGGAGGTTAGCAACCTCAGTAAGATAACAAGAAAAGAAAGAACAGGAAACAGGCTTCAGTCCTTAGTCTTCAATACCATGCTGAGCTATTTTCTTCGAAGTAACAATATACAAATTTATTTATGCAATCTTTTTCTGGCATCATTTGAGAAATAATATCACACAGCATTATGTAGACTAACAATCCATGAACATAGAGAATTGAAAAATAAAAACGGTTTTCGCCCCTTCAATATTTATCACATGAAAGACAATTATGGAATATTTTCAGTGTTTAAAATAAAACAAACACATGTAACTTCCACTAAAACCACCTTCAGATCTGTGAAACATTTATGGTAATACATGAAATTATAGAGTGATAGCAATTTTCAAGTCAAGATTTTGAGTACAACATTAGATATAAAGTGAAATTTTTACAATAATTTTAAAAATTATTCTCTTAATTAAACAGAAGAAATGAAAAGTTACAATACAAAACAGAAATATCAGCTAAAACTTAAAAGTGCACATTTTAAATTCTACAGTAGAGCAGATGGAGAAGAGCACTAACTAATCTTCTAACCTTTTTCATTATTGGAATCCTAATCTTCATATTTATTGTCTGAATAATTTTTCCATTAGGTCTGAATTTTAATTATTGAAATAACTATGTGTTAATGGTAATGGCTTTAATGTTTTCCCCATATGAGTGCTGTGTCCTTTTAGTCTGCGAGAATCCTTAACTTTTTGATCTGCAGAAATTATTCTTTTTATATTTTTACCTCTGAAACCTTTGCAATCTTTGTTAAATATTTATTTAAAATCTAATGTTTAAATTATCTTTTTGTAAAATAATTTCTTGGTGAGAATTATTGTGCTAGAGTAGCAAAAATCCCCATAAATTTAACTGGTCAAGACTATAAAATCTCTAGTCTGCCTGTTGGAAGACTCACATTTCCAGTCTCACTGGTCAATTACCTTGTGAAAGAACTACTCCTAGGAAGGCAGGTTCACCTTAAGTTATGTTAAATACATGGGCGGAATATATGGTGTGTTAATGAAGTAGTGAATTTCCTCTGCAAGCCTCAAAAACTCTATTGCTGACTAGATGGATCTAGACCTGAGGAGGAAGTCTGAGAGCATCTGATCCTTATGCAATTTGGGCCTCTGTGGGAACTCCTGAGCAGTGGGACTAAAACAACATTGCCCCTCCAATATAAAGTCAAAAGAGAGGACCTGAAGTTTAGACCAATCGGCTTTTCATACCTAGTAAGTCAACAAAAAAGGCACATAAAGTCTAAAAACAGAAGCACATGAAAATTCAATAAAGAAATGCTAGCGTCTCACATGAGAATAAGAACCTACAAAAGAAATCCTCATGCCAAAGTCACAGTGAAAAAATAATAATATGAAAATGCTATATAATATATCCCAAAGCAAAACACTCAATAAGCCAATTAGAAATGACAGGAGAAAGTCTCACCAGTAGCATGAATGAAATGGAAAACAGAATATCAAGACTGGAATATAAAGATGAGGAACTGGACCACTGAAACAAAGACTATGAAAAATTTAAGAAAACACAGGAATGGAATATGCAGGATATGTGTGACACCATAGAACAACTAAATTTCAACATCATAGGTACAGAGGAAAGAAAAGAATCTAAGGATAAAGTTATAGGCCAGATCTTCAACAGGATTACAGAAGAAAATGTCCCCAAATTAAAAGAAAAACTTGCCCAAACAAACACAAGAAGCACATAGAACACTAAATAGACCAGATCAGGAAGAAACTGTCCACGACATTTCATAGTAAAAGCACTAAATGTACAAAACAGAGAGAAAATACTAAAACCTGCAAAATAAAAATAGGAAGTCAAATATAAAGAAAAACCCATCAGAATCACAACTGAATTTTCATTGCAAAAGGTGAAAGCCAGAAGAGCCTGGATCAAATACTCCCAATTCTTAATGCCCATACCAATCCAGAATACTTTACCCAGCTAAAATGTCTATTATAGCTGAAGGGGAAAGAAAAATCCTTCATGACATGAATAGTCTGAAAGAATTCATGTCCACAAAACCAACTCTTTATAGAATTTTTGGAGAAATACAAAGAGCTGAAGAAAGGAATGAGTACACCCAAGTGATAGAGAAAGAAACTAAATGAAGTTATAAGTGTGGAAACACATAGCTAGAACAAAAATGCAAATGGAAATCAAAATGAAAGGAATCAATACACATCTTTCATTAATAATTTTAAATATCAATGGACTGAACTCCCAGTCAAAAGACACAGGCTAGTTGAATGGATTAAGTAACAAAATAGTCTTTTTGCTGTCTGCAGGAAACCCTTCTGACTTTCAAGGCCAGGCATTACCTTCAGCAGAAAGAAAGGGGAGAGAAAAAAACAAAACAAAACAAAACAAAAAACATTCCAAGCAAAAACTATTAAGAAAAAAGAAAGAGTTGCAATTCTAACATCTGACAAAATAGCCTTCAAAATAAAACTAATAATAAGAAACAAGGAGGGCCACTTTGTTCTGCTCAAAGGACCAATTGACCAAGAAGATATTACAATCTGAACATATATGTACCAAACTCTGGTGTACCCTACCTCATAAAAACACTACTACAGAAATTTAAGAACCAAATTAATCCCAACTCATTAATAGTAAGGGACTTCAATATCCCAGTGTCTCCATTAGACAGGTCAGCAGGACAAAGAATAAACAGAGACATCTGAAATAAAAAATACCATACATCAAATGGAACTAACAGACATCTACTACATAATCCACCAAAGCACCAAAGAATAAAATTTCTATTCAGCACCCCATGGAACTTTCTCCAAAATCAATCACATACTGGGGTACTAAACAAGCCTAAACAAATACAAAAATATTGAAATAATTCCATGCATTATATCAGACCACAGTGCAATAAAGGTTAAAATCAACACCGTAAGAAACCCTAGTAACTGCATGAACTCATGGAGATTAAACAACACACTGCTGATTGATGAATGGGTCAGAGGAGAAATTAAGAAATAAATAAAAATAATCCTTGAACTAAATGAAAAAGACATACAACACAACAAAACATCTGGGACACATTGAAAGCAGTCCTTAGAGAGAAGTTTATAACTTTAAGTGCCTACATCAAAAAAATCAAAAAGAGCACAAATAAGTGACTTAACATTGCAACTCAAGACAGTTAAAAAGCAACAACAAATAAAATCCACAGCCAGCAGACAAAAAGAAATAACAAAAATCGGAGTAGAAATTAATGAAATAGAAAAAAAGAAAACAACACAAAGAATTAACCAATCAAAAGCTATTTCATTTAAAAGATAAATAAGTTTCACAGACTTATCCCAGTTAACCAAAAAAAAGACCACCTCCAAATTAACAAAATCAGAAATGAAAGGGTAAATATCATAAGAGACACCAAAAAGATTTGGAACATTATAAGGGAACACTTTAAAAACATATATGCCACTAAATTTGATAACATAAAAGAAATGGATAGATATCCAAAAGCATTAGAACCAGCATAACTACACCAAGAGGAGATCAACAGCTTAAACAGACCTATAACACATAAGGAAATTGAAGCAGTAACACAAAACCTCCTGACTAAAAAAAACCCAGGATCAGATGGATTAACAGCAGAATTATACCAGACATTTAAAGATCTATATCCAATACTACTTAACTTGTTTAAAAGGATAGAAACAGAGGGAATATTTCCAAACTCCTTCTATGAATCCAGCATCACTCAAGTACCAGAACCAGGTAAAGATACAACCAAAAAAGAAAACTGCAGACCCCCAAAAGAAAGCCATATCCTCAATGTAGCTGCAAAAATAATCAACAAATACTTGTAAACCACATACAAACACACATCAAAAAGATCATCCACCATGATCAATTGGCTTTATTCCAGAGACTCAGGGATGGTTCAATATATGTAAGTCAATAAATGTCAGAAATCATACAAATGGACTCAAATGGACATGGTCATCTCATTAGATGCAGAGAAGGCCTTTGTTATGTTGAAATTCCTAGAGGGAATTGGACTGGAGGGACTTTACTTTAACATAATTAAAGATATATAAAACAAAAACATAGCCAACATTATTCTAAATGGAGAAAAACTGGAAGCATTCCTATTAAAATCAGAAATGAGACCAGGGTGCCCACTATCTCCTCCCCTTTTTAATATAGTGTTTGAAACCCTTGCAAGAGCAATAAGACAAGGGAAGGAAATTAAAGGAGTAATAATTGGAAAAAAAGAAATGGAATTATTCCTTTTTGCTGATGATATGATATTATCTCAGAGACACCAAAAAAATCCATCAGAAAACTCCTAGAAATGAGTAACACTTTGGGTAAAGTGGCAAGTTACAAAATTAATCTACATAAGTCAGTAGCTTTTCTGTATACCAATAACAAGCAATCAGAAAAAGAGTACATGGAAATACTCCCTTTCACAAAATCCTCAAAAAAAAAAAATCTCCAAATAGACCTGACCAAAGATATTAAAGGCCTCTAAAATGAAAATTTTAAATCTTTAAAAGAAAAGATTGAGGAAGATACCAGAAGATGGAGGACATCCCATGCTCTAGGATTGGAAGACATCAGACTGTGAAAAGTGCCCATCCTACCAACAGCCATTTATAGATTCAATGTGCAAATCAAAATCCCCATGATATTGTTCACAGGATTAGAGAGAAAACATCCTAAGATTCATATGGAAACACAAAAGGCCATGGAAATCCAAATCAATTCTGAGGAGTAAGAGCTATGCAGTGGGGATTACTATACCAGATTTTAAAATATATTACAGAGCTATAGTCTTAAAAGCAAGGGGCTGGAGAGATGGCTCAGAGGTTAAGAGAGCTGATGCTCTTACAGAGGATGTGATCTCGACTCCCAGCACCCACATGGTGACTATAAACCCTCCTTGACTCCAGTTCCAGGGCAATCTGACACAATCTTCTGATCTCCGCAGCATTGCATGACATGGGTGGACTCACATACATGTAGGCATTAACTCATACACATACAATAAAAATAATAAATAATAAATAAAATATTTAAAATAAAAGCAACATGGTACTGAGACAAGAATAGACTCATGGATAATGGGACAAAGTTGAAGACACCAAGTATTAAATACATACAATTTCAGCCAACTGATATTTGACAAAGTGGCCAAGAATATTCACTGGAGGAAAGAAAGCATCTTCAGCAAATTGTGCTGGCCAAACTATATCTTCACCTGTAGAAGAATAAAAGTAGACCACTATCTTTCACCTTGCACAAAAGTCAACTCCATACGTATGAGAAACCTCAACCTGAAGGCTGAGACCCTAAAACTGTTAGAAGACCACACTGGCAATAACCTACAAGATATAGGTGCAGGAGTAGATTTTCTAAACTGGACTTCAATTGCTCAGGAAATAAGGTCAAGAATCAGCAAATGGAACCTCATTAAACTAAAATGCTTCTGTACATCCAAAGAAGAAATAAAGGAGAACCCCAGAAAATGGGTGAAAATTACACCAAAGAGACATATGACAGAGGTTTAACATCCAGAATATATAAAGAACTCAATAAACAAAGAATCAAGAAAGCAAGTAAACCAATTAAAATATGTGCTTAGGATCTGAACAGAGAGTACTCAAAAGAAGAAATAAAGATGGTTAAGAAGCAACTTAAAAGGTGTTCAACACTGTTAGCAATTAGGGAAATACAAATTAAAACCACTTGAAGATTTCATTTTGTGGGGAAAGGGAAACGGTCATCCACTGCTGGTGGAATTGCAAACTAGTACAACCCCTATGAAAAGCAGTGTGGAGAATGCTTAAAAAACTAAAATCAATCCACCATTTGACCCAGTTATACCACTCCTTGGCATACACCCAAAGGACTCATTCTATTGCGGAGACACTTGTATATCCATGTTTGTTGCTGCTCTTTTCACAATAACTAAGAGATGGAAACAAGCTAAGTGTCCCTCAACTGACAAGTGGATAATGAAAATATGGTACATGTACACAATGGAGTTCTACTCAGCAGTAAAGAAGATGAAATCATGAAATTCACAGGTAAATGGATGGAACAGGAACTATTATGCTAAGTGAAATAACAAACTCAGAAAACAAAAGTCGTGTTTTCCCTCAAATGTGCATCCTAGCCCTAAATATTTATAAGTGAGTATGTATCCAGACATAACTACATGAACATGAGTAATTAAAAAAACAGGGATGCAAAGGAAAAGAAATAAACTGAGACAGAAAAACAGTAGGAAACAGGTGTTATTGTGGGATAAATGAATAAAAATGGAGTTATTAAAATGGGAGAGGGGAAGGAGTGTTATAATAGGAATATTGGGAATAAAGGGAAAGAAGGAACTCAGGAGAGGTGGGACCATAGGAGATGGGTATTATCAAGGGAGAAATGGGAAAAATGGGGATACTTTAAACCATTAAAGCAATGCAGAAGGGTTAAACAGTGCATGAGAGAGGAGAGATAGATACGTCCTTGTTAGTTTTAAAAAACCAGAGGGAACCATATTAGCCCAATAACTTACTGACAAATTATACATACATTATCTCTTCATGAGTCCATGTGTATAGCTAAAGGCTACATAACAGTGCCAGACAGGAGATACCTTCCTTTAAATTGTTGGTCAGGGTAGTCCACTAGACTTTGAAAATAAGTCTGGCTATCACCACAGCCCTTGATGGCCTCCCAGAACTTGAAGATAAGACCCTACTGTTGAAGACAGGTTATACTATGGACACAGGATTTGGATCAATAGAGCTGAAACTAACATTCAACCACTTCCCCTGAAGGCTACCTCTCACAGTTTTGGAGACTGCTATGGATGTGCCAAGGGAAAACATCAGTGGATGATCCAACACCAGCTTCAAGACCAAATAATCACATCAATGGCCAGCACAGCATACTTCATTTGTGCAGTAGTGGCACTTTAATCTCATCAACAGCTACTGAATTTGACTAAAAGCAAGCTCAAAGGATGGAAACTCAAGTGTGGCACTGTAAAACATAACCTAATACACATGGCTGAAGTGCTCATGGATCTTAGAGAAAACCACAACTTTCACTTTGCTAGACTAATGTGATTTCTTACTATGTGCAAGATATGTATCCTTGTAGGAGAGGAAGTGCCAGACTTAAGCTCAGGCTGCACTAGAGAACACAGGTTCTGCTTTGAGAGCACAGTCCACACTTCTGCAAAATAGCCAAACTACAATCTGCCTGCATGAGGGGATCTATCAGGAAGGGACACACCAACTTATGGGACACTCGGAACAGGGGGAGAGGTATATAAGTCTTGCACTTCTCAAGAATAAACGAGTCTGCAGCACCTCGCCTAGTGCCTGATCTCACCCAACTCCCAGAGTCTGTGCTGATTCCATGCCACTCACCCCCACCTCGGCCAGAACCCTCATTCCCTGCAGTCCCTTGTGGGCTGGACCCATGAGGAAACCTGCAACAGCTGGCACCCAAACAAGGTTCCTGGCCTCCCAGCGTTAGCAATGTCCCCAACTTCGATTCTTTTGGTAAGTAGACCCCGGGTTTTGTCTGTCCATTCAGCTGCTTGAGGGTGAGTAAGTGGCTCTCTTCTTTGTCCCCTCTACCCTGTTTGTCATATTTGTTGTTAAATCAAGAAGGCACACTCTGCCACGTGATCCCGAAGCCCACTTCGGCATCTTTCCCTTCTCGGCTTGTCCCTGTGAGTTCACATAAGGGCTGATTCACCCTGAACTCAGAGCCCAGGCTTCATCCTGTTGCCTGTCCCGGACACTGTGTGACATACACCTGAAGGGGTCATGGTCTTCAGAAGTACCTCAGTAAGCACAAGACATTTGGATCTGATACACCTTTTCATGTTGGGGCAGTTCATGTCCAAATGGCTCACGGTCCTTGTTTGCTTCATTTGTGCCCTCTTGGTAGTCACCCTTGTCTTTTACTTTTGTGGCAAGTTTCCCTTCATGGGACCTTCCCATGATGGGCAACTTACCACCACAATGTATAGAGCCATAAATGGCAGTGCTTAAATCACTCCTTAGAACTCGGGGACTGAAAGTTAAACCAAAAAATATTGAAAATTTCTGGGATGAAGCCACTAACTTGGCCCCTTGGGTCTCTCCAGAGAATATGTCGGATCCTGACCCCTGATGCGGGTCCTTTTCTTGGCCCGAAAAAGGAAAGTAGGATCAGGAGTTTTTCCCCCTGACTCATTTGTTCTGATCCTTTTAGCCATCATTGCCAGACTTAAGTCCTCCTCCCCTGAAGAAGTAATTTCAGCCCACAATAAGCATTGTCAGTATCAGGTCAGTGTAGACCTTTCCATTACTTCACGTCTGCTGACCTTGATATGGGAACCAGCTCTGATGTCAATACAGAGGAGGAAGGGCCCCCTTGCCTCTACCTCAGACCCCACTTTCAAAGCCACAACAAGCAGAGACACCACCACTCCAGTACCCTGGAAGGAACTATGTTCCACCTGCTCTGATGCACTTCCCATTAATTATAACCCCCCATGGCCTGCCCACCCCTTGCTGCCCCTTGCCGGCCATTGTATGCCTTTCCAGTTAATGTCAGCCCAAACACTGTGCAACAACCATGGGTGCCCACCCTTCTCATGGACCCTGCACTCATCCGCAAAGCCAATAATGAATCAGGCCCCAACTCCCCATATTTTGAGCAAGTCCTCTTCCAATGGGCCATGCAGTTACAGACCCATTACAATTGGTATAACTATTAAAGGTGGTTTTGAAGTCCTCAGTCTTCCTGAGCTGGCATTTGGCTTATGACATTCAGGCTTAAAATCAGGCATGTCTCAACCTTCAATGTGGCCTTAATATTATTCTGGATATTCTCACAGGACATGGACAATATATTGACCCCATTTCCCAGTCCACTATTGGCCTTCATGCTTACTACCAACAAGTTAGTGACCTGGCCTTCAAGGCCCTTAAACGTTTCTCACCCCATAACCTACAGATATTCTTCTGCAATTTGATTCAGCTGCCAGGGTAGTCCTTCATGGACTTCCTCACCCATGTAACTGGGACAGTGCAATGGAGGGTGGAGTCTGGACTCACCCACGATATGCTTATCATACAACTGACATGGGAAGGCCTATATACTCCTACCCGCTATGCTCTTGCACCTGTCCACAATGATGATATTCATAAATGGGCACTCGCCACTAGAGACCTAGACCCCAGGACATGGCCAATCGAGGCACTGACCACCTCCTTAGAGGCACTCTTATTACAAGGAAGGCCCACTCCCTCCGATTCAAAAGATGGCTGCTGGAACTGCAGGAGGGCAGGACACCTCCACAGGGACTGAATGAACAAAGGAGCTTGTCCCAAGACCTGCTGCCCCAAATGCAAAAAAGAGAATTCATTGGGCAAAATATTTTAAGTCACGGCCCCAATCGGACTCGCCTCCTTTAAACTCCACCCAGGGTGCCCCTCAGCCCTGCAACGTAAGGGGGGGAACGAGACAGATTTTATGGACCCTTCTGATTCTAAATCACTCTCCCCTAATTACCTTGTTCCTGGATGGGATCGCTGTGAAGGGCCTAGTGGACATGGGAGGCGGTATTACCATCATCACCGAGACAAGTCTCTTTGGTTCACCATTGGAAATATCATCCTGGTCTACCCATTAAGGGAGTGGGGGAGAGCCAGGACATAAAGCTGGTCATCTGCCCAGTACACTGGAAGGACTTATACGGGAGAAAGGGCACATTCACTCCCATAGTGGCTGACGTCCCCTGCAACTTGTGGGGTCAAAATGTCCTGAAAGACATGGGTGCAGTTCTTACCACAGATGATCAGGCCTTTAATGATGATGTCATAGCCCATGATAAACTTGGCCTTTCTGGGTGACATCAGAGCCCTGACCAGCACCCCCAATTCTCAGGGCCATTGCTTTCCCAGGGACATGCCCTAAGGAGTCTCCCACACTGATCACGCTTACCTGGCTCTCAACAGATGCAATCTGTGTGGAGCAGTGACATATTATAGAACCTAAATTGTCTAGCCTCAAAAAATTGGTCCGGGAACAGCTGGACCTCAGACATTTGGAGCCATCCATTAGTAATATAATACTCCAATATTCATTATAAAAAAGAAAAATGGCTGTTTTAGATTGCTGCAGGACTTATGTGCCATTAATGACCAAATGGAAATAAGGGGCTCGACATAGGCCAGCTTTCCTGACCCTGGCACTATTCCTCCTTCTCATTATATCATAACACTTGATATTAAAGATTGCTTCTTCTCAATCCTGCTGCCCTCCCCAAGATCATGATCACTTTGCCTTTACAGTTTGAGAACCGAACTTCCACAAGCCAGTTCTCAGATATCAATGGAAAGTCCTTCCCCAGGGAATGAAAAACAGTCCTACTATTTGTTGGCTTTTTGCCTCACCAGCCACTTCAACCATCCCTCATAGTGTAAAATGTATTCATTATATGGATGACATTCTGTTGTCCCACCCTAACCCACAATTTCTCTGCAAGGTAACCAGAGACTTACTCTCCCACCTAACATCACTTGGCTTGTCTATCACCTTAGATAAACTACAGGAGGTGCTTCCTTATGCCTTTTTGGGGCATACCATTTTGGCTGGCGTTTGCCCTATGGCCCTTGCCTTTAAATTGAAAGCTGGTCTATACGCTAGCCGATTTTCAACAACTCTGTGTCACCATAATTTGGCTTAAAACATTCTTGCCCATTCCCTCAGAGGAATTGAGGGTGCTGTTTTGTCTTTTGGAGGGCCCCACTTGCCCTACAACAAAGATAAACTTAATGCTCCCAGCCATCATATTATTGCAAAATATCATTGAGTTACTCTCATCAACAACCCTCGACAGGTATTGAGCCCTTAAAATCCATATAAGCTTTAATTCTATTGCCTTCTTCTGGCTTCCTTGATGCCTTGTGGTAGACTGAGCCACTTATCTGGGTCCATCTCCCGTGCTCGGAGCTCCCGAAGTTTTCCTCCAAGTTTGATCTGGCCTTTGACTTGTCAGTCAAACTGTCCACTCAAGCTCAAAGAATCTTCAATAGAGAACCCAATGCTATAGTGTTGTCCTTTTCCCCTCTGTAGCCCTCAGGCACTCTGGTCTGATTCGATAAGTTTTCAGACAATGATGTCAGGCTTCCCTGGCACCATTGATAATCACCTGCCCCAAGAGAAAACAATTCAGGCCCTTTTCACATTGCTGGTTGAAGCACTCCTTCTTCTTCCCCAATTCTCTAAGTGACTATTGCCTTTTCAGACACTAATAAGAAGAAATTTGGGGTCCTGATACATCGTCCTGGAAAAAAGGACATCATCCATATCATCCCTAATACTGTCTCTGTCCAGTTGTGAGAACTTCTTTCTATACTTAAAGTTTTAGCAGAGAACCAGGATGAACCCCTAAATCTCTTTTCTAATAGCACCTATGTTGTTAAGGTCACTAAAATCGTCAACTTTTCTCATGTTAAAATCTCCTCCACCCCACTCCACCTCACTATGGTCAAGCTACAGGATTGCCTATAAAATAGAAGTTACCCATGGTACATCTTACATATCTGCTCACATACCGCTCTTCCCGGAATCCTTGTTTGAGGGAATGCCACCACAGATGCCCTTATCATGATAATTCAGTCTAGCCCATTAGAACAAGCAAGAGCTTTACATCAACAATTCCACCTGTCCCCTCAGGTATTCATAAACTCCTCCCAGAAATCCCCATGTCCCAATAGAAGCACCTAGTCCACTCATGTGCTACCTGTGCCCCACTTATGCCTCTCGGGCCCTTTAACAGGGGAGAAGAGAATCCCCACGGTGTGATACCCAATGCCATTTGGCAGATGGACATGACTCATTACCTCCCTTTTGGGAAATTGAGATTCGTTCATGTTATAGTTTACACATGCTCCACCCTGGCATACCCTGGGTGCTTAAGACTGATAATGGGCACGCTTATTCCTCTCAAGAATTCAATAAATTTGTTTCTTCATGGGAAATCAAACATACCTTGGTATTCCGTATAACCCAGAAGGACAAGCAAGCTATTGTCAAAAAGACCAACAGGACACTTAAGTCCCTGCTGGGTAAAAGCCCCTTGGCCTCAGCCAAACGTGACCCTCACCTGGATCTAATTGAGGCTTTGTACCACCTTAATTTCCTCATGTTTGATGACTGGGGTCTCAGTCCAGCACACAAACATTGGTCCTTCTTGCCTCATGCTACACCCCTGCCACTAGTTAGGTGGAGGTATTGGATTTCATCCCTGTGGCACAATCCAGCCCCTGTCCTGATATGAGGATGAGGATACACTTGTATTTTTCCACAGGATGCTACAACCCCTATCTGGATTCCATTGAGAGACATCCGTCCAGCTACGGAAACCCATCTGGAGACCGGGCCCGAATGCAAGTTTGATAAGCCATGACATCCTTTTCTGGCTTTGTTGTCTTTGGCACCTTTTTGTCCTTTGGCTTTGCTTCTTCCCAGGCTTCAGAACTCTGGGCACTGGTCCCCTTACCATCTCTAATCCTCCCTGTAGATGAACAGTCACCCGCTTTCCAGGTTCTCTTTACTACTAATGAATCCCTACATCTCCCCACCATGGAATTGATTCTTGTGTCTGTTCTCATAAAGGGCACATAGTCCATTGAAGGATCGCTCTGCTTCAGCCCAGTCCTTAACCCCTCCTCCCCTAATGTCTCTCACTGTCACTCTTTAACATCACAACAGGCAACTTTCCTGGAAACTGAAGCCAAAGATCCTTATGGGGCCTCAAAATCTGGTCTCTCTTAGTAAAAGACACTTCAGAGACTACAGTGTCCTTTGTACCCCCTGGAGCCACCCCCCGAAGAGTCAGGTGTTCTCCATGGATCGGGTTCCCTCCCACCTATAAACTTCCTACCACATTGCACTTTCCTATTCCATGGAAACAATGCCTCCTGCTCACTCCTGAAAGTATGCTCCTCTTTACTACATATTATGATGGATGCCTGCAGGCTTCCTCCCTGGCAGCCTGGAGACACCTTGTCTCTACAAAAACCTTACTCCTATGTCTACCCTGACCCCAGGTGTAAAGACACTATCAGGGGGCTTGGGAGCTCTGCAGACTGGTGGCTTGCCTGGATTTGAGTCCTCTCTTCTTTGTATTAGGTGGTGTCATCTTTAATGGTACATATACAGGAAATAACTCAGAGACAGGTTCCTCAAGTGTTGCAGACACAGAGTGTTGCAGACAAAGAAGACACAGAAGTGTTGCAGACACAGAGTGTTGCAGACAAAGAAGACACAGAAGTGTTGCAGACACAGAAGTGCAGCCTGCGCTTCTGCAATATAGCCAACCTACCATCTTCCCGGATGAGGGGGTCTATCAGGAAGTGACATACCAACTCATGGGACACTGGGGGCAGAAGGAGAGGTATATAAGGCTTGCACTTCCCGGAAATAAATGAGTCTGCAGTACCTCTCATAGTGCCTGCTCTCACCTGACTCCCGGAGTCTGTGTGTTGATTCAACACCACTCTCCCTCACCTTGGCCAGAGCCCTTGTTCGCTGCAGCCCCTAGTGGGCTGGACCCATTAGGAAACCCGCAACATATCCTTATATTTATAGACAAATGTCCCAGTCATCACTCATCAAAGCAACTCATTTTGCACCAGTAAGAGACTATCACCAAGTACCACAACTGGTCATACATAGGAATTTTCTATGAATTTTCTAGGCCTAAGGGACATATGTACAATGCAACCTATACACTTAAGGCTTACGGAACACAGAACAAGGACAAACACGAGGACACTAATGAATCTCTAAGTTCTCGATAATGAACCTTCTTCATGCAACAGAGAGCTAGGAGCACTGGGGGTCACAAATGGCCAAAGTGTAGAGCTCAAGAGTCTGCTGAATAGTGGTCCTTGGACAGGGGCTTTTTATTAGACTTCTCCCACCTAAGACTCAGGGACCATCCTGGAAGAGTGGGCAGAAAGACTCTAAGAGCCAGGGAGGAGGTGCATAATTACATGCAAACAGCCTCTATCCCACTAAATTTTCACCTTCCCACTCTCTGTTTGACCTGCCCTCACTTTCTTCAGGGTCTCTTGCTCAGGGCACTAATGGACAAACCACATAACATTTTTATCTGAATTTTTCATTTTATTTCTTAGGTAGAGGGGGGAAATAGAGTAACTTACAAAGAAATGAACACCCAACACCTGGCACCCATCTCTGTGAGGCTCAGCCTGCTGTTCCAGATGGGTTCTGTGCCTGCACACAGTCTTTGTTAACTTTTACCTTCGCATTGCATCGTGGACCCACAGCCTGGCCCCAGGTTGGTAAATGCCCCATCTCCGGTCCAGGCAGGTGAGATGCTAAGGCCATCTTTTCATGCCACCTGCAGTTTCTCTTCCCAGACAGTGCTGAGAAGCCCCTCCCTCAGCTTCTAACTCTCCACAGTCAATTCTCTGCAGCAGGCCCTGCCTCCAGGAGGAACCAGACTGATTGGTACACAGCATCCTACAAGCTCCTGGGAACATGCACATATTATCCTATGACAATGTTGTCAGCATACACAAGACCCATTAAAACTCGGGCAGACAATGACCTAGCATAGAACTTGGAAAATGAACAGCAGACCTCAATCTTATCTGAAGGAATGTTGGCAACTGATTGCTACTGGATGAAAAAGAGCTGACTTTCCTAAAACAAGGAAATCTAGGTAGGCTGTCTAGACTCAGTGGGCAGACTTGAACTAGGGGACTACTGAGGATACAGACAATGCAGTGGGATTTAATAGGGACGATGGAATATATGGGCTACTGTGGGAGAGCCAATGGTGGGAGGTGGCACCCTGTGGGAGGGTGCCAATGGTGATGGTGTATGAAGATCAAGATTGTTTGAGTTGTTCTGTATGAAATGTGTTGTAAATTCAGTCTTCCCAAAGTAATTTCTTCACTTCTTTATGTACTGATTTTTTCTCTCTCATTTAACTATTTGTATCCTGAATTCTGTATTATGTTTCAAACTTACTTTCTAACTACATTAAAACCATCCATTAAATTTTTTTAAAGACTATATTTTAAAGTTATGTGTGAAAGCCTCACATTTTAGAATGACTATAAGAGAAAAGATCCTCCTTTCTAACTTAAGGTACCTTTATACCTTTAAATATTGGAAATTGTATTCTAATGAAGCACATAGAAAAGCTGTATCTAAACTACAATTACCATTAATTAGCTATATCTCTTGGAGTTCAACAGCTGCCATCATTTTAAATACTATTAGCCTTATTGAACTTGTGTGTAGCATCTTATCACAGGGTTTTTCATAGTCTTTAATTAGAACATAATAGTCTTAAGAAGTGGATGTAGGTGGTTATGTCAACTTCCATGTGATGGAAACTGAACTTGCAGTGACTCTTTCCAACCAATAGTGCTGGCATTCTTAGATTCAACACAAACTCTGTTATTTAAGTATTTAAAATCATATTGTACTGTCTTCATGAAATTCAAGTGCTATTTAAGAACTATAATACTATTTTCCATCATATATTTTTTTATATTTTTGGTGAGATAATTAAATCTCTTTTATTCTGTATTTTAAAATTACTTTTGTTTCATGGGGAGAGAAAGGGAAGATTTTTTACACCTTTTTAAATACTCTTATGTTAAAAATTTGTGTAGAGCTTTCCACAAGAATATAGTTTGTGTCATTTTCAATAATTTTATGAAAAGAGGACAAATGACATTTTTTAAAATTTCAGACATGAATACTATATTTACATAATTTCTACACCCTCTCTACTCCCACCAAGTCCTTACATACAAACCTATTCCCCTTTGAATTCCTTGCCTGCTTTGATTATTATTTTTACATATACATACATACATTCTGAATTGTTTTATTTGCATACAGTCTTTATTATGGTTAGATTTATGTAAAATAAAAAAATCTTTAAGATATAAAAACAGTATAATCAGACAATATAGGAAATTTCTCTGCAATGTTTACACAACATAAAATATTATTGTCATTGTCTTACAACCTGTAACACAGTTTATGATTAATATTCTTAGTCTTATCAACTCTGAGTGGAATCTCAGCTGGGTGATAATTTGATCCTACTGCCATGTCTTCATAGATCAAGTTAAAGATTGGGGAGAAAGATTCGCTGGATCACGAAGGGCCACATTTCATGATTAGAGATCTCCTTATCCTAGTCTTCCCTAACTTCTACTTCATTCACCTCCTCTGTCAAGTTGAATGAATACTTATTTCTGTGAAGGAATTTCATGGGATATTTTGCTATCTGTTGAATAGAAACCTGTGAAATCTCTCCCATCCCTTTTAGCTTGTCAACTGGGATTTCATTATACAATTCCTGCATAGGTAACCATATTGTGGGAGTTCATAGGGGAGACTTTATGAATGTAGTTTTCCTGTCATGTCTACAATACAATTACTAAAGACCAGGCATTCTGCCCTGGCTATCATAATCTTTCTTTCCCCTCTTCTAAGAAGTTTCCTGAACCTTAATTGTAAGGGTTGCATTGTAGATGTATTAATTGTGTTTGTGCTCCACATGGTCACTTATTCTCTCCATTTTGATCATTTGTGAAACTTTGTGATAGTCTTCATCTATTTCAGAGGAAGCTTCTTTGATGAATACCTATACTTTTATAAAACATTAAGGTGTAACTTGAAAAACATTTTACTTCAAATTTTAGGAAATTCATCTACAACTGTGATAAGTACTAAATTTATTAAAGATAAATTAGCACTCAGATCAAAACTATATATTTTAAGTCAGTATGTGATATAAAGTCATCCACATTTATTGCTGTCCCATTCACAATAAGCAAGTTATGCAGGGTGGGTAGGAAACTAGCAACAGATCAATAAGTATTGAAAAATATGGTATAGATGCATATTGCAGATTATTAATACATAAAGAAAAACATTTCTAAAAAATGAATGAAATTAAGATCATCAAATTAAGTAAAATAGGGTAGACAAGAGGAATATCACTTCGTTTTTTCTCATATGTGGTACTTAGTTTGTCTACACATAATGAAATTAAAGTAGGAGCAGATTTGGTGTTAAGAGATGCAGTGGGTGTGGGGTCACAATGAGAAAGGGAAATGGAGATATTAAGATGAAACACACTGTATACATTCTTGAACTTTTCAAAGAAAACATAAATATTTAAAAATAAATAATACATGTCAACAAACATTGTAAAATCAGTACATTGTATAATGAATGTAAGCTAATAAAAACTTAAAAAAGTATTAATA
>NW_008337147.1:3947491-3951326 GCF_000622305.1 Nannospalax galili
AGGAGTCCTGAAGATAAACTCATATTGAGGATTGGTTTTTAGAGATGTGAACTTTTACTTTGTGTTAAATAAAGAAGTTTATAACAAATGCATTTCAACATAGAATTTCATGAATATTAACATATTTAAAATGTAAAATATGTTGATGATTATGTATAAATTAGAATGTTGCAGGTAAGAAAAAATATATTCAATATCTTAGAGAATGCATGGATAGAGTATGCCACTGAATTAGTAAAATTTAAGGCATTTAGACTTTTAATTAAATGTTAATTAACCGTGTTAGGTAACTCAATATGCTCTCTAGCATTCTAATTTTTACAAATTTTATTGAAATTTTGTGATTTACATACAAAAAAAATTGATGGTATTTAGATATACTCCCTAGTCCACACTCTGCCCTACTGACCCCTGCCCAATTCAGTGTACTCCACTATATATGTAGCCATATATATACAATGGCTCCAGTGTGTGGATGAAGCCTGATTAATCTACAAATAGTCCCATCCCTGTAAAACACTATCTCCTTCCCTCTCAGAAGTCATTAATTTTTGAAAGTTCCTAAGGTTTGGTTAGGGATTTCTTACCCCCTTCCCCATGTCTGTGATAGAATTTTGTCTGGTTTGAGCCTGCATGGGGCTTCTGCATGCCGTCACCATTGAGTGATTTAACCTGAGTAACTGACCAGCTCTCTGGAAATCTCTGTTTCCCTTTAGTCATCCATCACCTCTTGCTCTTGCATTATATTATTTGCCTCCTCTTCTGCAATGATTTCTGAGCCTTGGGAGGAAGAATTTTGAAACAGGTGAGCTAATCAGGGATGAGTACTCTACTCATCCCGGGGTTTCTATGCTAATCACCATCTGTTGCATAAGGAAAACTCTGTTCAGAGTTAAAAGATGCATTCATCTTATGTGTAGAGGTTGCATTGAAAAAGTGTCACTTAGCATTAATTGTCTCATAGATAAAAATTCTATGCATTTTTACCACTTCTAGAACCATCAAATAGCTTCTATATGTAATAAAAAGAAACTTCTTTGATTAATGGTAAGAGTTACTCTTCTCTATAAATATGAGGATGCATATTTAGATTACAGTAAGAATTTACATTGGTTTAGGGCTGTAGCAAAACAGACCTTTCTCTGGGATTTATGATCTCTCCAAACATTTGTATTTGACTATGTTTACAGTACCAAGCATAAGTTCTTTGCCCTTGAGCTGGCTTTAATTTCAATTAGACAGCTTTTGATTATCCTCAAGATAAAAGTGCCACTACAGCACAAATAGCAATAGTTTTCTGTGCCAGTCATTGGTATTAGGTTTTATCACTCGGTAGGACCATTTATTGGTGTGCTACCTTAACAGCTTGTATAGTATGCTCTTATACCATGGGAGCTAGTCTTCAGGATAGAAGATTCAAGGTCACTTCCAGCTCAAGTGTTCCAAGTCCTGTGTAAGAAATTGAGTTGTCTTCAGCAACAGGGTCCTACCTTCAATTTCTGTGAGAAAATCAGGGGCTGTGGCCATAGCCTGCATTATTTTGGGAGTCTCTTGGACAACCCTGACCAACAAATTGAAGGTAGGTTTTTCCTACCTGGCAATGTGTAAATATATATTTTAGTCTTCAGCTAAACATATGGTATTGCATACAAGATATTGTATGTGCATTTTTCAGTTGAATATATGCCACACTGGTTTTTCAGACTAAGTATTATTTATCATGCCTCTCACTCCTCTGTATAACATTCCCTACACTGTCCCCATTTAAAGTATCCTCCTTTTACCTATTTCCCCTTGATAACATATGTCTCCAACTATCCCCCTCTCACAAACTTCTTCCCTTCATCCCCATGGTTATTTTCATCTTCCTGGATTCTGCTGTGACATTAGGATATATACTCACATCTAAAGATTTGGAGCTATGATTCACACATGAGAGAGAACATACATCAGTTCTTTTTCTGAGTCTGTGTAGCTTCACTTAGCATAACATATACTATATTATTCTAAATATTCCCAGAAAATTTCTATAAATGACCAACACTTTCAGCAAAGTGGAAGGTTATAAAATCAATCTACAGAAACTCAATAGTCTTTCTATGTACAAATAACAAATAACAAGTAATCAGAGAAAGAATTCAGATGCAGTATAATACAAAAAATTAAAAAAAACTAGACCCAAACCTAATCAATGGTATCAAGATCTATTCAACAAAAAATGTTAAATCATTGAAGAAATAGATTGAAGAAGACACAAGGAAATGAAAAGACCTCCTGTTTCATGGATTTGTAGACGCAATATAGTGACAATGATCATCCAATCAAAATATATTTACAGATTTAGTGAAATCTATATTAAAAATAACTTACATTCTTCAAAGGAATAGAAAAATCCATCCTAAAATGTGTATGAAAACACAAAAGACCGTAAATAGGAAGAAAATCCTGAGCACAAAGAGCAGTGAAAGGGGAAATGAGTATAACAGACTCAATCTATATTGCATGGCTGTATTCATAAAAACAGATGGTCCTGGCACAAAAAAGGACTTGAACAGACTTGTAGGTAGATGGAACAAAATAGAAGATCTGAATATGGGTATAAAGAATTAAAGACACCTGATATTGACAAATGTGCCAAGAACACACACAGGAAGAAAGAAAATCTTTAGATAGATAAATAGATGGTAGATAGATAGATGGTAGATAGAGATGATAGATAGATGATAGAATGATAGAGACCATATCTATAATGTTGCACAAACATCTATTACAAATGGGTAAAAACCTAAATGTGAAGGCTGAAACACTGAATCTGTTAGAAGAAAGCTTATGCAGTCCTGTATAAGATAGAGGTGCTGGACAGGCCTCTGGGGGTAAGTCTATAGCGCAGGTCTCCGCGCCGGGACTTCCTAAGACACATTGACCCTTCCATCCCTCCCGCCGTTCTATACTCCTAGTTTGGACCCTGTGCCATTCCTAGTCTTTAGGTGCTGGACAGGCCTCTGGGGGTAAGTCTACAGCGCAGGTCTCCGCGCCGGAACTTCCTAAGACACATTGACCCTTCCATCCCTCCTGCCGTTCTATACTCCTAGTTTGGACCCTGTGCCATTCCTAGTCTTGGGCCCCAGACACCTGAGGAACCAATACTGCTTCCTGATCCTTCTCACCCAGACCAACTCAGTCCCTTTCTTGGGCTCCAGGAGCACCGCTTCTGGTCCTGGGCCCGCCCTCACCCCTCTCTGCTTCCCTGGGCCTGCACCACTGGCTAACTCTCCTAGCCTGCACTAACATCCTCAGGCCTCTTGGGGTAAGTATATAACGCAGCTCTTCGTGCTGGGACTCCCTAAGCCACATTTACCCTTCCATCACCTGCCCCCCCCTATACTCCTAGTTTGGGTCCTGCGCCATTCCCAGTCTTGGGGCCCCAGACACTAGGGGAACCAATATTGCTTCCTGATCCTTCTCACCCAGACCAACTCAGTCCCTTTCTTGGGCGCCAGGAGCACCGTTTCTGGTCCTGGCCCCGCCCTCACCCCCCTCTGCTTCCCTGGGCCTCCACCACCGGCTAACTCACCTGGCCTGCATTACTATTCTCAGGCCGCTTGGGGTAAGTCTATAGCTCAGCCCTCCACCCCGGGACTCCCTAAGCCACATTCACCCTTCTGGGAAATCTTGGGGCTTCTTCCCGTCCCATCTGCCTTTGCATCTCTGCGTGGCGCAGCAAGGGCCAGGGTCTCAGGTCATTCCAACACCCAAGTTCCTGAGGCCAAAAGCATTCTTAGAAGATTCCAGACCTAAGGAGAAAGTCTGAAAACTTCTGATCCACATTGGAATT
>NW_008337147.1:3953008-3953455 GCF_000622305.1 Nannospalax galili
AACTAGAAGTATAGAACGGCGGGCAGGGGGCGCGGGGGGGGGATGGAAGGGTGAATGAGGCTTAGGGAGTCCCGGTGCGGAGAGCTGCACTATAGACTTACCCCAAGAGGCCTGAGAATAGTAGTGCCGACCCATATTCTTAATGAACATAGATGCACAAATTTTCAGCAAGATACTTTCAGACCACATACTGACACATCAAAAAGATCATCCACCATGATCAAGTCGGCTTTATCCCCGAGATGCAGGGATAGTTCAATATACGTAAGTCAATAAACATCATAAATCATATAAATGGGCTTAAAGACAAGAAATATATGGTCATCTCAATAGATGCAGAGAAGGCCTTTGGGAAAATTCAAGATGCTTTTATGTTTAAAGTTCTAGAGAGAATTGGACTGGAGGGAACATACCTCAACATAATTAAAGCCATATATAACAAACCCA